>NC_041391.1:60043800-60045698 GCF_002162155.2 Triticum dicoccoides
GGCGCGTCCGGCGGCGGTGGGCGGCGGCGGTGCCCACGTGGAGCGGCCCGATTCGCCGGGGGCACGGCGGCGGACGTGTCCGGCTCGCCCGGACGTGTCCGGCGGTGCGGAGAGGGGAGATTTTTAGGGTTTGCCCGGATTTCGGGGAAGGGATCTATATATAGAGGTAGAGGGAGCTAGGAGACTCCAAATGAGGTGCGGTTTTCGCCCACACGATCGTGATCCGACGACGGAGAGCATGGAAGTGACTTAGATATGTTATTGGGCTGTTTTGGAGGGGTGTTGGGCTGCAACTTAAAAGAGGCCTTTGCAGGAGTGCGGTTAACCGTTGGAGTACCAAACGAGCTCCAAATGACCCGAAACTTGACAGGTGGTCTACCGGTGCTATACTAGGGCCACTTGGCAAGGCTCGGTCCATTCCGAGAACGTTCAACACCTGCACACGAAAAGGAGACAAGAGGGGTGCGCCGGTGCATGTGGGAGTGTCGGATTGCGAAACGGACAACGGGGAAAAATGCTCGGATGCATGAGACGAACACGTATGCAAAATGAAATACACATGATGACATGATATGATATGCATGACATGAATAAAATGCAAAACAAAAGACAAAACCCAACCACGGAGGGAAAAATCATATCGCATAGCCGAAACTGGCAAGAGTTGGAGATACAAATATGGAAAGTTACATCCGGGGTGTTACAACACTCCACCACTACAAGAGGATCTCGTCCCGAGATCTAGGACTGGAAGAACTCCGGATATTCGGAACGGAGGTGATCCTCGCGCTCCCAGGTGGCTTCTCGGTCGGAATGGTGTGGCCACTTCACTTTCAGGAATTTGATTGACTTGTTGCGAGTCTTGCGCTCGGTCTCTTCAAGAATAGCAACGGGGTCTCATGATAAGAGAGATCTTCTTGGAGGTCGATCTCTTCGAAGTTGATAGTGCGCTCAGGAGTCTTGAAGCACTTGCGAAGCTGTGACACGTGAAACACATCGTGCATGTTCGCAACGTTGGATGGAAGCTCAAGTTGATAGGCGAGGTCGCCTCTTTTGCCAATGATCTTGAAAGGACCCACGTATCTAGGGGCAAGCTTCCCTTTGATACCGAAGCGACGAGTGCCTTTCATTGGAGAGACGCGGAGGTAGACATGGTCTCCGATTTCAAAAGCCAAATCACAGTGCTTGCTATCATAGTAACTCTTCTGTCGCGATTGCGCGGCTTTGAGATTCTCACGAATGACTTTGCACATTTCTTCGGTTTCTGTGATCCAGTCATTGCCAAGAAGTTGGTGTTCACCTGTCTCAGACCAGTTGAGAGGAGTACGGCACTTCCTGCCATAGAGGATTTCGAATGGGGCCTTGCCCGAACTCGCTTGGAAGCTGTTGTTGTAGGAGAACTCGGCATATGGAAGACAATCTTCCCACTTCATACCGAAAGAGATGACACAAGCCCTGAGCATATCTTCAAGAATTTGATTGACTCGCTCGACTTGGCCACTAGTCTGAGGATGGAAAGCTGTGCTGAAATGAATGTTGGTACCCATGGCTATCTAAAAGGAGTCCCAGAACTTAGAAGTGAAGATGCTTCCACGATCTGAAGATATCAATTGTAACGGAACAACAAGCACAATCCACAAGAGTCTCAAGATCACAAGAAGTAAAAACCATTCGAAACCACGATAACCTCAAGCTGATACCGCCTCCGACCGCAGCCCGCCGCCGTCCGCCGCTGCCGCTCCGGCGCCGCACCCCGCCGCCCCTCCGCCGAACCTCCTCCTCCGCTCCGGCCCCTCCAACTCCGGCTGCCGTCCGGCCTCCGCTTCGGCCAGCTCCCTTCGAACTCCGGCGATCGCCATCCTCGAACTCCGGCCAAATCCGATCGGGTAGGACTAGGT
>NC_041391.1:60046040-60051559 GCF_002162155.2 Triticum dicoccoides
ATTTTCTGCCAGAAATATTGTTGCATGTTCATCGCATCACATCTTTGCACCCGTAGCTCCGTTTCGTGCGTGTAATATGTCAAATTGTTCGCCTCGAAGAGTACATCATTTCATTCCATTGCATCATTTACATTTGAGCTCATCTTAATGTCCGAAATGCTGTTTGAAGAGGGCTTCATAATGTTAGTTTCAGATTCTTATCAGAACGAGCTCTTTTGTCATTTTTGCCATGATTGATGTGTGCATCCTATGGACTTGGTCCCTAAATGTGTTTTGAACTAGGCTATGTCTTCTTTATAGAGGTGCTTACCATGTATTTTTTTTGATCAATGTGGTGACTAGCACAAGCATGCAAACTAGGCTTCGTGATAATGTTGATTCTAGTTCCTGTTCTGCTGTAATTTTGATGCCATGTAAATATGTTGCTACAGAGAGATCCATGCATAATTTGAGATACTTTAGTAAGGGTGTTTTGAAAACTTGGTTATGCTATATCCATCCATGGTCCTGGTTGCAATTATAGAGTAGTCTAGAATGTCATTTTCGTGCTCTACTTTTGCTTCAAAATGTTTCTTGGCAGATTGTTTACATGTTAATCAATTTGGCCGAGGTTGTTGTAGTTGATCCGGATATGCTATGATGTTGTTTTTTGCCATGTATGGCTTCTATGACATGTCTTCTTGATGGATGTATGCTTAGTTTATCATGAGGTGCTCTGTAGTGAGTGCATCAAGCTCACGAAGGTGCCTTCGTAATTATTTCAATGCCATGCTTTGTTTGCTCAAATCTGTTAACGAAACTTGCTATGTTTACGTGGGTGCCATCGTATTTTCTGATCCTTTTTGGCTTATGGTCAGTAAGGGACTTTTGATCTATGCTTTGAGTAGATTCATGCCATGCCTTGCTTTGCTATTATAAGTTCCTGTAGCATGTTGATAACCTGCTCTGAACATTGCTTCGTGATGTTGTTTATGCCATGTCCAACTTGATATTTTTATGCACTTTCTCCATGCTTGTTTGAACCTGTTATGATGTGATTTAGCCGTAGCTCAGTGTTCCTCTTTTGTAAAGCATCTCCTGTAGATCATTGCCATATGCTTTGTTTTCATGTTGGGGTGCTCTAGCATAGTTTATTGTTGCATGCTAAGTAGCATCGTGCTGTTAATCGCAGCATTGTGCCATACTTGTCTTGCTTGCCATTTGCAAATCGTGCATCCGAATCCGGTGATCCTTATATTGATTTCAACCGAAATCATCTCATCTTTCCAGCGGCATACTTGGTTTGCCAAGTTGACGCCTTGTTCATCATCTTTCCTTCCGAAGCACACATATGCATTGCATACCACATCCCGCATTTCATGACATGTATTGCATCATGTTGCTTGTGCATTGCACCGTGATTTATTGTGGTTCCTTGCTTGTGTTCTTGCCTTGGGTAGAGCCGGGAGACGAGTACGTGCACGAGGAACCTGTTGAGTTCCCTAACAAGGATCCAGCCTTCGATAACTCTGAGAACCTTGCCGGCAAGATGATCATACCTTCGATATCACTTCTATCTTTGCTTGCTAGTACTCGCTCTTTCGCTATGTTAGCCCTGCCTGCCTTTGTTTACCATGCCTACCTATTGCCGTGACAAACCTCTAACCAACCTGTCCTAGCAACCGTTGTTTGGCCATGTCACCGCTTTTGCTCAGCCCCTCTTATAGCGTTGTTAGTTGCAGGTCAAGATGAAGTTTGTTCCTGGTCAGAACTTGGATATTTTGGGATATCACAATATCTCCTGTTTAAATTAATGCACCTTATATACTTGGTAAAGGGAGGAAGGCTCGGCCTTATGCCTGGTGACTTGTTCCACTCTTGCCGCCCTAGTTTCTGTCATACCGGTGTTATGTTCCTTGATTTTGCGTTCCTTACACGGTTGGGTGATTTATGGGACCCCCTTAACAGTTCGCTTTGAATAAAACTCCTCCAGCAAGGCCCAAACTTGGTTTTACCATTTGCCACCTAAGCCCTTTTCCCTTGGATTTTCGCGAGCCCAAGGGTCATCTTTATTTACCCCCCCCCCCATCGGGCCGGTGCTCCTTCGAGTGTTGGTCCAACCTGAGCGATGTCCGATGTCACCTGGGCAACCAGGGTCTATACCAACCCGACGTCTGGCTCATCCGGTGTGCCCTGAGAACGAGATATGTGCAGCTCCTATCGGGATTTGTCGGCACTTCGGGCGGCTTAGCTGGTCTTGTTTTACCATTGTCGAAATGTTTTGCGAACCGGGATTCCGAGACTGATCGGGTCTTCCCGGGAGAAGGTCTATTCCTTTGTTGACTGTGAGAGCTTGTGATGGGATGAGTTGGGACACCCCTGCAGGGTATATAATCTTTCGAAAGTCGTGCCCGCGGTTATGAGGCAGATGGGAATTTGTTAATGTCCGGTTGTAGATAACTTGACACTTGACCTCTTTAAAATGCATCAACCGTGTGTGTAGCCGTGCTGGTCTCTTCTCGGCGGAGTCCGGGAAGTGAACACGGTTCGTGTTATGCTTGACGTAAGTAGTTTCAGGATCACTTCTTGATCGCTTCTAGCTTCTCGATCGATGCGTTGCTTCTCTTCTCGCTCTCACTTGCGTATGTTAGCCACCATATTTGCTTAGTGCTTGCTGCAGCTCCACCATATTACCCCTTACCTACCTATGAGCTTAAATAGTCTTGATCTCCCACGATAACCTCAAGCTGATACCAACTTGTAACACCCATGATGCGGCTATTTATATCAGTGAACGCGGTTCGTGTTATGCTTGACGTAAGTAGTTTCAGGATCACTTCTTGATCGCTTCTAGCTTCTCGACCGATGCGTTGCTTCTCTTCTCGCTCTCACTTGCGTATGTTAGCCACCATATTTGCTTAGTGCTTGCTGCAGCTCCACCATATTACCCCTTACATACCTATGAGCTTAAATAGTCTTGATCTCGTGGGTGTGAGATTGCTGAGTCCTCGTGACTCACAGATTCTACCAAAACAGATGCATGTGCCGAGGATACTGGCGCAGATGGCGCAACTGAGCTGAAGTGGGAATTTGATGAGGCCCTTGGTCATTACTACGTATGGTTTCCAGATGATCAGTAGAGGAGCCCAGTCGGGATGATCGGGGATCTAGCATTTGGGGTTGTCTTCTTTTCTTTTGAACTTGACCGTAGCCGGTCTATGAGTGTATTTGAATGATGTATGATCTGAATTTATGTATTGTGTGAAGTGGCGATTGTAAGCCAACTCTCTTTATCCCATTCTTGTTCATTACATGGGATTGTGTGAAGATGACACTTCTTGCGACAAAACCACCATGCGGTTATGCCTCTAAGTCGTGCTTCGACAAGTGGGAGATATAGCCGCATAGTGGGTGTTACAAGTTGGTATCAGAGCCAGGTTGGACCAACACTAGACGGAGCAGTGGCCCGGGGGGGGGTAAATAAATATGACCCTTGGGCTCGCGAAAACCCAAGGGAAAAGGGCTTAGGTGGCAAATGGTAAAACCAAGTTTGGGCCTTGCTGGAGGAGTTTTATTCACAGCGAACTGTTAACAGGGTCCCATAAATCACCAACCGTGTAAGGAACACAAAATCAAGGAACATAACACCGGTATGACGGAAACTAGGGCGGCAAGAGTGGAACAAGTCACCAGGCATAAGGCCGATCCTTCCACCCTTTACCAAGTATATAAGGTGCATTAATTTAAACAGGAGATATTGTGATATCCCAAAATATCCAAGTTCCGACCAGGAACAAACTTCATCTTCACCTGCAACTAACAACGCTATAAGAGGGGCTGAGCAAAAGCGGTGACATGGCCAAACAACGGTTGCTAGGATAGGTTGGTTAGAGGTTTGTCACGGCAATAGGTAGGCATGGTAAACAAAGGCAGGCAGGGCTAACATAGCGAAAGAGCGAGTACTAGCAAGCAAAGATAGAAGTGATATCGAAGGTATGATCATCTTGCCTGCAAGGTTCTCAGAGTTGTCGAAGGCTGGATCCTCGTTAGCGTACTCAATAGGTTCCTCGTGCATGTACTCGTCTCCCGGCTCTACCCAAGGCAAGAACACAAGCAAGGAACCACAATAAATCACGGTGCAATGCACAAGCAACATGATGCAATACATGTCATGAAATGCGGGATGTGGTATGCAATGCATATGCGTGCTTCGGAAGGAAAGATGATGAACAAGGCGTCAACTTGCCAAACCAAGTATGCCGCTGGAAAGATGAGATGATTTCGGTTGAAATCGATATAAAGATCACCGGATTCGGATGCACGGTTTGCAAATGGCAAGCAAGACAAGTATGGCACAAAGCTGCCATTAACAGCACGATGCTACTTAGCATGCAACAATAAACTATGCTACAGCACCCCAACATGAAAACAAAGCATATGGCAATGATCTACAGGAGATGCTTTACAAAAGAGGAACACTGAGCTACGGCTAAATCACATCATAACAGGTTCAAACAAGCATGGAGAGAGTGCATAAAAATATCAGGTTGGACATGGCATAAACAACATCACGAAGCAATGTTCAGAGCAGGTTATCAACATGCTAAAGGAACTTATAATAGAAAAGCAAGGCATGGCATGAATCTACTCAAAGCATAGATCGAAAGTCCCTTACTGACCATAAGCCAAAAAGGATCAGAAAATACGATGGCACCCACGTAAACATAGCAAGTTTCGTTAACAGATTTCAGCAAACAAGCATGGCATTGACATATTTACGAAGGCACCTTCCTGAGCTCGATGCACTCACTATAGAGCACCTCATGATAAACTAAGCATACATCCATCAATAAGACATGTCATAGAAGCTATACATGGCAAGAAACAACATCATAGCATATCCGGATCAACTACAACAACCTCAGCCAAATTGATTAACATGTAAACAATCTGCCAGGAAACATTTTGAAGCAAAAGTAGAGCACGAAAATGACATGCTAGACTACTCCATAATTTCAAGCAGGACCATGGATGGATAGATCATAACCAAGTTTTCAAAATACCCTTACTTAAGTATCTCAAATTATGCATGGATCTCTCTGTAGCAACATGTTTACATGGCATCAAAATTACAACAGAACAGGAACTAAAATCAGCATTATCACGAAGCCTAGTTTGCATGCTTGTGCTAGTCACCACATTGATCACAAAAATACATGGTAAGCACCTCTGTAAAGAAGACATAGCCTAGTTCAAAACATATTTAGGGACCAAGTCCATAGGATGCACACATCAATCATGGCAAAGATGACAAAAGAGCTCGTTCTGATAAGAATCTGAAACTAACATTATGAAGCCCTCTTCCAATAGCATTTCGGTCATCAAGATGAGCTCAAATGTAAATGATGCAATGGAATGAAATGATGTACTCTTCGAGGCGAAAAATTTGACATATTACACGCACGAAACGGAGCTATGGATGCGAAGATGTGATGCGGTGAACATGCAACAATATTTCTGGCAGAAAATGACAGTGAAAA
>NC_041391.1:60052012-60070752 GCF_002162155.2 Triticum dicoccoides
GGACGCGGGCCGCGGGGGCCGGGGATGGGCCTGGCGGGCCTGGCGCGTCCGGCGGCGGTGGGCGGCGGCGGTGCCCACGTGGCGCGGCCCGATTCTCCGGGGGTGCGGCGGCGGACGTGTCCGGCTCACCCGGACGTGTCCGGCGGCGCGGAGAGGGGAGATTTTTAGGGTTTGCCCGGATTTCGGGGAAGGGATCTTATATATAGAGGTAGAGGGAGCTAGGAGACTCCAAATGAGGTGCGGTTTTCGCCCACACGATCGTGATCCGACGACGGAGAGCATGGAAGTGACTTAGATGGGTTATTGGGCTGTTTTGGAGGGGTGTTGGGCTGCAACTTAAAAGAGGCCTTTGCGGGAGTGCGGTTAACCGTTGGAGTACCAAATGATCTCCAAATGACCTGAAACTTGACAGGTGGTCTACCGGTGCTATACCAGGGCCGCTTGGCAAGGCTCGGTCCATTCCGAGAACGTTCAACACCCGCACACGAAAAGGAGACAAGAGGGGTGCGCCGGTGCATGTGGGAGTGTCGGATTGCGAAACGGACAACGGGGAAAATGCTCGGATGCATGAGACGAACACGTATGCAAAATGAAATGCACATGATGACATGATATGATATGCATGACATGAATAAAATGCAAAACAAAAGACAAAACCCAACCACGGAGGGAAAGATCATGTCGCATAGCCGAAACTGGCAAGAGTTGGAGATACAAATATGGAAAGTTACATCCGGGGTGTTACAGATGCTCTCCCCGGCTACGCCGCATCTGGAGGCACCTTTAAGAGGCTAGTTCGTAGGTACGACAAGCACGTGCTCACCCACAATACGATGTTCCCCTGCGTCAAGCAGCCGCCTGGCGGTCAGAATGATGCCTACTACGCCCTCCATCACATGAGGGCGATCGTACGGGACCATAATCACCTTCTTCTACCAAATAATGTCAAAGATTGGGCCGCAAGCTTGGCGGCAATCCAGGACGCAGACCTCCGACAAGAATTCTTTTGCATCCAGTCGGAGTTTGCAGAAACCGTCCATCAAGATGTCCTTCGTACCTCGGGTGCAGTTCTACCTCAGAGAGCAACCGTCCAGCAGTGAGATAGACACAACACTTCAAATGCAGGCTGACAACGCCAGCGACTTCATGACCATCATGAAAGACGGCGGCTTCATCCATGCTCCGGTCCCATGAGTCGAGTCGAAAGTAGTCATGCTATTTGTAGTTCTGAAACATCGATTAGCTCATGTTGTAATTAAACTTTAATGAACTTGTATGTCTCTTTGGTTTGGACAGTCGTTCAACTTAGATGTAATCGATGCTATTTATTAGTAGGACCATGAATCGTGCTATTAATGTCTTGCTTTTCTCTTCCGATCCTTTTGTTGCATACTTATATATTGCTTATGTATTGTCTGTTGTTTGGCTTGTGCATAGAGATGCCATCGTATGTCGTGTACAAGGGTAAGGTTCACCGTTTCAGCGGTAACAGTTACAAAGGGTACACCACTAGGGCGGAGGCGGAATCTAGATACGCCCGCTATCTAGTGGGAGAGAGGAGGGAGCGTTGGAGGAACCGGGTGAAGACCAGTTTCATTGCGATGATGCTCATCGTGATGCCGCAGCTCTCTTCTATGTGATGGTAGTTTAGATGATCGATATCAACTTGTAATGTGAAGACAAACTCGCTACTCGCAGTCTCGAGACTTGTAATGTTCTATCTTTGTTCGGTCTTTTGAATTCGGAGACTAATATGATGAATTGTATTCGGAGACTAATCTTCTATAATATTCGATGAATCTGCTATTGCTGTGTGGTGTTGTCTAAATTTTGTCCAATAATATATTTTGTAACCTGTGAAAATATCAGAAAAGAAAAAAAATCCCTAATATTCATACTAGTGGCGCACCACACAAGACACTAATGACACACTGTGATAAACACATTAATGGCGCATCACCCACTGGTGCGCCATTAGTATGCCAAAGTACATGGGTACATATGACTCCCTGGAAGGCATTCTAATGGCGCACTGTGGCCTATACTAATGACGCACTACGTGGTGCGCCATTAGAACACCAGATACTAATGACGCACCAGTGGTGCGCCATTCTAATGGCGTGATGCTAGTGGCGCACCAGTAGTGCGCCATTAGTAGGCAAAACTAGTGTGCCACTAGCATGCCTTTTCCTAATAGTGGGAAGGGGTTTCCATAGTCACCTTTCTCCATTGGCTGGCATAGGGGCTCCACAAAGGCGGTCAAGGAGAAGGTTATATTAGTATTGGCTTGAGTTTGGAAGGCCTACAGGTGGCATTTGCTCGCCAAAGTGGTGGGGGCACCGTACCCGCCGAGGGAACAAGTCACCCCCTCCGCCGTTGCCTGCTACCGTTCGTTCACTTGTTGCTACTGCGGTGCATGTTGCCCCGGCCCTACTGCAGGTTTGCTCGCTGCTGCTGCCTTGCAGGAGAGGGAGAGAGATTTTATCTTTTCTTTTATTTCCTGGGTGGGTCCCACATGCAAGGAAGGGTCAAACGCTGATGTGACAGTGCTGACACTGAGCAAGTAAGCGAAAACTAGCTTCAGCCGAGGCCAGGGTTGATTCCTGAATGGTATTGAAAGTTTAGGGTGCGCAATAACCGTTTTTTAAGTTAATGGTTGATTCCTAAACCAAATGATAAGTTTAGGGTTGAAAAGTGGACTTTTCTCTTGGGAAAAATGAATGCACGTGTAGGAAACCGCTGGTCTAGTGTCCCGTTTCACCCTAAATGCAGTGTAAACCTTCAGAACTTGTTAGTGGATCTTCCAGCACGTGTAAGCTTGATTGCTGATCTACAACATGGTTAAGCTTTATACATGTTTTCTGTTGCACCCCAGAGAAAAAGTCACTCTAGTACGTAGTACTTCACTTAGGGCAGAAGGAAATACAAAATGTTGATAAGTTACGTTGACACCTACTGCTATATTTGGCCGAGACATTGGATATACACCTAGGACGCTGGGAGGTTATTGATCTATTGTCATGCTTTCATCTTTGTTTGGCCAATCTGAATATCACAACAAAAACAGTGTTGTACTTTAGATTCCGTATATGTGACTCCATGTAAGTTTTATCGCTGGCATATAGTTCTACGATTATATGATGTATTGGTTTATTTTCAGATTGTGCTAGAGGCATACTGCTGGCACCTGTGAACCTATAGTGATCTTCTACAAGCCATTTGACGATATGACGTGGTAAATCAGCAAATGAAATGGACGGATCCATCATTTTGCAGTCCTGATGCGTCTCCAGGGTTTCCCTTTTGTCGATCGGTTCAACGAGACCATCATCTTGCAGCACCGATCCATTCTTATTTCCAGTTATTTTGTTTTCTCTTCAAAAAGACTTAGTGGGAATAATAATCTCGGTATCTAAGTCAATTAAATGTTCTGCTCTTCGGATTCTCTTGCACTAGATTCGAAAAAACAAAGTTTCAGTTTATCACGAACACTAATATGTGTATCAGCTTTAAATATTGGCACATGAGCTATTATCCGGTCAACGTGTGGCAAGTCCACTTGGAACTGGATATGCACTATTTTCTTTGAAAGTGAATCACTGCGGTTGAATTTTAGTTTCATTTGGACAAGTTACCCCAAGTATCATGAATTTCATCAATGGTCAGTGTTGGGGATATAACTATTTGTGTAAGCCGCCCAGGAGGGGCCGGGTTACGCAAAGAGGATTCGCCAGAGAGAAGCCCAAGACCAAAGCATGAAGATGGCGGTTCATAGAGAGCTTAAAGGCCCACAGGCGACTTAAGGCCCGTTGTAATAAACCGCTATAATAATATTACTTGTATCATAAGGTAGACTTAACTAGTCACCGAGCCGGACATTGTTTATAAGCCGGCCGGGACTCTGTAAGCCGCAGGACGTCCGCCCGTGTATATAAGGGGACGACCCGCTGGCGGCTTAGGGCAAGAAACGACTCATCGAGAGCCAGGCGCAGCGTATCTCGCTCCCTAGTCATCGAAACATCAATACCAACCCAACTAGACGTAAGCCTTACCTTCACCGTAAGGGGCCAAACTAGTATAAAACCCCTCGTGTCCTTTGTCCTGATTAACCCCTTCGAGCTTCCTAGTTGCGATGGCTCCACAACTAAGTCCTTTCACGAGGACATCTGACGTGACAATTCCACGACAGTTGGCGCCCACCTTGGGGCCAGCGCACGGTGGATCTGAGTTCTTGAAGGGCAACTTCGAAGGGCTCAAGGATACGTAGTGGACCGGATGACCAAGAGTCGTCGCGGCAATATCGACATCGATGGCGAAGGCTGGGGCCCCGACGCCGGCTCAATTGATTATGGGTACCGGGTCCCCTTCGGAGGGATCCACGTCTTCATCGGCCGGATTGGTGAGCCGGGGCCTGAGCCGGACAACTGCACCGACCTCGTTGAGACGGCTCAACGTGCGAAACCCACCCGAGCTCAACTCGTCGTGAAGCGTGCCTTTGTGGGCTGCGTCCACGGAGAAGAGCTTTCTGAAGGACCTGAAGATGGTGGTGAGACGGCCGTCCACTCTGACGATGATTCGTCTACCGGTTCAATAGATTCTCTGTATCAAGTTCAATACGGTGTGCTCAGGGGCTGTTTTGATGGCTTCAGTATTCCGGACCCCTGTGAGTCGCCGAATTGGGCAGGAGTCTTTATGGTTGGGACTCAACCCGGATAAAACACTATAGCCGCAGCTGCAATTACGTCCGGGTTAGGAGCGACCAGGGCAGGAGGCCCTGTGCGCCCGCTGGGTCAAGTGCTGATAGACCTCATGGACAAGCTTACGCCCTGTTAACCGCCATGGTTATCCCTGCGAACAAAGATGAGCATGACACGGAGGTAGCACAGGTATGTGAGGAGATAGCTCAGGCCAAGGAGGCCTTAGCAGCTGAGGATACTAGACTAGCTACGGAGCGGGCGGCTCTCGACGCCCGGGCACAGCGGTTGCAGTCAGAGGCTTACCAGCTCACGATGAGTTTAAACACGTCCAATGAGGTAATGAGGAGGAGACACCAGAATACCCAATCCCGGTTACCTCCGAATTACGACCCTAGGGTTCTTTTTGCTACACCCGGAGCCGGCCCAAGTAACCCACCCGGTGCTAATCAGTTTATGATATCCGGAGCAGGAGGACCGGCTCAGCGTCGAGAGATGCCACCTCCTCATATGAGCATGGCACCACGGCGTTATGTGCCGATACTAGAGGGCCACTTTTCCAACCCCACGGAGAATTTAATCACAGCGTCAGCGCGTCTGGTGTCTCTTCCAGTGGATGGTGATGATCCAACAACAGTGGAGACCCAGAGGATTAGGGAGCTTGTCTAGACGGCCCTGGCTCAGCAAGAGACCTATTCTTATAGCTGGGATAGGATTCATTCATCCCCTCCGCCTTGGTTAGCACCACCTCGTCAGAACCGGAGCCCGAGTTACAGCAAGCACATGGAGTACGAAGCTTTGTCAAGCAACACCCAATGCCGTGACCAACATGGTGGCTATAACTCTGTGCAAGACCAAGTACGTCAGGAGAACGAGCGGGCAGCTCAGCTGGCGGCTCAACAGGCGGTTCAACAGGCGGCTCATCAAGATATTCCAGAGTATCCCACGACTTCTATTGAGATGGGAGTAGCCACCAGAACCGGTGGTGTTCCTTGTTTAATACCGGCTTTGTGCAACGTGCGCCTGCCCAAGGGCTTCAAGGGGCCTCGAAAGGTGCCGAATTACACGGCCGACTTACAGCCTGGAGCATGGATTGAGAGTTACGAGATGGCCATGGAGCTGCTGGAGGTCAGTGATGTGGCAATGGCTAAATACTTCACCATGATGTTAGATGGAATGGCTCGGTCTTGGTTAAAAGGTTTACCACCCAATTCCATTGGTTCGTGGGAGGAGTTAAAAGCCCGTTTCATCCAAAACTTTAAGGACACTTGTAAGCAATCTATGTCAATCATGGACTTGACGAATTGTAAGCAGGGGGAGGGTGAATCCACCACCCATTGGGTACGCCGTGTCAAGGAGATAATTCATTCATCTGATAAAATGGATGCAGGCTCTGTTGTCCTCATGCTGGAGAAAAATTGCAACTTTGAACCGCTAAGGCAGAAATTGGGGCACCTTAAGCGTGATTGCAGCGATATGGGAACGCTGATGGCGGCTTTACTCAAATATGGCGATTCTGATAGTACCAAGGACCCCGTGTCTGACAATGAGAAGATAGGGAAGGGAAAAAGGAACGGTAATGGAAAGGGTCAACAACACAACCTGGGGAATCAAAGCGGCAATAAGCGTAAGGCGGACGGTAGCCCGGATCTTCTGGCCAACGCTAGTACGCAGGATAACAATCCGAGACATAAGGGTAAGTGGCCTCGATCCGGCGGGTCAGGCCCATCTCTTGAGGAGCTACTCAATGATCCCTGCCCAAAACATGGCACCCGGGAGCACCCCGCTACACATCTGTGGAAGGATTGTGCGATCATGAAGGCGTTTAAAAATTCCAATACCATTGATGGTAGTCATGGACCTGGCGGCGGTTCAGGGGCTGGCGGCTTTCATGGCCCGGGCGGTGGTTCAAATTCCGGTTTTCAGGGACAGCCGGGTGGAAATAATCAGCAACAAGCTGGTCAGGGAGGACAACAGCAGCAGCAGTCAGGTTACCAGAGCCAGCCGAAACAGTTGAGCTGTGGGCAGTACCATGTGTTTACCACTAGCTTATGCAAACGTGATCAGAAGGTTCATAAGAGGGCTGTAAATTTGGTTGAGCCGGCAGTCCCTCGTTATTTGAGATGGTCAGAGCAACCCATCATTTGGAGCAGAGAGCATCACCCACCACGAGTCGATAATCCGGGTCAGTTAGCCTTGGTGGTAGCACCCCAAGTTGGTAGATATAAATTCACTAAAGTTCTCATGGACGGAGGTAGCAGCATCAATATCCTCTATTATGAGACTTTCCAACGCATGGGGTTGACTGAGAAGAATTTGAGAACATCCAATACTGTTTTTCATGGGGTAGTTCCAGGCAAGTCGGCTTACCCAGTTGGTAAGATTGAACTGGAGGTGGCCTTTGGAGATGAGTATGATTCCCGGGATGAAAAGTTGACATTTGAAGTGGTCAGAATCAGGAGTCCATATCACGCTCTGTTCGGGCGACCGGCTTACGCTAAGTTCATGGCGCGGCCGTGTTACGTTTACTTACAGCTCAAGATGCCGGATTACAAGGGCACCATCACTGTGCATGGGAGTCGAAAGGTGGCCTTGGAATGTGAAGAAGGCGACACGGCTTACGCTGAGACGGCCTATGCCGCGGAGGAACTCAAATTCTATCAAGACAATGTTGACCCGGCGGATATGACCTCCCTCAAGAAACCAATTACTGAGCATGACCCGGCGTTAAAGTTTAAATCGGCCGCTGAGACAAAGCTTGTTGACTTCACCCCGGGAGACGCATCTAAGCAGTTCAGTATCAGTGCCAATTTGGATCCTAAATAGGAAAGCGCGCTCATCGAGTTCATCCGTGAGAACCGGGACATCTTTGCATGGAAACCTTCTGACATGTCGGTGTACCGAGGGAACTCGCTGAGCACACTCTCAATATTGATCAGTTTCTCCGATGATTCAACGAAGAGAGACAGAAAGCTATTGGGGAAGAGGTTGCCCGGCTCTTAGTGGCCGGGTTTATTGTGGAAGTTTTTCGCCCGGATTGGTTGGCTAACTCGGTGTTGGTGCTCAAGAAGAACGACACTTGGCGGATGTGTGTGGATTACACGGACTTAAACAAGGCTTGTCCGGTTGATCCTTTTTCTCTCCCCCGTATTTATCAAATCATTGATGCTACGGCGGGTTGTGAACGTTTGAGCTTCTTGGATGCTTACTCTGGTTATCATCAGATCAAGATGTTAGTTAAGGACCAGGAGAAGACAGCTTTCATCACTTTGTTTCGGGCCTTCTGTTATGTATCTATGCCGTTTGGACTCAAGAGTGCCGAGGCGACTTGTTAGCGATGTGTGTAGAACTGTTTGCACGATCAGATTGGGCGTAATGTTCATGCTTATGTGGATGACATCATGGTGAAATCCATAGAAAAGGAAACCTTAATATCTGACTTGAGAGAGACCTTTGACAATCTCTGGGTTTACAAGATGATGCTTAACCCAGCCAAGTGTGTGTTTGGTGTACCTGCAGGCATGCTCTTGGTATTTCTGGTGTAGAATAGAGGCATTGAAGCTAATCCGGAGAAGATCACGGCGATTACCTCTCTGGCTAAGCCGGCATAGATCAATGATGTTCAGCGCCTGGCGGGACGTGTTGCTGCTTTAAGCCGGTTCATAAGCCGATTAGGGGAGAAGGCCTTACCGCTATATCAGATGATGAAGAAAACAGACACTTCTGTCTGGAGCGATGCTGCTAACACTGCCTTTGAAGATTTAAAGAGACAGTTGTCTGAGCCACCGGTTCTTGCAGCTCCCATTGATAGAGAGCCGCTATTGTTATATGTGGCTGCTAACTCACGGGCCGTCAGTGTTGCCATCATGGTGGAGCATAAGGAGGCAGGCAAGGAGCATCTGGTTCAACGGCCGGTTTACTACATCAGCGAGGTGCTCATTGAGTCTAAACAAAGGTATCCACATTGGCAGAAGCTTGTTTATGGTGTGTTCATGGCAAACCGGAAGCTGAAGCAGTACTTCCAAAGTCACCCTATAACGGTGGTAAGCTCAGCTCCTTTGGGAGACATTATTCAGAACAGGGAAGCCACAGGACGAATCACCAAGTGGGCCATTGAGCTTGGGCCTTATGATTTGAAGTATATGCCCCGTACTGCCATCAAGGCTCAGGCCTTGGTGGATTTTATCAATGATTGGATAGAGTTGTAGGCACCCGAGGAAAAGCCGAACAATACGTATTGGACTATTCACTTTGATGGATCCAGGCAGTTAGAAGGATCAGGGGCTGGAGTTGTCTTAACTTCCCCTCGAGGTGACAAATTTTGTTATGTGCTCCGGTTCATGTTTCCTTGTACTAACAATGCAGCTGAATACGAGGCCTTGCTCCATGGTCTCTGGATGGCTAAGGAGATGAATTTAAGCCGGGTAAGGTGCTTGGGTGACTCAGACCTCGTGGCGCAACAGGTCTCAGACACATGGAATTCTAAGGATCCCCTTACGGCGGCTTATCACCATGAAGTAGATGATGTAGCTGGGTACTTCAAAGGGTATCAGGTGGAGCACATTGATAGAAGGAAGAATGAGGCAACTGATGCTTTAAGCCGGTTGGGCTCTCAGCGTAAGCCGGTGCCACCTAACACCTTTCTTGACGTTCTGCATAATCCTTTTGTCAAAGTACCTACAGAGGAAGAGCTTGCAGTGCCAGACCCAGAGGCACAGTTGGTTGTTGCACTTCACGTCATCCCGGATTGGAAATTGCCATACTTGGCTTATATGACCCAGGGAGAGCTGCCTGAGGATGAGACCTTGGCGAGACAAATTGTCAGGCGGTCCAAATCCATGACAATTGTTAATGGCGAGTTACATCACCTCAGTGTTACAGGGGCGTTCTAGCGTTGTGTGTCACCTGCAGAGGCTCAAGAGATACTTCGAGAGATCCATGAAGGGGATTGTGCTCATCATGCCGGTTCAAAATCTCTGGTGGCCAAGGCTTTCCGTCATGGTTTTTATTGGCTGACGGCTCATGTTGATTGAGAAGATCTTGTTAGCAAGTGTGACGGATGTCAAAAATTCTCACGACGAGCTCATATGTCAGCTCAAGAATTGAGGATGATTCCAATTACTTGGCCGTTTGCAGTCTGGGGGCTTGACATGGTGGGACCTTTCAAAAGGTCTAAGGATAAAAAGACACACCGCGTGGTGGCAGTGGATAAATTTACAAAGTGGATTGAGGCAGATCCGGTCACTCAGTGTGATGCGGCCACAGCAGTTCAGTTCATCAAAAACGTGATCTTTCGTTTTGGTTTTCCACATAGCATCATAACTGATAATGGCACTAATCTCTCCAAGGGTGCCATGGAAGAGTTCTGTCAACGGGAACATATCTGTCTTGACATTTCGGCTGTTGCTCATCCTCAATCCAATGGTCAAGCTGAAAGAGCTAATCAGGAGATTTTAAGGGGTATAAAACCACGGCTCTTGGTCCCCTTACAGCGGACTCCGGGTTGTTGGGTGGAAGAGTTACCCTACGTGCTATGGAGCATCAATACAATGCCTAACAGATCCACGGGTTTTACACCTTTTTTCAGGGTGTATGGAGCAGAGGTAGTTCTGCCAAGTGATATCCGGCACGACTCGCCCCGTGTGGCGGCTTACGTTGAGGCTGATAATGAAAAATCTCGACAAGAGGCACTTGACTTGTTGGATGAAGAGTGAGACTTGGCAATAGCCCGCTTGGCGATTTACCAGCAAGACCTTCGTCGCTATCACAGCCGCCGGGTCAGAAGCAGAACCTTTCAGGAAGGTAATTTAGTGCTCCGGCTCATTCAGGATCATTCCGATATGCACAAGCTATCCCCTCCTTGGGAAGTACCCTTTGTGGTCAGCAAGAATCTGAACAACGGGTCATACTACCTCATTGATATTCGAGACACAAAGACTCATGTAAGTCGGAGGAGGAGACCCGCCGGCCGTGGAATATAGCCCATCTTCGGCCTTACTATACTTAAGCCACTGGCTCTTTAGATGTATATATTTTTTGACAATGTATATATTATTATAAAGTAATAAAGAAGGACCACTGTCCTTTTTTCACCCTCAAAAAAGTGTATATGTCTTTTTGTCAGGTGGTGGAAACAACCAATAGGGACTGGATCATATCTGAATCCGGCTTTACCTTTGGTCCGGCTTATGATCATATCTGCATCTAGCCATGATCACTTGGGGGCTTCCTGTTCAACCATAGGTCGTATCCGAACCAAAGAGAACACAGCTATCAATACCCGCTTGATCGACATACTGCCAAACCTATTTGGGGGCTTCTTGATCATATTTGAATCACAGCTTAACCCCTTTAGGTCTGACGTGGATCGTATACGAATCAGCGTCATTAAACAAATCTTATGGTCACTTGGGGGCTTCCTGTTCAAACATAGGTCATATTCGAAACAAAGAGAACATAGCTATCGATACCCACTTGATCGGCATCCCCAAGCCATTGAGGGCTATATGATCGTATCCGAATCAGAAGCCTGTAAAGTATTTTGATAATCCTGAAACCTTGTGGAAAGCATTATGAGATGTTTTTTGTCTTGCCGGTTTAATATTCATCACCCCAGGTTGTTAAGTGCCAGGTGAACATTATATGAGCCGGGAAGATTATCAAAGGATAACAGAATAAGGCAAGCAAAATTTAAGACGCCAAGGAAGAAATATACAGCCATGGCGGCTTACAAAAAGCATTAAGCGATAAGAACATGCACGAAGGCATGACGAGCATTGGGAAATTCTTTCTACCCTATTACAAGACTCCCCGAGTCTGAATAGATGAAGCATTGTTTTTTGGCCAAACACCTGGCGATTCACTCCTTCAGTGGGCTTGAAGGCTCCGGGTTATCCTTCTCCGCTTCTCCGTCGGCTGTTTTGTCCTGGAAAGTTGACGAGGCCCAGTCAATGCCGCTCAAAGCTTCAAACTCAGCTTCATCATCTACTAAACCGGCCGGGTCTACTTCAGGGGCAAAAGTATGCTTACGAATTGGAGGGATCAGGCTGATTTGATCATATGGAGCGTTTGGGATTCTCCAGGTTTCACTGTCATAAGCCGGCGCATACTTGCTAAGGTCAGTGTCATTTCCAATAAGGGTTGTCACCGGATGTATGGCTCTGACACAGGTGGTGAAATCATGGTCATCAAATGCAGTGTCGTCTTCCTTCAGACTTGGGTACCCAAGGGCAAGGTCGACAAGGTCTAGTTCTGGGAGCCATGCTTTAGCCCGGCTCAATGCGGCCATGGCCCCGGCTCTTGAGGACGCCCGCCTCAAGTCTTGGATCCGCTGAGGAAGGAAAGCGAGGCTCTTCAACACGTCTTGCAGAAGGCGGGGATGTGGAGTTGATAAAGCTACAACGGCCAAGGCGCGTTGTGACCCGGAGTACAGCTGTTCTACTAAGGTGTAAACTGCTTTAAGCTTGATCAGCATGTTTTGCGTCAGATTGGTACTCCTGGGGCCTATATGGGCATAAGCATAACCGTCAGCCGGAAGTAATTAATGCAATAGTCATTATAAGGCTACAATGTTTAAATATGTTTCACAATAACTTACCGAAGATGGATGACACCATTTGAGATATCTGCTGTTTTAAGTCGGTCAGCTCGGTTGTTGCTTCTGCAAGAGATGCTTCGGCTGTTTCGGCCCGAATCACCAGGGAAGCCTTCTCATCAGCCCAAGTTTTCTTCTCCGACTCAAATTTTTTCTTTAGTTTCTCATTTTCAGAGACACTGAATTCAAATTTGGAGTTAGCCTTCTGTGTCTCAAGTTCTTGAGTTTTTAGACGACTCTTCAGGACCGCAAGCTCTGATTCAAACTGATTTATGGCAGCCTGCATTGACAACAGGTTATGGTAAGGATTATAAGGTAACATTAAAGTCTCAAGCACCTTACAAGTAAAGATACTTGACACTTGGGGGCTAATGTATGCTGAAGAATTTTAACCTTCTTTTGCCAGGTCACATATATTAAAGTCTCAAGCACCTTACAATTAAAGATACTTGACACTTGGGGGCTAATGTGTATTACAAATTTAAAAGCCTTATGTTATAACCGGGTTAAGTAAATTCTTTTTGAGCCGGATAAGTTAACAGGTAAAGCAGATTTCTAAAGTCTACAGCATATTTGTTCAATAAGCAATAGACTGGGAGGCTGGTACAGTATGTAAGACTTAGGTAAAAAGTATAAGTAATACCTCAGAATTGTGATGTATTTGTTTCACCATGTCAATTTCCAGGTCACGACTATTATGCACTTGATTCAGGTAGCCCGAGACTATATCACCAATGCTTAAGTGAGTATAATCAGTAATGTCCTGCTTGGCTTTTCGGCGTTGGGCAAATTCTTCCTTGGCGTTACATTTGGCAAGGACGGTAGGCCGTCCTAGTTCAACAAACTGAGACTTCACAATCTCAACTTCCGGTTCATTTGTTTTGACCGGGCTAGGAGTTTCCGGGTCACTTGTGTGGAGAGTATCTTCGGCAGGTGGATCAGAAGTTGGCATTGGAATATCAGAAGCCGGATCTGGCGGTGGCTGATGGGCAGAGTTGTTTGGAGCAGATGCATTAATCACTGGTTCAGCTACGACCGGTTCTTCGGATGCCTTATTCTTCTTTGCCCGTTTACTGGGCTTCACTTGCATGCTGTTAACAAAAGCAGAAGGATGAATATGCAAGTATGGGTAAAGTAAAAGTGCAGAAGGTTACATTACCCGGGAGCAGTTTTGAAAGTCGGCATGTTTGACTGCATGGATTCACCGGAAGAAGGAGAAGTATCCTGATAATTGGAGTGGGACGAATTGAGAGGATGACGAATTAAGCCCGCTAAAAGTAAAACAGAACGTATATCGGAGATAACCTCAGTCCGACGCTTCCTGGGTACGTCAGGTAAGCCGGAGGAGAGTTCTGCATCCTTGTTGTTCCGGGTCTGCCTCCGGCTCTCAAGCTGTTGTTGCTTCAAAAGAAATTGAGGATCTTGATAAGCAAGTGCATGTGAAAATCTTACTTTCCGGGTCACCCTTCGGATCTTTTGCTTTGGCAAAGGCTCTAAGTTGGAGGAGATTATAGTTACCTCTTCATTGGTTGCTCGACTGTTCCCCGTATCCTCCTGAAGGGATAGAATGTCAGACAGGTGATAACAAGGGACTTAAGAAAATTTAAAGATTACCTCTTCCTCATCTGAAGAGCTATCCTTCAATCTGAGTAAGTCGGAGGCGCTGGGTTTCTTCTTCTTTGAGGTTCCTACCTTGGCGGCTTTCCTTTCAGCTTTCTTGGTCGTCCTGGCTTGTTTGGTGGCTTCATGGTCATATTTGGCTTTCCAGAAGTTATCATCGGCATGTGGAAAAAGTTAATGAATTATGAGTACCAAGAAAGGTATAGTATAGCAATAAGTATTTGTTACGATTGATAACTTACTGCGGGGGGTGGGTTATTCTTGCAGAATGGAAGTAAGCCGAAGGCGTTGCTCGTCACAGTGCATTCCTTCAGCAGTGACTGGATCGTAGCATCCACCACGTCATCTGGTAGGTCGTTAGTGCTATGGCATAACGGATCATTCTTTTCGACTATATAAGTACACATTAAGCCGGGACGGCGGCTTAATGGAAGTATTCGCCAAGTGACCCAGACTCGGACCAGATCGATGCCGTTTAAACCATTTCCCAATAGATCTTTAATCTTCCTGATGGTGGAATTGAGAGGCACGCGTTCAAGGGTTGTCAGCTTGTCTGGTAGCTGATGGTTAGACTCAAGGGCCAGGGCGCGAAAGCCGGGCAGAGGCTTTTCATCAGCCGGAGAAGTGTCCTGACAGTAGAACCATGTATGGTTCCATGATTTGGGGTGACTCGGCAACTCAGCATAAGGGAAAAGACAGTCCCTCCGTCGCTGGATTGAGATGCCGCTAGGCTCAAGACTGGGCCCATTCGCACGTTCATTTTGCCGGTTCATGTAAAAAAGTTCCCTGAACAATAGCAGACTTGGCTCCTCACCCAGGTACACCTCACAGAAGACTTGAAAATTGCAAATATTTGACACGGAATTGGGTCCAATGTCTTGAGGTCTAAGGTCAAAGAAATTCAAAACCTCCCTGAAGAATTTTGAGCCGGGAGGAGCAAATCCACGGCTCATATGATCCGTAAAAAATATTACTTCCCCTGCTTTGTGGTGAGGCTTTTCTTCGGATGGGTCAGGGGCACGGTAAGACATGACATCCTTTTTTGGCAGATGCCCGGACTTCACAAACTCAGCTAGTTTGCTATTGGTAACTATGGATGGAACCCAATTGCAAGTTACAGGGCCTTGGTAGCCTTAGGAGCCATCACAGCAATTGGCCTATGGAAAAACAAGAAGATCCAGTTCAATTTTAACCCGGGAGAAAAATCCTAATTATTCAAAGTGGCGGCTTAATGAGGGGCCTAATGATATAAGGATGACTGTGCAAACAATATTTAAGCCGCTACAAGTATCAACATCAGTTCGGAAATTATTCGGATCATTTATTTAAGCCGCACACCTCGACAGTTCTGTTTCAGGGCATTTACCAGAAGAGGTTTCCGGGTGATAGAAACAAGTTTCACAGATAACAGTTATTACTCTGGATCAAAATATTGCTCTGAAAAGAAAATTTTCTAGACCTAAAAACAGGGCAGAGAAGTTCGTCCACTCGAAGAGGGTTTCCAAACAAGGGAAATGAGATCTATTTCTATGCAAGGTCAACACAAACAAGTACCACAGCAGTTCTACGTAGTTTTCACGATCTAAGCAGGGCATTGGAGGTAAGAACTAGCAAGGGTTTGCGTCGGGCGGTGATGAACGCCGATGAACTCGACAAAGTCCTAATGAAGATCTGAGAAAGGGAACGAGAGGAACTCACGGATGCGGACAAGCTGCGGAGGATCATCATCGATCTCTGGTCAGAGTCAGGTTGATGTAGCGGCCTGAGTCGATGAAGACAAGGGTTCGACGGTGGCGGCAGCAGAGCTCTGGAGGAGGCAAGAGGAAGAAGACGACTGAGGGAAAGACCTAGGTCGCCGTATTTATAAGAGAAGACTGACCGAGAGGGCGCGAAAAACGAGGAGATAACATTTATTATCCAGCGGCTCTGGCGCCTCGATTCTCAGGATGGTCAGTAAAGACAAAGATCCGTTGAAGATATGCTGGAATAAAAATAAGTTTATTTGAAGATGACGTCACGGTGATTTAACCCGGATCCAGATGATGACGTCACGGCGGGTTAAATTTCTTCGCGCAAGACAAAAGACTACAGGACAGTTCATAAGGTATTTTAAGATTGACATGAACAGGTTCAAATCAATCTGGGGCCTAATGTTGGGGATATAACTATTTGTGTAAGCCGCCCAGGACGGGCCGGGTTACGCAAAGAGGATTCACCAGAGAGAAGCCCAAGACCAAAGCATGAAGATGGCGGTTCATAGAGAGCTTAAAGGCCCACAGGCGACTTAAGGCCCGTTGTAATAAACCGCTATAGTAATATTACTTGTATCATAAGGTAGACTTAACTAGTCACGGAGCCGGACATTGTTTATAAGCCGGCCGGGACTCTGTAAGCCGCAGGGCGTCCGCCCGTGTATATAAGGGGATGACCCGCTGGCGGCTTAGGGCAAGAAACAACTCATCGAGAGCCAGGCGTAGCGTATCTCGCTCCCTGGTCATCGAAACATCAATACCAACCCAACTAGACGTAGGCCTTACCTTCACCGTAAGGAGCCGAACTAGTATAAAACCCCTCGTGTCCTTTGTCCTGATTAACCCCTTCAAGCTTCCTAGTTGCGATGGCTCCACAACAAAGTCCTTTCACGAGGACATCTGACATGACAATTTCACGACAGTCAGGATATTAGTAACTAGTAGCTGCTCGGTCTGGTGCCGAATAGGGATAAATCAGTGAATCCGCCTATAACTAGATTTATTAGTACGTTAACTAGGGCCATATATGCATGGCAACATGCAATCTACAGAATGTTTAACGGAGATGCTAAAAATCAGTCGACTGAGACTTCACGAAGTCTCACTCGACAGGTTGGCCGTTCGATGTTTGTCGCTTCAAGATTCACCTCATATAGTGTCTTGTATCAATTCGGCCTGTTAAGACGTGACCAGCCCACTTCCTTTTTGTTTTTTTGCCGCGAAAGGCTACGCGCGACTGGATGGCCTTTTCTGTTGTTTTGCTTTTGTCTACAACAAGCAGGAAACTTGCTGGCGCAGCCCACTCTCCTATATACCTGTACTTTCTTTTTTATTTTTTTTTCCTTTTCTATTTTTAGTGTATATAATCATCAATTTATTTTTGCTAAAATGGTTTACTTGTAATTTCTTTTTATCTTTTGGCAATACGGAACATGTAAATTTTGTAGAACAGACTTTTTTTACATGCATGAAGGATTTTACGCTCGCTTGTTGATGTCTTTTGTACATGGATTTTTTGTTTATTTGTATGTTGCCTGTTCTTTTTTGTACATGGATTTTTTGTTTATTTGTATGTTGCCTGTTCTTTTTTGTTCTTTTTTTTTGTTTTAGTCATGTATTACCCAGGAATATATTTTCGTAATGTTGATATGCCCTATTTTTCCTACGCCGGGTTGACAGAAAAATTGTTGCCTTTTCTTTTTATTTGTCACAAAAACTCTTGTTCCCCTTACGTGCAACTAGAATTATTGGAATCCATGCAACTACAAGGGTGCAACACGTATGCAATTGCATGCATCCAAAACTACGTGCAACTCAAGGGGTAAAACGCCGCAACTGTGTGAGACTTGTGCGACGATGAGATCGAAACACGCATAATATGGGGAATTTTATTATTTAACTTTATTTTATTTTATAGTTTTTGTACTTTCTTTTTACCATCCACATGGAAGTCGATATCTAGTGGGATATTCAATTTTCTTTTGTTTTTCATGCAATTTGCCCGGTCGCTGAGGTGTTTCTTTCTTTCTTTTTATTGCTCTTTTCGAACATTTTTCTTGCTACCTTTTTTATTTTTCATTTTTTATTAAATAACCGTCTCACTTTTGAAAAATGGAAATGTTGCCATCTGGTTGCACAATCGGCCCTGACTGCAGCTACATGTCTACAACATGATCGTAACTCAGTGGTGTTTTTGTTGGGGAGGGAGTAGCTAGCAAGGGTCACCTCTAGGTACAGCTGCACATCTTCAACGCGATTGCAACTCTTTGGTGTTTTACCAGAAGATGTGTTAGTTGCATGTCTATCACTACGCACACAACTCCAAGTGCCCGCCAACTAAAACCCTATGATGTTCCATCGGGAGGATAGTTGCATGCTTGGGACTAGCATGCAATTGCAAGTGTCTTGTCCTGACTACAACTGCAAGTCTTCAACGCAATTGCAACTCTGTATTGTTTTGTCGGGGAGGGACAATTGCATGTTTGATACTAGCCATGCAACTGCAAGTATCGCCTCATAATGCAACTATGTGTTGTTTTGTGAGGGGGTGGGTGAGTGCGGAGTTGCATGTATACAACCAGGCATGCAACTCTGATTGTCGTGCCCCATCTGCAACTGCATGTCTTGTAACCCGACCGCAAGTGGACTTTTTTTCCTGTCGAAGGGGGCAGGCCAGTTGCACGCCCGACAGCAGCCTGCAACTGCAAGCGCCGCATCCGACCGCAACTGCATGTCTCCCAACATGGTTGCAACTGGCCCTTTGTTTTGATGGAGGGGGCGGGCCAGTTGCATGTCCGACATTAGGCATGCAACTGCAAGTGTCGCACCCAACCGCAACCGCATGTCTTCTAGCCCGACCGCAACTGAACTTTTTTGTTCTGTCAGAGAGGGCGCCGCTAGAGGGGGCGGGCCAGTTGCAAGCCGAACAACATCCCCGCAATTACAAGCATCGCACCCGCCAAAATTGCATGTCCCCCAACATGGTTGCAACTGGACCTTTGTTTTGTTGGTAAGGGAGGCGGGAGAGGGGGCGGGCCGGTTGCATGTCCGACACTAGGAATGCAACTGCAAGTGTCGCAC
>NC_041391.1:60070926-60177054 GCF_002162155.2 Triticum dicoccoides
TACAACTGCATGTCTTGTAACCCGGCCGCAACTAGATTTTTTTGTTCTGTCGAAGGGGCGCCGCTAGAGGGGGCGGGCCAGTTGCAAGCCCGACAACAGCCCCGCAACTGCAAAGGCCGTACCTGATTGCAACTGCATGTCCCCCAACATGGTTGTAACTGGACCTTTGTTTTGTCGGAGGGGGCGACGGGAGAGGGGGCGGGCCAGTTGCATGTCCGACACTAGGAACGCAACTGCAAGCGCCGCACCTGACCGCAACTGCATGTCCCTCAACATAGTTGCAACAGGACCTTTGTTTTGCTGGAGGGGGCGGGCCAGTTGCATCTACGACACTAGTTGCACGTCCTCCCATGCGCAACCACATATGTGTAGTCTACATGTAATTGCAAGTGACACCACCCGAGCAAAACTAGGGTGTGTGCGGGGCGGGCGGTTGGTTGCTTGGGCAGATTGATATGATGGGTTTATTTTTAACTTTTTCGTTTTCTACTTTCTAATTTTTTTTGTGTTTTTCCCTTTTCTTATTAGTGATGTCTAGGATTTTTATTTTAAATAACGCCACTCGACTTGCACACCCATGGACCGCGCAGTTGCCTGTACTCTGGCCATGCCCATCCATGTACAACTTAATATATTTTTATTTTTATAAGATACTGCCACTGGTTATGCACGTGCCAACCACATGTCAATTGTCCACGCGCAATTCCATGCTCGTCATTTCTATGCAACCTTTTTTTCTCAAAATAGTGCCATCTGATCGCTCACACGTTGATCACACGCAATTACATGTCCGTCACCCGTGTGTAACTTATTATTTATTTAAAATATATTTTATTTTCGCACGGATCACCTAAAACTAGTGATATACACTAAGAAAGAAGTAGATGGTCCCATACTAGGCATATGCAACATTAGTCTTGTTCCAAATTAAATTTTTGTTGATCAGAGAGTGACCTTTAGTTTTCTACTAACTGCTTCCCCTTTTTTAGCACTTTTTACGACATGCACCAGGAAGCTCATTTTTAGTTCAACCAGAGATGTTCTCTAATTTATTTTTCCATTTTTTGTGTCAAAATTATGTGCTCAAGTAATACAAACACACTATTTTTTTATGCATCACGTTATGTTTCATGGGAACGCACTCCACGCCTGGCAGCATTGACACAGACACGGTCAGAGGGTAATCATGAGGGCGTATCTCAACCTCGAAGTGAGCCGCCAAACAAGTAGCATAAATCCCACCGTTTATTTTGCCCTAACACTTATTAAGATGGAGGCGATGAGCCACAATAGCTCCCAAGCTATAAGTGTTGTCACCCTCTAATGCACAACGTAAAACAGTAAGGTCTTGTGAACTAAGTGCACCCACCTTCTCCCTAGGCAGCAAGCATTTTGCAATGAAAAGTGCAAAGTAACGAACAGCAGGAAAATGTAAGCCAGCGGCAGTGATGGCTGACACTCCTCTCTCATCCCCCACCGTCAAAGTGCGATAAAAGGCCACAAACTCGGCCGGCCTAGGCTCAGCGAAGCTCCCATCAGAAGGGATCATGAATATGTTACAAAATTCAGTAAGTGGTATTTGATAGTTTTCAGCATATAAATCAACGCTCACTTCAGGAGGATTATTCCTAGGCAGGAAAGTAAAACTTTGAACAAAGATGTTTGTGAGGATTTGGTGCTGATCAAACTCATCTGTAATGAAGTCGGTGAGGGCGGCATTAGCAATATATTGCATGAACTCCTAAAAAATTCCAGCCTCTTATAGGAACGGGGTGTGTGGCCATTCGCACGGCCGTACTTCCGCCGACCTCCGGGGGTGGAGAGCACTGTGAGAAGACTCCCTAATAACACCCTTGGATTTCTTCCTCGAGCCAACTTCCTGAAGATATTCATGTTCGCGTACAATTTTCTGAAAATAAAAATTTTGAGGTGACAAAAATTTGTCAACAAAACTTCACAAAATTGATAGCGACTACTGCTAGGGATACATAGAGGCCATAGCAAGCATTCAAACTACTTAGAACACTAAGAATTCAACATGCAAGCTCATCTATAGCAGCACAAAGAGTAGCTAATTATTCAAAGTATAAACCACTAAAAAACTCATTGGACAAATGGTGGAGTCACATACCAAGCAACAATCCCCCGAAACAGTTTCGAAAATGGAGCTTTGAGCTAAGAGATCGAAATCCGCGGGTTTGAGCTCAAGAACATGGGAGACAGAGCAGTGGGGATTTGTTTTCTGAAGGTTAGTGATGATGTGGGCTCAAGAGACAAGTGAGGGGGCCCATGTGGGGACCATAACCCACCAGGGTGCGCCTGGGGGTCCTCGCGCGCCCAGGTGGGTTATTCCCACCTGGTGCACCTCCCTCTGGTACTATTTGCACTAGAAATTCAGAAATATTCAGAAAAAAACCGTGTGAGGTTTTCAGAGCATTCTGAGAACTTTTATTTTTGGGTCATTTTTTATTGCATGGGAAATTTAGAAAACTGACAAAACGTTGCGTTTTATTTTATTTAACTAATAAAAATAGAAAACAAAAGGTAGGGACAGAATGTAGTGCTTAATAAATTCATCAACTTCATACCGTTCAAAAATGATTCATTAATAAGGGTGATCATGTCTTATTAACAACCACTTTCGATTAGCATGAAACCAAAGAACTTTCGTAAATCACTAATTTACCTCAATGGGGATATGCATTTCCCCAACAATAAGCATTTCGTATTTCTTTTTGACATTAGGTAGAGGTATTTAAAAACTTCCAATAGTGATTGTCGGAGATTTTTCAATAACATTAATACCATTCACTTGGAATTGTTTCTTCGGAAAGTGCACCGTATGCTCATTACCATGAATATGAAAAGTGGCATTGCTTTTATTTCAATCAATAACAGCCCATGCAGTATTCAAGAAGGGTCTACAAAGGATAATCGACATGTTGTCGTCCTTGGGCATCTCAAGTATAACATATAGTTAGTCAAAATAGTAAAATTAGCAACAACAATAGGCACATCCTCATAGATACCGATAGGTATGGCAGTTGATTTGTCAGCCATTTGGAAAGATATTTCAGTAGGTCTGAGTTTATTCAAGTCAAGTATTTTATATAAAGATAAAGACATAGCACTAACACCAGCTCCTAAATCACACAAAGCAGTTTTCACATAATTCTTTTTGATAGAGTAAGGTATAGTTGGTATACCCAGATCTCCAAGTTTTTTAGGTACTCCATCCTTAAAGGTATAGTTAGCAAGCATAGTGGAGATTTCAGCTTCCGGTATTTTTCTCTTATTTGTGATGATGTCTTTCATATACTTTGCATATGGAGGCATTTTTAAGATGTTAGTCAAGCAAGTACGCAAAAAGACTGGCCTCAGCATTTCAGCAAAGCGTTCAAATTCTTCATCATCATTCTTTTTAGTTGACTTGGGTGGAAAATGCATAGGTTTTTGAACCCACGATTCTCTTTCTTTACCGTGTTTTCTAGCAACAAATTCTCTTTTATCATATCTTTTATTCTTAGGTGTGGGTTATCAAGATCAACAGGTGGTTCTATCTCAACAATATTATCTGGTTCTTTATCATTATTTGGTTGAGTGTTTTCATGAACCTCATCATTGTCTTTTTCATTATCACTAGGTGGATGTTCATTACCATATTGAGTTTCATCATCAAATATAGAAGTTCCATTTTCATTATCATGAGGTTTGTCTATTTCATGTTCACTAGAAGCATGCAAAGTCCTATCATTTTCCTTTTTCTTTTTCTGTTTAGAAGGACTAGATGCATTAGCATTAGCTCTTTGTGAATCTTGTTCAATTCTTTTTGGGTGTCCCTCAGGATAAAGTGGTTCCTGGGTCATTTTACCTCCTCTAGTTGCAACTCTAACAGCAAAGTCATGTATATTATGATTCATTTCATCAAGTAATTCTCTTTGTGATTTAGCAACTTGTTCTAACTAGGTTTGAACCATAGAAGCATGTTTTCCAACACCTCTAACATCATATGAGATTCTAAATAACAAGTCACTAAAGCGAGCAATCATATCAGAATTATATTTCAATTGTTTCATAATGTTTGCATTGAAGTGATCTTGCTTCCTAATGTAATTGTCAAACTCATAAAGGCATTGACTAGGATGTTTATTATGAGGATCATCACTATCATTGAATATCATAAGAGAAATTACCTCTACCACCTTACGCAGTGGAGGTGTTTCAAGCCCATGTATTTCTTCAATAGGAGGTAAATTTTTAACATCCTCAGCTTTAATACCTTTTTTCCTTCATAGATTTCTTTGCCTCTTGCATATCTTCAGGACTGAGATATAATATACCCCCCTTATTCGAAGTGGGTTTAGGCGGCGGTTCAGCAATAGTCCAATCATCATAATTTTTCAATATGTTATTCTATAATTCTTCAGCCTGAGCAATAGTTCGTTCCCTGAAAACACAAACAACATAACTATCTAGGAAGTCCCTAGAAGCAACGGTTAGTCCATTATAGAAGATATCAAGTATTTTATTTTTCTTAAGAGGATGATCAGGCAAAGCTTTAAGTAACTGGCAAAGCCTCCCCCAATCTTGTGGGAGACTCTCTTCTTTAGTTTGAACAAAGTTAAATATTTCCTGTAAGGCAGCTTGTTTCTTATGAGCAGGAAAATATTTTTCGGAGAAGTAGTAAGTCATATCCTATGGACTACGCACACAACCAGGAGCAAGAGTATTGTACCAAGATTTAGCATCACCCTTTAATGAGAATTGAAATAACTTGAGAGTGAAGTAGTATTGAGTTTTCTCATCATGAGTAAAAAGGTGGCTATATCATTCAACTTAGTAAGATGTGCCACAACAGTTTCAGTTTCGTAACCATGAAAAGGATCAGATTCAACCAAAGTAATTAACTCTGAGTCGACAGAGAATTCATAATCCTTATCAGCAGTATCAATAGGTGAAGTAGCAAACTCAAGATCACATTTCATTCTAGCATTCAGAGATTTTTCTTTATACTTGTGTAATAATTTCTCTAGATCATCTCTATCCTTACAAGCAAGAATATCTCTAGTTGCCTCTTCACTCATAACATAGCCTTGTGGTGTCTTTGGCAATTCATATCTTGGAGGGCTAGCTCTATAAAGTGTTTCAGGAGTTTAAGTTTCAAGCTCATCATCAGATTCAACAACATCATGTTGCATTACTCTAGCAATTTGTTCATCAAGAAATTCACCAAGTGGCACATTATCATTATCGAGGATGGTACTAGCATCATTCATAGTAGAAGTAGCATCATCAATAACTTGCGACATATCAAAATTAATAGCATGTGGTGGTGTTGCAAGTTTACTCATAACAGAAGGTGAATCTAAAGCAGAACTGGATGGCAGTTCCTTACCTCCCCTCGTCTTTGAGGGAAATATCTTAGTCTTAGCATCCTCCAGATTCTTCATAGTGATAAATTGATAATAATCCCAAGTGACTCAACAAATATAAATATGCTCCCCGGCAACGGCGCCTGAAAAATGTCTTGATAACCAACAAGTATAGGGGATCGCAACAGTTTTCGAGGGTAAGTATTTAACCCAAATTTAAAGATTCGACACAAGGGGAGACAAAGAATATTTGAAGGTGTTAGCAGTTGAGGTGTCAATTCAAACACACCTGGAGATTAGTTATCTGCAGCAAAGTGATCAGTAGCAAAGTAGTTTGATAGTTTTGATAGTAGTGTCAGCAGCAACGGTAATGGTAGCAGTGGTAGCAGCGATATTGTAGCAGTAACAATAGCAGTAGCAATAGTAGTAACTTAGCAAGAACAATATATGATAAATTCGTAGGCATTGGATCAGTGACTTGTTGGATGATATTCATCAGGTGACAGTTATAACCTAGGGCGATACGGTACTAGGTCCAGTTCATCGATATAATGTAGGCATGTATTCCGTAAATAATCATGCGTGCTTTATTAAAAGAACTTGCATGACATCTTTTGTCCTAACCTCCCGTGGCAGTGGGGTCCATATTGGAAACTAAGGGATATTAAGGCCTCCTTTTAATAGAGAACCGGAACAAAGCATTAACACATAGTGAATACATGAACTCCTCAACCTACGGTCACCACCGAGAGTGGGCCCAGTTGTTGTCACTCCGGGGTTGTCGGATCATAAGCGTAGTAGGTGACTATAACTTGCAAGATCGGATCTAAAACATGGATATAAAGATGAATTCATTAATGCTTCATATCTGAGTTCGTGGCACCCAGGCCCAAATTGACAAGCATTAAGCATAGCAAAGTCATAGCAACATCAATCTAAGAACATTGTGGATACTAGGGATCAGCCCCTAACAAAACTAATTCGATTACATGATGAATCTTATCTAACTCCTCACCGATCAGCGAGCCTACGAAGGAATTACTCACTCCCGGTGGGGAGCATCATGGAATTGGCGATGGAGATGGGTTGGTGATGACGAAGAACGAAGATCCCCCTCTCTGGAGCCCCAAACGGACTCTAGATCCGCCCTCCCGAGGAAGAACAGGGCTTCGCGGCGGCTCCGTCTCGTGGATCTTGATAACTCTTTCTCCTTGATTTTTTTTCTGGAAATATGTGATTTATAGTGTCAGGGGGTCGTCTGTGGGGCCACCAGGTGGGTACAACCCACCTGGGTGCGGTAGGAGAGGGGGGCGCGCCCTGGTGGGTTGTGCCCACCCAGGTGCCCCTCTCCTAGAGGTCTTGGCTCCAGAAATTCTTATTATTGATATAAAAAATCCTTGCAAAGTTTCGTTCCATTCCGAGAACTTTTATTTCTGCACAAAAACTACACCATGGTAGTTGTGCTAAAAATAGCGTTAGTCCGGGCTTAGTTTCATTCAAATCATGCAAATTAGAATAAAAAACAAGAGGAAAAGCATGAGAAAAAGTTGATACGTTGGAGACGTATCAGGTAGTACGAGGGTTGACTGGTTTGGCTACGGTGTGAGGCAGCCGTCACCGCAGAATAATAGGGGGTGTGGGTGAGTAGAGGGATGGCCTGGCCAGTAGTGGGAGTAGGAGGGGGTGGTGAGGCCCGCGCGACAGCACAGCCATCCATGGGAGGCAGGAGCACGCAGTGGTTTGGAGGCTAGAACAAGAAAATCAGAGGTTCAAGAAGTAGGACGATCGTTGGATATTAACAATCCAACGATCACTAGTGATAGAATCGTTTGTTGACTAAGTTGACAAAGCCCTGCGTACATGACAACTTATTGGGGCCACAGGTCAGCCTCCAAATCTGGTGGGTCCCAGCTGTCATGGGGAGCATTCGTTATTTTTCGCTTAATAAGGAGTCACTTCCTTCCGTGCGAAGATATAGCTGGTGGGTCCCAACTGTCATGGGGAGGATTAATTTTTTGGGTGTAATAAGGAGGTACTTGCTTGTGTGCGGCCATGCATGGACCATGGGGTCCCAACTGTCAGCCTCTCCACGTACATCCCTCTTATGAAGTTGTCGTTTGTTGACAACTTTGACCACGCCATGCCGAGAACACCAATGCAGTGGACGAGGGTGAGACCCAGGAAGGGAATGACCCGGAGGCGGCTAAGCCACAATAATGGAGGGATGTGAGTGTAGAGGGATGGCCTAGCCAGCGGTGGGAGTAGTAGGGGCCGGTGAGGCCTGCGCGGCAGCACAGCTGGCCACGGGAGGCGGGAGCAGGCGATCCCACCGACGCTAGATTTGGTGACTGGAGCAAGAAGATCAAAGATTGAAGAAGCACAACGGTCGTTGGATTGACATCCAATGGTCACAACTGCTAGAATCGTTTGTTGAGTATATAATAAGTAAAAAAATCTTGCATACGCGTCAACCTAATAGGCCCACAAGTCAGCCCATTTCCTCTTTTTCTAATAATTTACAGCTCATTTGCAACTTCTTATGAAATTTATTGCAGTCTGTTTTCTTTTTATTGGCCAGGACCAGGGTTAAACATTTAAATGAAATTTCGCATATTTCGGTGTGGTCCAAACTATTATTAATACCGAAATGTCGAGCCAAATTTAATGTACTTTGAAGATATATTTAAATTAGCTTAAAGCCCAGTGAAATTGGAATATGAAAATGTGAAAAAATTTAGAAATTTAAAAGTAATTGCCAATTTGTCGTGTGTTTTTTTATATTTACACCCCATTTCATATTACTTTTAAGATTTGCAACCATCTTGAAAGAGCTGCAGCCCAGCAGGGCAGAGAAAAATAAGTAGGTCTGGGTTGGGTATGCCTGGATTGGGTATTCTTCAGAAAAAATAAACTGGGCTAGGCATTTTCACAAACAAAAAATAGTTGGGCTAGTCATGTGGTGAATGTAAAATATAAGGCCTGGGCTAGATGGGCCACAACCTAGTAGAAACCCTGCTCTGTCTCAACAATAACAAACAACTGCTCGAGCAGCTACGTCCCAGGTGTAAGCTGCTCTTGTGATGTTGTTTTGTATATTGACTATACGCCGGCAATGTCATGGATCTCAGCTGTCAGCAAACCATTAGGAGGAAGCATTTTCTTTTTCTATATGCTCACAATGGAGTATATAGCAAAAAATGAGGAACTTGCTTGCGTACGGCCTTGGACATGGTGGGTCCCGACTGTCATCCTCTCCAGGTACAGTCCTCTCCCGATTCCTCATGTTTGTTGACCATGTTGACAACACGAGAGGGCGGCGCCGTGGCGGCCGCACCAAAGCGCGCGGAGGACAAGGCAAGGCCTTGGACAGAAACAAACAGGAGTTGCAGCGGTGAAGTCGTGGGGGGAGGGGTGTTCAAGGGTTGACTGGTTCGGGTGCGGGGTGGGCTGACATCGGTGTTAACGACTTAGGAGACGGTGGGGTGGCGATGCATGCGCTGAGGCGCAACTAGCTGTGGCTGGCAGAAGCAGGCGGCGCCGCTGGTGCTGGTTTGGTTTTGGAGGCTAGAGGAAGACGAGACTGAAGAAACACGACAGACTGTAAAAGCAGCAGGAGTACTTAGCAACCTTAATTGAAACCAGCAGGGACACTTAATAACCATAGATGAAAGAAGTATGAGTACTTATACAGGTTCAACCGTACAAAGCACACCTCGAATAGTGCTACTTTGCCTACAGTTAACCAAGGGTGACTCCGCCAAGCCCTAGGACAAGGACCAGGCGCCACCCCGCCCATCTACAACCTTCTGAAAGGGGCTTCATCTTGCAATGTGGTCAATAAACATGATATTCGCTTTAGACCCATGGAAAACCATGAGCATAACCTTCTGTCCTATTTTCCAAAATGGACGGGCCCTCATTATTTGAGACCACCCATGAATAAGTATATTTTCATCTCCAAGGGAAATGGAGTAGGTCAACATAAACATCATGTTGTGACCAAGCGCAAGTCGGACCCGACCATGGTCAGGCATCTGTATAGGAACAATAAAACTGGCAGTTTTTGTTTCAAGAAGATCACAGCTGCCGAACTGCATATAAGCAAGAGTTTATGAACAACATATATAACATAAAATAGCTCGTACCATAAGATTCTTGACAGAGTTGGACATGTTTAACATGTGCACCAGTGGCACACATATCCCACATGGCCTTCCACCATTGAAACGCCCCACAAGGACCTCAAGTGTAGGGGCGGAGCCAGGATTTGATCATAGGGGGGCGAAAAGACAAAGTGATCACATAAGACATAGAACATCCCAATATATTGAGTGTCAATATAGCATTGAATTTGGAGTTTGCTAACCATATGTGCATCTTATGGCAACATATGCTTGTCTATAGGGAATGTATGGATTTTTTATATTAGTATATTATAACCAAGGAATTTATTGTTAGTGTGTTACCTTAATCCTTGTGGCTTCATAATTAAGAAAAAGAAACAATAGTATTCAACTGCCTCATATAATAGCTAAAGGTTGTATATAGTACTGATGTAGCTTCAGAATTGAGTGTTTATTCATCAGATAATCATGTATACAAGTTAATACCTACTTGATCGATGCTGTGACGGCTGGTAGAATCGATGGCAGCGGACCGAGGAAGATAGAGCCAGCCGGCAGTCCATTAGGATCAGCAGAGCGTGAAAGAAGAAGGTGCTAGCACCAGATGCACCGCTCCATTGTCTTGGTCAGATCACCTGACCCCCGCTGATAGCGAGCGGGCGAGATCGACCGTAGGGGGGCGACGCCTTCGCATACAGGAGTTCAATCTTTATTTCGGGTTGGAGAGGAGATTGATACGATGTCTGGCAAAAGGAATGCCTAATTAAAATGGAGCTGGGCTGCTAAATTTAGTGGGCTTCTTTGTCGTACGCACATAAATACCGGCCAGACAATATAGATTAGGAATATTTCTTTTGTTTTGTGGGGGATTAGTCCTAATTGTAATCTAGTCTGGCTAGCTAGTACACATATATGTACGTACATATTGTTGAGGGGGGCCGATCATTGGGGGTCTAGCCCCTGCTCGCCCCCTGTATCCGCCCCTACTCAAGACGATCAATAAACTGTACGATCTGGTGGTTGTCGTCCAGTCAACTTCAGTGCCATCAGTAACAGTCGAGTTCTTATCAAATAACAAACGAGTAATGTCCTAAAATTTGTAATAACCTACACATGCCACCAATTATAAGAAATGTTAGTAGGGATGAACTTTCTTTTGCCATGTTATTTTGAGAAGACGTGATTACTTTGATTAGTATGCTTGAAGTGTTACTATTTCTTTTATCAATAAGAACTTTTATTTTGAATCATTTGGATCTTAACATTCATGCCACAATAAAGAGAAATTACTTTGAGAATCATGCTAGGTAGCATTCCACATCAAAAATTCTATTTTTATCATTTACCTACTCAAGGACGAGCAGGAATTAAGCTTGGGGATGCATGATACGTCTGCAACGTATCAATAATTTTTTATTGTTCCATGCTATTATATTACTTGTTTTGAATGATTATGGGCTTTATTATACACTTTTATATTACTTTTGGGACAAACCTATTAACCGGAGGCCCAACCCATATTGTTGTTTTATTGCCTATTTAAGTATTTCGAAGAAAAGGAATATCAAACGGAGTCCAAACGGAATGAAACCTTTGGCAGCATGATTTTTTGGAAGAATATCACCCAGGAGACTTGGAGTTCACGTCAGAAGACCCTCGAGGAGGCCACGAGATAGCAGGGCGCGCCCCCCCTACTAGGCGCGCCCCCCTGTCTCATGGGCCCCTCGAGCACCCCCCGACCGACTTCTTTCGCCTATATAACCCTACATACACTAAATCTATCGAATATCAAGATAGATCGGGAGTTCCGCTGTTGCAAGCCTCTGTAGCCACCAAAAACCTCTTGGGAGCCCTTCCCGGCACCTTGCCGGAGGGGGGATCCATCATCGGTGGCCATCTTCATCATCCCGGCGCTATCCATGATGAGGAGGGAGTAGTTCACCCCCGGGGCTGAGGGTATGTACCAGTAGCTATGTGTTTGATCTATCTCTCTCTCTCGTGTTCTCTCTCATGTTCCCTCTATGGAACGATCTTGATGTATCCCGAGCTTTGCTATTGTAGTTGGAGCTTTTGATGTTTCTCCCCCTCTACTCTCTTGTGATGAATTGAGTTTCCCCTTTGAAGTTATCTTATCGGATTGAGTCTTTTATGAGAACACTTGATGTATGTCTTGCCTTGCTTATCGTGGTGACAATGGGATATCATGTGCCTCTTGATGTATGTTTTGGTGACCAACTTGCGGGTTCCGCCCATGAACCTATGCATAGGGGTTGGCACACGTTCTTGACTCTCCGGTAGAAACTTTGGGGCACTCTTTGAAGTACTTTGTGTTGGTGGGATGAATCTGAGATTGTGTGATGCATATCGTATAATCATGCCCACGGATACTTGAGGTGACAATGGAGTATCTAGGTGACATTAGGGTTTTTGGTTGATTTGTGTCTTAAGCTGTTATTCTAGTACGAACTCTTTTATAGATCGATCCGAAAGAATAACTTTGAGGTGGTTTCGTACCCTACCATAATCTCTATGTTTGTTCTCCGCTATTAGTGTCTTTGGAGTGACTCTTTCACTACTAGGGAAAAGCCTATACACATAATCTTACCAGCAGCACGCTTTAAAATCAGGTAGCAGCAGCACTCGCTTTAGAACCGCGCTGCTGGTACAAGTTTATCAGTAGCGCGCACACACCAGGACGCGCTACTGCTAAAATTCCCACAATGTCGCCGCGAGGCCAATTATAGCAGCAGCGCATTGGAACAAAGGGCGCTACTGCTACAGATCGTAGCAGCAGCGCATTTACGCGATAATCGCTACTACTAAGGTTACTACAAAAATTTAGTCCCACCTCACTCCGTGAAGAGAGTTTGTACCACCTTAAATATGTTACTTCTACAACTTTCACAAGAACTTGGTCTTCATTAAACTCTATGTGTAGGATCTGTGGCCGCAATAGGAATCCTCGCCTGTTCCTAAACCAACCGTCGAGGATTCCTATTGACAAATCAGATTGTACACAAAAATACAATTGATGATCAATGTATTTTTTATGTCTATGTCTAACATAGTAGTAGTGCATTCTCGGCCGAAGGCGCTACTGATAGGTCGTTTAGCAGTAGCGCACTTTGCTATGGCGCGCTGCTGATAAGCCATTCCATCTCCCCCGCCCTCCTCACCTATCTGATCCAGATCACACTCACACACACACTCGATCTCCCCCTCGTCGCCCCTCCTCCGATCTGCGCCGCCGTCACCTCATCCTCCTCGCTGGACTCGGTACCGGCCTCCTCCTCCGTCCTCCCTCCACTGGCCGCTGGCCGACTCCTCCTTGCTCCGCCTTCCTGCTCCATTCTCCCTCCACTCGCCGCCGGCCAGCCCCTCCTCGCTCCGCCTTCCTCCTCCATTCTCCCTCCACTCGCCGCCGGCCAGCCCCTCCTCGCTCCACCTTCCTCCTCCATCCTACTCTCTTCTCCCTCCTCGAGTCACCCCTCCTTCTCCCTCCTCCCCACTACATTTTTATTTAGTAGGCTAGTTCATATGCAACGTTCTGATTTAGTTGATATGATTCAGATGATTTAGTAAGCTAGTTGATTTAGTTGATTTAGAACATTTTGATTTAGTTGATTTAGTAGGCTGTATGATTTAGTTGATTTAGTAGGCTAGTTGATTTAGTTGATTTAGTAGGCTAGTTGATTTAGTTGATTTAGTAGGCTAGTTGATTTAGTTGATTTAGAACATTTTGATTTAGTTGATTTAGTATGCTACTGGATTTAGTATGCTAGTTGATTTAGGATGCTTTGCACATATTGCTTTACCAAAATATCACATGCTACTGTTTTTCTTTCCTGTGAAGTGAATCATTAATCCTTTGCTCATATTGCTTTAGGAAAATGGCGCCACCACCACCACCACTATGTCGACTGTGCAAGTCAAGGTGCGCCAGCAGCCTTGCAACTGGCAAGCTATTTGGCATCTACTTCCAGCCGAGTTTTCGTCATGCGGCCGTAAGAAATTATATGAAATGTAACAACTATTTTATTGTTAGTGTTGGCATTACTGCATTGTGTCATTTTTCTTTTCTTACACAGACTGTCCCATGCAATGTGAGGTTGACATTCAACAAGCTGACAGGAGACACTGTGACATTTGAGGCTCCTGGGGGGCCGTACACTACGGAGGTCGAGAAAGGACGCAATATGTCACAGATTGGAGGAGATGGATGGGCCCGTTTCCTCGCCCGCATGCGTCTTACTGGTGGTGAGTTGATCAGCTTCTCCTTCAGAGCAGAAAGACCCAAGTTGGTTGTCATTTATCTCAACCTGGTGGATGATGATGAAGATGACGAAGATGATGAAGATGATGAAGATGATGCAGATGAAGAAGATGATGAAGATAATGAGGATCCACTCGATGAAGATGATGAGAACCCACTTCATGAAGCCATTGTAGCTCAAAGAATGAGGCTGAGCGAGGAGTAGGTGTGCAACCTATGGGACATAATTCCACCACGTGCTGACTTTGTCGGGGTGCCATTCGTGACCCGCCTGACAAGTACCATGGTCGATCGACATGATATGGTATGTTATACTCACAAATGCAAATTATCCGATGATATGCTTAGTGTAGAGTCCAATGATATGTTGTGTGGAATCTAGTCGTTGATATGCTTTAGTGTAGAGTCTGATCACATGCTTATTAGTGTAGAATCCAAGGAACTATTAATAGTGTAGATAATCCATATATACTTATTAGTAGAATTCATGATTAATTAGTACAAATGCATAGTACTGTGTCTTTCGATAGTGTAGAAATCTAGAATTAATAGAAATATATTAGCAAGAGTATGTGTGAGGCTATTTATTAATTGATATGTTTTTCTTATTCAGAAATTGCCAAAGAACCTATCTGTGAGTTGTGGTATCGAGCCTAATGAAGAAGGCTCAACTGGACTATGCCTTACCGCAAGGGGCTCTGTCACCACCTGTACTTACCGCATGGACACAGACGGTCGCACACACTTAAACTCGGTTGGGTGGAAGAGATTCCTCGTTGGCAAGAATCTTCGTGTTGGACAGGCCATCCTAATTACTATCAGGAACACCCACCGCCCAGGCTTGAGGATGATGATCGTCGTCGATATCATCTAGAACTACATATGTGTGTGTGGATATATCATCTAGAACTACATATGATGATCGTCGTCGATATCATGTAGAACTACATATGATGATCGTCGTCGATATCATCTAGAACTAAATATGATGATCGTCGTCAATGTCACCTTGTACTGCTTGAGAATGCATGTTGAGTATATATGAAATTGTTATCTAGTACTCCCTCGGTTCCAAATTACTCGTCGTGGTTTTAGTTCCAATTTGAACTAAAATCACGACGAGTAATTTGGAACCGAGGGAGTATTACCTAGTACCTATAATGCTTTATGAAATTGATATCTAGTAGTACCTAGTATTTGGAAATTGAAGTTTATTGAAGCTGGAGTGGGGAAATGGTGAAAGATATAACAGTAGCGCGGGCTCAGGAAATCGCTACAGCTAACTAATAGCAGCGCGTTCGGAAAACGCGCTGCTGATATAGTCAATAGTAGTAGCGCGGGCGCAGACTGCGCTACTACTAACAGTTAGCTGTAGCGCCTTATTGGTAGCGCGGGTGCCCGCGCTGCTGATAGCCTCAAAACCCGCGCTACTACTATGATTTTCCCTAGTAATGTTTGTTGCATGTTGAGGGATTGTTATATGATCTATCTATGTTATTATTGTTGAGAGAACTTGCAGTAGTAAAAGTATGAACCCTATGCCTTGTTCCCTCTCATTGCAATACCGTTTACGCTCACTTTTACCACTTGTTACCTTGCTGTTTTTATTATTTCAGATTACAAAAACCTATATCTACTATCTATTTTGCACTTGTATCACCATCTCTTTGCCGAACTAGTGCACCTATACAATTTGCCATTGTATTGGGTGTGTTGGGGACACAAGAGACTCTTTGTTATTTGGTTGCAGGGTTGTTTGAGAGAGACCATCTTCATCCTACGCCTCCTATGGATTGATAAACCTTAGGTCATCCACTTGAGGGAAATTTGCTATTGTCCTACAAACCTGTGCACTTGCAGGCCCAACAATGTCTACAAGAAGAAGGTTGCGTAGTAGACATCAAGCTCTTTTCTGGCGCCGTTGCCGAGGAGGCTAGGTAAAGGGCACTCACTCACACCCCGTCAACTAAGCTCTTTTCTGGCGCCGTTGTCGGGGAGGTGAGTGCTTGAAGGTATATCTTTAGATCTTGCAATCGAATCTTTTTGTTTCTTGTTTTATCACTAGTTTAGTTTATAAAAGAAAACTACAAAAAAATGGATTTGAGTTTGTCTCAAACGCTTCATCTTTTTAATATCTTTCGTGAGAATGATGGAAAGGAAAATTGTGCTCAAGTGCTAGAAAAAGAATGCATTAGAATGTTTCGTACTAGATCTTTGTGTGATGAGCATTAGAATATTGTTAGTATGAATTCCTTGAATATCCACGATGCTAATGATATGCAAAGCCACAAGCTTGGGGAAGCTATGTTTTATGAATATGATATTTTTAGTCCCCCAAGTTTTGATGAGAATATTTCTTATGATGAAAGCATGCCTCCTATTTATGATGACTATATTGATGAAAGTGGGTTTGGAAGAGTGTCAACTTTAGGAAGTAGTGATCCCACTATTTTGGAGGATGTTGAATCTTATTGTGATGAATATGAAAGTGGATTTGGAAGAGTGTCAACTTTATTTAGTGATGATTCCACTATTTCGGAAGAGGTTCCAATTGATTATGAGAACAAAGTTGCTATCTATGATGATTATTTGATGACTTGTATGCTATTAAGAATAATGATAACCATGCAACTTGTCATCATGATTTTAGTTTTCAATTGGATTATGCCTCACATGATAGTTATTTTTTTGAGTTTGCTCCCACTACTATTCATGAGAAGACATTTGCTTATATGGAGAGTAGTAAATTTTATATGCTTGTAGATCATGAAAAGAATGCTTTAGGTGCTGGTTATATTGTTGAATTCATTCATGATGCTACTGAAAATTATTATGAGGGAGGAATATATGCTTGTAGGAATTGCAATAATATCAAGTTTCCTCTCTATGTGCTTCAGTTTTATAAGCTATGCTTGTTTTACCTCCCTATGCTAGTTGATTATTGTTCCCATAAGTTGTTTGCTCACAAAATCCCTATGCATAGGAAGTGGGTTAGACTTAAATGTGCTAGTCATATGCTTCATGATGCTCCCGTTATGTTTCAGTTCTTATCTTTTATGTGAGCATCATTGCAATCATCATGCCTAGCTTAAAAAGGCATTAAAGAAAAGCGCTTGTTGGGAGACAACCCAATATTTATCCTTACTGTTTTTGTGTGTTCACATGATTATGCTACTGTATTAATCATGTTTTATAGCTTTTGTTTCAATAAAGTGCCAAGTAAGACCTTTAGGATAGCTTGCGGTGATAGTTGTGTTGTCCTGCTGAGAATCAGAAACTTTTGCACCCAGTAAATTAGTTTTGTTAATTCATAGAAACGTGCTTCTGATCTGATTCTTTTTTCTCTGGATTGGTAGGATTTTTGGAGTTCCAGAAGTATACGTTTGATACAGATTACTATAGACTGTTCTGTTTTTGACAGATTCTGTTTTCATTGTGTTGTTTGCTTATTTTGATGCATCTATGGCTAGTATTAAGTGGTATGAACCATAGAGATGTTATAATACAGTAGATATTACACCAATATGAATAAAGAATGAGTTCATTGCAGTATCTTATGTGGTGGTTTTATTTTCTTATACTAATGGAGCTTACGAGTTTTCTGTTGAGTTTTGTGTTGTGGAGTTTTCAAGTTTTGGGTAAAGACTCGATGGACTATGGAATAAGGAGTGGTAAGAGCCTAAACTTGGGGATGCTCAAGGCACCCCAAGGTAATGTTCAAGGACAACCAAGAGCCTAAGCTTGGGGATACCCCGGAAGCCATCCCCTCTTTCGTCTTTGTTCATCGGTAACTTTACTTGGAGCTATATTTTTATTCACCACATGATATGTGTTTTGCTTGGAGCGTCATTTTATTTTGTTAGTATTTGCTTGATGTTAGTTAGAATAAAGTTTTTCATCTTTAGTTTCAATAAAAAACGTCAAGGATAGCCTTTGCCTTGCTTATTTTGCTGGTATACATGTTGCTGTTTGAAAACAGAAATTTACCGCTGTTGCAAAAATTCCCTAGAGAAGTCAGAGAATGGTATAATGTTGAATCTTTTTTGCATATTGAGCTCTGATAAATTTACTACAGTGGGAATTTTCTCTCATAATTTTTGGAGTTAGGGAAGTATGATGAATCTTGCATTCTTTAGAGACTATACTGTTTTGGCAGATTGCTGTTATGTTTGCATTGTTTGCATATGTTTGCTTGTTTAATGATTCTATTTGATGATAGGAGTATTAAATATGCAGAGACATTTATTATGCAATGTTGAATAATAATTTTAGTGATTTTTTACAGTAGAATATGATAAGGTTTTGCATTGGTTTATACTAACCTATCTCACGAGTTCTTGTTGAGTTTGTTGTGAATGAAGCTTTTGATAAAAAGAGAAATCATGATATGAGAGGAATTAAGGAGACGCAAAAGTTCAAGATTTGGTATGCCCAAGGCACCCCAAGATAATATTTCAAGAAATCTCAAGCATCTAAGCTTGGGGATGCCCCGGTAGGCATCCCACCTTTCCTCTTCAACAACTATCGGTTAGTATCGGTTGAGCCTAAGTTTTTGCTTCTTCACATGAGTTGTGCTATCCTTGCAATGTCATTTTATTTTGTTTTTCTTGCTGTTTGAATACAATACCAAGATCTGAAATTCTTTAATGAGAGAGAGTCTTCACATAGTTGCATAATTATTTAGCTACTCATTGATCTTCACTTATATCTTTCGGAGTAGTTTGTCGTTTGTTCTAGTACTTCACTTATATCTTTTAGAGCACGGAGGTGGTTTTATTTTGTAGAAATTGATGAACTCTCATGCTTCACTTATAGTAGTTTGAGAGTCTTAAACAGAATGGTAATTTGAATGAAAACTATCATAGGAAGTGAATTGGATGCTATGATCAATTTGATACTTGATAATTGTTTTGAGATATGGAGGTAGTGATATTAAAGTCATGCTAGTTGGGTGATTGTGAATTTAAAGAATGCTTGTGTTGAAGTTAGCAAGTCTCGTAGCATGCACATATGGTTAAATTTGTGTAACTAATTTGAAACATGAAGTGTACCTGGCTTGTGCATCCTTATGAGTGGCGGTCGGGGACGAGCGATGGTCTTTTCCTACCAATCTATCCCCCTAGGAGCATGCGCGTAGTTCTTGATTTTTGATGACTTATAAATTTTTGCAATAAGTATATGAGTTCTTTTGACTAATGTTGAGTCCATGTATTATACGCGCTTTTAACTTTCCGCCATTGCTAGCCTCTGCGGTACCCTGCATTGCTCTTTCTCACCTTGAGAGTTGGTGCAAACTTCGCCGGTGCATCCAAACCCCGTGATACAATACGCTCTATCATACATAAACCTCCTTATATCTTCCTCAAAACAGCCACCATACCTACCTATTATGGCATTTCCATAGCCATTCCGAGATATATTGCCATGCAACTTTCCACCGTTCCGTTCTTCATCATGACATACTTTACTTTTGTCACATTGCCATTGCATGATCATGTAGTTGATATCGTATTTGTGGCAAAGCCACCATGCATTAACTTTTATACATGTCACTCTTGATTCATTGCACCATTCCGGTACACCGCTGGAGGCATTCATATAGAGTCATATCTTGTTCTAGTTTCGAGTTGCAATTCATATGTTGTAATCAATAGATGTGTGATGATCATCATTATTAGAGCATTGCCCAAAAAAAGCCCAAAAGAAAAAAAAAGAGGCCCAATGAAAAAGAAAAAAAAAGAAAAAAAGAAAATAAATAAAAAGGGCAATGCTACTATCTCTTTTTCCACACTTGTGCTTCAAAGTAGCACCTTGTTCTTCATGCAGTGAGTCTCATATATTGTGCTTCATAGTCGCACCATGTTTTTCATATAGTGAGACTCATAAGTTGTCTTTTTCATACTATTGGGGATTTTTCATTATAGAACTTGGCTTGTATATTCCTACGATGGGCTTCCTCAAATGCCCTAGGTCTTCATGAGCAAGCAAGTTGGATGCACACCCACTAGTTTTCTTTTGTTGAGCATTCATTTATAGCTCTAGTGCATCCGTTGCATGGCAATCCCTACTCATCATGTTGACATCAATTGATGGGCATCTCCATAGCCCGTTGATTATCCTCGTCAATGTGAGACTTTCTCCTTTTTTGTCTTCTCCACACAATCCCCATCATCATATTCTATTCCACCCATAGTGCTATGTCCATGGCTCGCACACACGTATTGCGTGAAGGTTGAAAAAGTTTGAGATTATTTAAGTATGAAACAATTTCTTGGCTTGTCATCGGGGGTATAGAAGTTGGGAACATCTTTGTGTGATGAAAATGAAGCATAGCCTAACTATATGATTTTGTAGGGATGAACTTTCGTTTGCCATGTTACTTTGAGAAGACGTGATTGCTTTGATTAGTATGCTTGAAGTGTTACTATTTCTTTTATGAATATGAACTTTTATTTTGAATCATTTGGATCTGAACATTCATGCCACAATAAAGAGAAATTACTTTGAGAATCATGCTAGGTAGCATTCCACATCAAAAATTCTGTTTTTATCATTTACCTACTCGAGGACGAGCAGGAATTAAGCTTGGGGATGCTTGATACGTCTCCAAGGTATCTATAATTTTTTATTGTTCCATGCTATTATATTACTTGTTTTGAATGATTATGGGCTTTATTATACACTTTTATATTACTTTTGGGACGAACCTATTAACCGGAGGCCCAGCCCATATTGCTGTTTTATTGCCTGTTTCAGTATTTCGAAGAAAAGGAATATCAAACGGAGTTCGAGCGGAATGAAACCTTCGGCAATGTGATTTTTTGGAAGAATATCACCCAGGAGACTTGGAGTTCACGTCAGAAGACCCTCGAGGAGGCCACGAGATAGGAGGGCGCCCCCCCTACTGGGCGCGCCCCCTGTCTCGTGCGCCCCTCGAGCACCCCTCGACCGACTTCTTTCGCCTATATAACCCTACGTACCCTAAAACTATCAAATATCAAGATAGATCTCGAGTTCCACCGCCGCAAGCCTCTTTAGCCACCAAAAACCTCTCGGGAGCCCTTCCCGGCACCCTGTCGGAGGGGGGATCCATCACCGGTGTCCATTGTGATGCCCCCGATTCAATCGTACACTAATCATACACGCAAATGTGTACGATCAAGATCAAGGACTCACGGGAAGATATCACAACACAACTCTAGACACAAATTAAAATAATACAAGCTTTATATTACAAGCCAGGGGCCTCGAGGGCTCGAATACATAAGCTCGAAAACACAAGAGTCAGCGGAAGCAACAATATCTAAGTACAGACATAGGTTAGACAAGTTTGCCTTAAGAAGGCTAGCACAAAAGCATCTACGATCGAAAAGGCAAGGCCTCCTGCCTGGGAGCCTCCTAACTACTCCTGGTCGTCGGCGGTCTTCACGTAAGAGTAGGCACCCTCGTGGTAGTAGCAGTCGTCGTCAAAGGTGGCGTCTGGATCCTGGGCTCCGACATCTGGTTGCATCAACCAGAAAGAAGAAGAAAGGGGGAAAAGGAGGAGCAAAGCAACCATGAGTACTCATATAAAGTACTCACAAGCAAGGATCTACACTACATATGCAACATTATGAAAGAGGGGCTATATATGTGGACTGGGATGCAGAAATGCCGGGATAGAGAGAAGGCCTAGTCCTATCGAAGACTAGCATCTTCTGGAAACCACCATCTTGCAGCAACAGGAGGAAGTAGAGTAGCATAAAGTAAAGTAGTAGTAGTGTTATCAACCTCGGCCAGAGATCCTTCCTCGACTCCCTGTGAGAAAGCAATCCCAGAGCCATACTATCCAGTTATCACCTCATCACAATCCAATTCTCATCACAAGTATCCAGTTCTAGTTGTATCGATCGGGATACAACTCCAAGTGTCCGTTACCGTAGGACAGGCTATTGATAGATGTTTTCTTCCCTGCAAGGGTGCACCAACTTACCCACCACGCTTGATTAACTCTGGCCGGACACACTTTCCTGGGTCATGCCCGGCCTCGGCCAAACAATACGCTGCAACCCGACCTAGACTTAACAGAGAGGCCAGCACGCCGGACTAAACCTATGCCCCCAGGGGTCATGGGCCATCTCCCCGGAAACTCCTGCACGCTGCGTACGCGGCCGGTGAGCAAACCTAGCTACCTCCTTCAACAAGGTAGGTGCTTACGCAGTCACCACCGGCGCGCGCCGCTGAGTCGCTGACGTCTATTAAGCTTCGGCTGATGTATACGATGCTGAACGCTCATACTACGCCCACGTGATGGTTAGTGCTATCAGGCCAGAGGCCCCTCGGATCAAATATCCAAATTGTTGTGGATTAGGAACGCGCGGTAACAAGCAGAGACTCACGAAATATGTGACCCCGTTGCCCCATCTCGAGGACTTGCAACAAGGGCTAAGAATGCCCGGCCAAGCCTCGTAATTATCTCACGGGCACCTTCCAGGTCAACCCGACTCCACATCACTCGCAATTATGCTCGCACAGGTACCCCTCAGGGTCGACCCGTCTTTAGTAACATGGTTCAGTGTAAAGTCATAGTAATCATAGTAACTGTGTGTCTAAACATCAAGGGGAAAACCCGAGGAATCACCCTCGGTGAATTCCACTCGATGTAATCATCAAGGTGAACGTAAGAGGAATCACCCCCGAGGTTCACACTTGAGGGGTTGCACGACAGAGTCATATCGGAAGTGGTTAAGGTGGAATCACCCTCGATGACCACGACCAAATAGCTACACTACAGGGTTAACATCAGAAGTGCTGTAGAGGTCTCACCCTCGGCACTCGATAGTAACCCAGCAGTGTCGAACAACTAAGGGGAAAGTGATGTGCGGTGCCGGGGCCTGGTCTTCAATCCCGTTGATCGGGTCTTCAATGATGAAGCAGGGGCAACAAGGACAAGGCGGGGGTCGCTGATGGATCACTAACCAACCTATACTAAGCAGTTTAGGATAAGCAGGTAAGGTACAACAGCAGATACAAAAGCAGGCTATGCATCAGAATAGGAGCAAACAAAAACAGTAGCAAAATCTAATGCAAGCATGAGAGATGGAATGGGTGATATCGGGATGATCAAAGGGGGGGCTTGCCTGGTTGCTCTGGCAAGGAGGGGTCGTCGTCGACGTAGTCGATCACTGGGGCAGCATCAGTCTCGGGGTCTATCAGAGAGAAGAGGGGGAAGAAACATTAAATATAAAGCAAACAATAAAGCATAACATGGTAATACGCGGTGTTAGAGGTGAACTAACGTAGTGCTAGACGTTGCAGACGGAGAGGGAAAACATCCGGAGGGGTTTCCCTGACGTTTGACGTTTTTCGGACAGATGAAAAGGGGGGGGGGACGGTTCCACGTTCAGCATGCTAGCGGCATGTGACAGATGAACGGATCGCGTATCCGGATTCGTTGGATTTTTCGGAGCAACTTTCACGTCTAAAGTTTTTCCATCCAAGCTACGGTTTATTTTCTATGTTTTAAATCCAAGATTTAAACAATTCTGTATTTATTATAAAATCTAAAACGGAGTTATTACACCAGCATCACATCATCATGACATTAGCGGTCAACACAGACCGTTGACTGGTCAAACGGGGCAATGGGCCCGTCTATCATTGGCCTAACTAATTAACAGATTTAATTTAACTAATCTAGTCCATTAGGCTAATAAAGCAAGGTTAAGCATAATAATTAATTACCTAAATAGTTAATTAATTAACTATTTTTATATTTATTTATTTATTAAAATCCTTTTTTAACAAGGGGCGGGCCCAGCGGTCAGTGGCTCTCTGGAGCCAACCGGGCGACGGCGAAACGGGTGCGGGCAGGGTGTAGCCTGCCCGGGCGTGGGACAAGGCCACCGAGCGCGGCGCGGCTCGGCCGGAGCGGCGCTGGGCGCAGGGCGAGGTCGCTGCTGATGGCGGAGCCGCCGAACGGAGCGGTGGGGGAGGAGCAGCCACGGTCACGCGGCTGCGGTCCCGCAGCTGCGGTCAAGGGTAGGGGCAGAGGAAGACGGAGGCGGCGAGCGGCGCAAGGGCCGGCGGGAGTAAGCGGGCGCGACGGTCAGGGGCGTGGCCAGGCGCGAAGAGCGTACAAGACCGCGGGGAGCACGACTGCATGCTCAGGCAAGCTCGTTGGCGAGCATAGCCACGACTACGGACACGACGGCGGCGGCGGTATGGCCACGGCAGGAACGACGGCTACGAGCGCGAAGAGAAGCAGGGTAGTGAGGGGAGAGGGAGAGGAGCTCAAGGACGCGGAGGTCAGCCATGGTGGTGGCCGGAGCTCGATTTCATCGGGACGGGCACTAGAGTACGGGCACGGCAAAGGAGAAGGCAAGGGGGTAACGACGGAGGGGGCCTCACCGGGCCCTGTAGGTGTGCAATAGTGTGCGCGAGGTGGAGTCAGGAAGGCGCCGGAGCTCGGGGTAGTCGACGACGACGGCTGGCGATGTACGCGGCAGAGTTGAGAGGAGGAAGAAGAGGTCAACGGCTCCATCCACGCAGCTTTCCACCTTGCTCCAATGCCCTGAATGGACGTGGACGAACACGACGAACCCCCAGGAGGTGCTCCCGAGCACCAGAGAGGCCGGTGGACGCGTCAATGACGGCGGGGAAGCCTCGACCATGTGAGTTTGCGAGCTCAAAATTGAGCTAGAGGAGAGGGGAGAGGTGGATCTTGATCTGGATCTGACGGGGGGTAGTGGGTGGTAGGGTTCCATGGGAAGGGAGAGAGCACGCGGGCACGGCCTCTTATCCACTCGCCAACGCCGTCGAGTTGGTCCGGCTGGGCGCCCCCTGTAGCGACCACAGTCGAGGGAACAGGAGGTCGACCGAGGGAGGGGGAGTGGGTCGGGCCAGTTGGCTGGCTCTGGCCCAGGGAGGACGACGGACAGCTGGGCCGTTGGGCCAAGTGGGAGGGGTCAGTTTCTTTTTGTTATGTTTTGCCTTTTCTTTTCTTTTTACAGAAAAAAATGCTATGCGATATTTGAGCTGCCAAAAGGAGTTCTCTAAAATGTGGGACTTGGCCAAATAAATACATTACAATATTTGGCACCTGCCACAAAAAGTTTGGGAGGAGTTTGAATTGACTTGGATTTTTCACAAATGGAAAAGCATTTAAAAATGCTGATTTGGAACTGCATTAATTTCGAGGGGAAATTACCTATCTCAAATGATGTTGAAACACTCATGAAATTTAGTTAGCAAAAATTTGCAACCCAGCGAACATTTTTGTTTTACTATTTGGAGAAATAATTTATTTAACTTTATTTTAAAAATTGAATTTGAATTGGTTTTGAATCAAAGTGAGATTAGCAACAGTAACAGTGATGACTTGGCATCATTAGTAGGGAATTACTGTAGCTTGATTATCCAGGCGTTACAAATCTCCTCCACTACAAGAAATCTCGTCCCGAGATATAAGAGGTGGAGTAAGGGAGAAAGACTCAGGAAGGTCGGAGCTCAACACAAGATAGGTACCTGGGGGCTATCTCGGGGAACGTGGCATAGAGGCATCTCTCGAGTTGAAATTCAAGAAAGTTATCGAGAGCAAGGTAAGAAGGTGCAATAAGAAGCTTCAACTGGGTAGGCAATCATTCATTGTCTGGAACAGAGGGTGAAAGGGGTTCAGAGCAATGGGAATAAGTATTGTGTCTGATACCAGAACAGATCACAATGAAGGTGGCTCATGAATTACATATGAAGGCAAGTGAAAAAGGATACATCAGAACCAAGGATGTACAGGAGTCAGGTTTCGATCCTGTGGAATTGTGGGTTATGGGCCCACCATGTGGTTCAGAAGTAGGAAGGACGTTGACATATTGCACAGTCATGGTAGCAAGGCACGTCAGAGGATAGCATGTTATTTACGTTGGCAATAACGTAGGTACCAAGGGCGAGGGATGAAGAGAACCATTTTCCTGCTCGTTGAACGAGGCGGGCCAAGAGGCAAAGTTCTCATCCATCGACGGTTAATGAAAGGTCATCAACAGTAGAAACGGGGTCTCACTGGCAGAGTTGTACACCGGGGTGTTTACATAAGCAGTGACTTATTACTGCTTAGATTATATAGATCACCAGAAAGGTTGAGCAAACCAATGGAAAGGAAAATGTGTTTATACACAAGATTTAGGAGTATATCCTTCCCAAGGGAAAGCGGAGCAGGATATACATGATACGACAACAAGTTCAAAAGCATTTAGATAAAGGGGGAGAGGGAAGAATCATGATATTACCCATACAACGGTGTTTCGATAATAGATCAAGAAACATTCGATAATGTGCTTCCAATGTTCTTGTTTATAATCGGAATACCTCAGTCATGCTTCGAGGTAGCATATGGTGTTCCAAGTAGGGGGTTGGAGCAGAAGATCACACGAAATACTCAAGAACAATTGCAGGAATAGCCAGGAGTCCAAGGTATAACCAAGACATGATCAAACATGTGTTGGAAAGAAAACAAGGGGGGTTAGTCCATTATAACTCAAATCATCATAAGTCAAGGATGGTATTTCTCACCATGAATTCAATTGTCATCTTAATGGAAGTCAAAATGTTGATGTTGATCACGACACATTTGTCGAGAGACTATATGAAGATGCCATCGAGCAGCAACGACATCAAGCAAAAGGAATGATGAAGTGAAGGCTATTGGAACCACGGATACGACATAAGCTCGGATTCAAGCTTGTCATTCAAGGTTGAATGATAAGATGAGGAAGATCGACGTAAGCTTCGCTCATCATCGAAAAGTCGTGCTCCGGGAATAAGGTCCAGGTAGCACAGTTAAAAATTAGCACGGCAATGATATAGTCGATCAGGTTAGGAATGACTTGGAGGACTATTAAACACGTAAGCAATGAAAACTACTTGGAGTTATTGAATCAGAGTGCGGAATCGATTCTCTTATAGGTGTTCTCGAGTGACCAATAACTCATAACCCGGGGGAAAATCTGAAATCGGTGAGAAGCAATACTAGATGAAGACTCATAGGAAGCAAGACAGTTCTTTCATATTCTCGAGATACCGGAGGGCAATACTCGATGGAAGATCAAAATAGAGGTTGCAGAGATGTATCGATCAACAGAAGACAAGTATTTTAACTTGTCTGAGAAATGGAATCAAGGAGAAAATGTGGTCGGAACCACAATTGAAAAAAGGCCAGATTCCAGATATGAGATGACCTTATACCAAGGGAATAATTAATGTAAGAAAAGCTTTAATGATAAGATCTACATCGTTTCCATGGGCATGAACACAAGTTCAAGGTCGACTCCCACTTCTCCAATGTATGACCATTCATTCACTTCTCTAAATAAAAATGATTTCAGTGCCAAAACCTACATGGTGAATTACTAGAGGAGTATGACCCGCGAAACCTTTCGGGTTCACACATTAAGGTAGGCATAGGTTCAACCCATCGGGGCATCTTAGAACATATACCATGAACTTTAGGACACATGCTCGAAGCAGAGCATGGTTGATAAAAGCATAGGATATAACTTGCCAAAGGCAGAAGACACAATTTACCAAGGCATTATGTATCCGGGGAGAAACTCTCAAGGTTATTGGATATGAAGGACACTGTCCGATAATAACCAAGCAATTGGTCTCGCGGACCACCAGTAATCTGAGGTGAGTATCGGTACTCAATCAGTAGGAAAAAGAATGCAAGGCCATCAGATTATAGAATCATCTGACTAATTCAAAGCTCAAATGCAAATGAATTATGATTTCCCAAATCAAGGGATCAGAAGTAAACGCTTTGATTAAGAATGGATAAGTTGAATAGACTTAGGGGTACATTCAACGACAACTTGATTGGTTGAGGACCAGCTCATGTTCAAAATGACGTCTGAGCCGGAAGGATGAATTTTAGGATCTGATTGAGGATTGCGAGCATTCGCAACATATCGAATCAAGTGACTCGAAATGATAGTGACAAAGGATGTCAACGGAGATTACTAGAAGTATGGAGTCAACCATAATGCAGGAAGGCAAGGAAATCAAGAGCAATGGGCTGCTGAGGATCTTCAGAAAGTCGAATGGTATTTCGAGGACTTTTGTGAAACACATGAACAGCTAGGGATGAGCGGATACTCGGCATGTGCGAGGAATTATCCGTAGGGGTATTTATGTGGCAAGGAACTGCAAGGCGGTATGCACAGAGTATACCCAGAACAATGGAGAGAATTTCGGGGTATCTTGTAATAACAAGATAAACGGGGAATGATTGTATGAATGGCAACTGCACATGGTTATCCATAGGGGTTTATCGATGGAAGTGAATTGCAAAAGTGATGGCACATAGTCTCGAGAGCACATCATAGGGTATCTTCGGAATCTTTTAGTGTAATAGACGATCCTCTGCAGTAAGGGGCTCTCTGGGTGGATGCGATCACGAGATCCTAATGTTAGAGTTAGCAAAATTCATTTAACCCGAATAGAAGAGAGATCAGAGCTCCAGAGTATAGACAAGGAATAAAAGAACCTAATACCACCCAATGGCAACGTGGGCCCGTAAGCCACACAGCCAAGTTAGTAAAACAGTTTTGGACGACTAGACTCAACTTCGGCTAAGGAGTAGGAAGGGGGACTACCTACAGGCAGTCGGCTCTGATACCAACTTGTGACGCCCCCAATTCAATCGTACACTAATCATACACGCAAATGTGTACGATCAAGATCAAGGACTCACGGGAAGATATCACAACACAACTCTAGACACAAATTAAAATAATACAAGCTTTATATTACAAGCCAGGGGCCTCGAGGGCTCGAATACATAAGCTCAAAAACACAAGAGTCAGCAGAAGCAACAATATCTGAGTACAGACATAGGTTAGACAAGTTTGCCTTAAGAAGGCTAGCACAAAAGCATCTACGATCGAAAAGGCAAGGCCTCCTGCCTGGGAGCCTCCTAACTACTCCTGGTCGTCGGCGGTCTTCACGTAGTAGTAGGCACCCTCGTGGTAGTAGCAGTCGTCGTCAAAGGTGGCGTCTGGATCCTGGGCTCCGACATCTGGTTGCATCAACTAGAAAGAAGAAGAAAGGGGAAAAGGAGGAGCAAAGCAACCGTGAGTACTCATCCAAAGTACTCGCAAGCAAGGATCTACACTACATATGCAACATTATCAAAGAGGGGCTGTATATGTGGACTGGGCTGCAGAAATGCCGGAATAGAGAGAAGGCCTAGTCCTATCGAAGACTAGCATCTTCTGGAAACCACCATCTTGCAGCAACTGGAGGAAGTAGAGTAGCATAAAGTGAAGTAGTAGTAGTGTTATCAACCTCGGCCAGAGATCCTTCCTCGACTCCCTGAGAGAAAGCAATCCCAGAGCCATACTATCCAGTTATCACCTCATCACAATCCAATTCTCATCACAAGTATCCAGTTCTAGTTGTATCAATCGAGATACAACTCCAAGTGTCCGTTACCGTAGGACAGGCTATCGATAGAAGTTTTCTTCCCTGCAGGGGTGCACCAACTTACCCACCACGCTTGATTAACTCCGGCCAGACACACTTTCCTGGGTCATGCCCGGCCTCGGCCAAACAATACGCCGCAACCCGACCTAGACTTAACAGAGAGGCCAGCACGCCGGACTAAACCTATGCCCCCAGGGGTCATGGGCCATCTCCCCGGAAACTCCTGCACGTTGCGTACGCGACCGGTGAGCAGACCTAGCTACCTCCTTCAACAAGGCAGGTGCTTACGCAGTCCAACCCCGCGCGCGCCGCTCAGTCGCTGACGTCTATTAAGCTTCGCCTGATGTATACGACGTTGAACGCCCATACTATGCCCACGTGATGGTTAGTGCTATCAGGCCAGAGGCCCCTCAGATCAAATATCCAAATCGTAGTGGATTAGCAACGCGCGGTATCAAGCAGAGACTCACGAAAGATGTGACCCCGTTGCCCCGTCTCGAGGACTTGCAGCAAGGGCTAAGAATGCCCAGCCACGCCTCGTAATTATCTCACAGGCACCTTCCAGGTCAACCCGACTCCACATAACTCGCAATTATGCTCGTGTGGGTACCCCTCAGGGTCAACCCGTCTTTAGTAACATGGTTCAGTGTAAAGTCATAGTAATCATGGTAACTGTGTGTCTAAACATCAAGGGGAAAACCCGAGGAATCACCCCCGGTGAATTCCACTCGATGTAATCATCAAGGTGAACATAAGAGGAATCACCCCCGAGGTTCACACTTGAGGGGTTGCACGACAGAGTCATATCAGAAGTGGTTAAGGCGGAATCACCCTCGATGACCACGATCGAATAGCTACACTACAGGGTTAACATCAGAAGTGCTGTAGAGGTCTCACCCTCGGCACTCGATAGTAACCCAGCAGTGTCGAGCAACTAAGGGGAAAGTGATGTGCGGTGCCGGGGCCTGGTCTTCAATCCCATTGATCGGGTCTTCAATGATGAAGCAGGGGCAACAAGGACAAAGTGTGGTCACTGATGGATCACTAACCAACCTATACTAAGCAGTTTAGGATAACCAGGTAAGGTACAACAGCAGATACAAAAGTAGGCTATGCATCAGAATAGGAGCAAACAATAACAGTTGCAAAATCTAATGCAAGCATGAGAGATGGAATGGGCGATATCGGGATGATCAAAGGGGGGGGGCTTGCCTGGTTGCTCTGGCAAGGAGGGGTCGTCGTCGACATAGTCGATCACAGGAGCAGCATTGGTCTCGGGGTCTATCGGAGAGAAGAGGGGGAAGAAACAGTAAATATAAAGCAAACAATAAAGCATAACATGGTAATACGCGGTGTTAGAGGTGAACTAACGCAGTGCTAGACGTTGCAGACGGAGAGGGCAAACATCCGGAGGGGTTTCCCTGACGTTTGACGTTTTTCGGACAGATGAAAAGAGGGAGGGGACAGTTCCATGTTCAGCATGCTAGTGGCATGTGAAAGATGAACGGATCGCGTATCCGGATTCGTTGGATTTTTCTGAGCAACTTTCATGTATAAAGTTTTTCCATCCAAGCTACGGTTTATTTTCTATGTTTTAAATCCAATATTTAAACAATTCTATATTTATAATAAAATCTAAAACGGAGTTATTACACCAGCATGACATCATCATGACGTTAGCGGTCAACACAGACCGTTGACTGGTCAAACAAGCAGTGGGCCCGTCTTTCATTGGCCTAACTAATTAACAGATTTAATTTAACTAATCTAGTCCATTAGGCTAATTAAGCAAGGTTAAGCATAATAATTAATTACCTAAATAGTTAATTAATTAACTATTTATATATATATATATTTATTAAAATCCTTTTTTTAACAGGGGGCGGGCCCAGCGGTCAGTGGCCCTCTGGAGCCAACCGGGCAACAGCGAAACGGGTGCAGGCAGGGTGTTGCCTGCCCGGGCGTGGGACGAGGCCACCGAGCGCGGCGCGGCTCGCCCGGAGCGGCACCGGGCGCGGGGCGAGGTCGCCGCCGACGGCGGAGCCGCCGAACGGAGTGGTAGGGGAGGAGCAGCCACGGTCATGCGGCTGCGGTCACGCGGCTGCGGTCAAGGGCAGGGGCAGAGTAAGCCGGCGAGACGGTCAGGGGCGCAGCCAGGCGCGAAGAGCGTACGGGACTGCGGGGAGCAGGACTGCATGCTCAGGCAAGCTCGTTGACGAGCATAGCCACGACTACGGACACGGCGGCGGCGGCAGATATGGCCACGGCAGGAACGGCGGCTACGAGCGCGAAGAGAAGCAGGGTAGTGAGGGGAGAGGGAGAGGAGCTCAAGGACGCGGAGGTCATCAGCCATGGTGGTGGCCGGAGCTCGATTTCGTCGGGACGGGCACTATAGTACGGCACGGCAAAGGAGAAGGCGAGGGGGGAACGACGGAGGGGGCCTCACCGGGCCCTGTAGGTGTGCAATAGTGTGCGCGAGGTGGAGTCGGGGAGGCGCTGGAGCTCGGGGTAGTCGACGACGACGGCCGGCGATGTACGTGGCGGAGTTGAGAGGAGGAAGAACAGGTTGACGGCTCCATCCACGCAGCTTCCCACCTTGCTCCAATGCCCTGAATGGACGTGGACGAACACGATGAACCCCCAGGACGTGCTCCCGAGCATTACAGAGGCCGGTGGACGCGTCAACGACGGCGGGGAAGCCTCGACCGTGTGAGTTTGCGAGCTCAAAATTGAGCCAGAGGAGAGGGGAGAGGTGGATCTTGATCTGGATCTGACGGGGGGTAGTGGGTGGCTAGGGTTCCAGGGGAAGGGGGAGAGCACGCGGGCACGGCCTCTTATCCACTCGCCAACGCCGTCGAGTTGGTCCGGCAGGGCGCCCCCTGTAGCGACCACAGTCGGGGGAACAGGAGGTCGGCCAAGGGAGGAGGAGTGGGTCGGGCCAGTTGGCTGGTTCTGGCCCAGGGGGACGACGGACAGCTGGGCCGTTGGGCCAAGTGGGAGGGGTCAGTTTCTTTTTGTTTTGTTTTGCCTTTTCTTTTCTTTTTACAGAAAAAAATGCTATGCAATATTTGAGCTGCGAAAAGGAGTTCTCTAAAATGTGGGACTTGGCCAAATAAATACATTACAATATTTTTCACCTGCCACAAAAAGTTTGGGAGGAGTATGAATTGACTTGGATTTTTCACAAATGGAAAAGCATTTAAAAATGCTGATTTGGAACTGCATTAATTCCGAGGGGAAATTACCTATCTCAAATGATGTTGAAACACTCATGAAATTTAGTTAGCAAAAATTTGCAACCCAGCGAACATTTTTGTTTTACTGTTTGGAGAAATAATTTATTTGACTTTATTTTAAAAATTGAATTTGAATTGGTTTTGAATCAAAGTGAGATTAGCAACAGTAACAGTGATGACTTGGCATCATTTGTAGGGAATTACTGTAGCTTGATTATCCAGGTGTTACATCCATCTTCATCATCCCGGTGCTATCCATGACGAGGAGGGAGTAGTTCACCCTCGGGGCTGAGGGTATGTACCAGTAGCTATGTGTTTGATCTCTCTCTCTCTCTCTCTCTCTCTCGTGTTCTCTCTCGTGTTCCCTCTATGACACGATCTTGATGTATCCCGAGCTTTGCTATTGTAGTTGGATCTTATGATGTTTCTCCGCCTCTACTCTCTTTTGATGAATTGAGTTTCCCCTTTGAAGTTATATTATCGGATTGAGTCTTTTATGAGAACACTTGATGTATGTCTTGCCGTGATTATCTGTGGTGACAATGGGATATCATGTGCCTCTTGATGTATGTTTTGGTGACCAACTTGCGGGTTCCGCCCGTGAACCTATGCATAGGGGTTGGCACACGTTCTTGACTCTCCGGTAGAAACTTTGGGGCAGTCTTTGAAGTACTTTGTGTTGGTTGGATGAATCTGAGATTGTGTGATGCATATCGTATAATCATGCCCACGGATACTTGAGGTGACAATGGAGTATCTAGGTGACATTAGGGTTTTGGTTGATTTGTGTCTTAAGGTGTTATTCTAGTACGAACTCTTTTATAGATCGATCCGAAAGAATAACTTTGAGGTGGTATCGCACCCTACCATAATCTCTACGTTTCTTCTCCGCTATTAGTGGCTTTGGAGTGACTCTTTGTTGCATGTTTAGGGATTGTTATATGATCTATCTATGTTATGATTGTTGAGAGAACTTGCACTAGTGAAAGTATGAACCCTAGGCCTTGTTTCCTATCATTGCAATACCGTTTACGCTCACTTTTACCACTTGTTACCTTGCTGTTTTTATTATTTCTGATTACAAATACCTATATCTACTATCTATTTTGCACTTGTATCACCATCTCTTCGCCAAACTAGTGCACCTATACAATTTGCCATTGTATTGGGTGTGTTGGGGACACAAGAGACTCTTTGTTATTTGGTTGCAGGGTTGTTTGAGAGAGACCATCTTCATCCTACGTCTCCTACGGAGTGATAAACCTTAGGTCATCCACTTGAGGGAAATTTGCTACTGTCCTACAAACCTGTGCACTTGCAGGCCCAACAACGTCTACAAGAAGAAGGTTGCGTAGTAGACATCAATGCACTGCAAGAAAAATAATATGAGAACACAATTTATTCTTTATCCAAATCTGAAAATAATTTCGTCTTTCGCGTTAGTGTTGACCATGGTACTAGTACCTTTTATCCAAATATAGCAATCCAAATTTCCAAATTAGTTGACAGCATGTTCAAAAACCCCAACCTTCTCGGATAGAAAAGAGGATTCTAGAAACATACTGTGCGTGTTTTAAAATCATGTCTTAGGATGAGAAGGAACAAGTTTGGCGTCTCGCCGAGGGCCCAGAAACCTGTAGGGTCCCCGCACTTAGGGCACTGCAAATGAAACACACTCTATTCAATAGGAAGAAAAATGCATTAGTGACGGCGACTGCCATCCTAGGATTACCAACGACCAAGGGACTAGGATTTATCAGGGATGGATGAAAAATTCGTACCTAATTCTCCATGAGAAAACCCTAAGAAATCACCGAGAGGTGAACAAGTAGATGAGGGAGAAGGGGATTCAGGCCCAGTGAAATATTCCTTCTTCTTTCGTCCAGCTTACTACTACTGCTGGAAAGGTGGTTTTTTTTATTTGACAGCCATTGGGCATTACTGCGGAGCTATAACCGGGGTGAGTCTACCGTAAAGTTGTGCACTCTAATTTGTTGCATGGCATGTGGACCCCGTTGTTGGATGCCCCGCATATCAGCGAAAGGAAGTAGAAAGGCAGGAGTAACTAGTTGCACATAAATATATTTTTGATAGAGAGATACTCCCTCTATAAAGAAATATATAAATCTTTTATATCACATCTTTATACATAAGAAAAACCAAGGGGAATATATCTAACATAATATGGGGGTTCAAATGAGAATAAAATACTCAGATAGGCTGACAGTTCTAGACTTTGGGCCACAGGCCAATCGGCCTGCATGTTTGGGGGCCCATGTGTTCTAACTCAGCGCATTTCATCTGGTAAATATTGCAAGCGATCGGTACAGCGCTGGTTTTAGATGTTGTCGCAAGGCGAATACAGAAAATTAAATAAAGCACGACAGCTATTAGAATGAAATCGAACGACAGTTCCTAACCAGTAATCAGAGTTGCAATTCTTTAACGATGTCCCATGTGATAAATAATATTGGCGTACTACTTATACACGTGGGACACTTATTTCACTATGCCATATTATTACATCAAAAGCTCTCGGAGGATAGATCAGTTTTGTAGTTGCGTGCTGCTACTAAAGAATTTCAAAGTTGATTAGGAATAGCTCTCCTTGCCGAGAAAGTTCGATTTTGACATCATCCCCAACCGCAAGATTTGAGGGAGTTTTGAACCTTGACCATCCTTTAGCCTCAATCATCATGCAATCATCCTTTGTACTACCGGTATATTGAGCAGGTTCATTCACACCAAGGTTGCACATGGTAAGATAAACTTGGCCACGGTCGCCTGGATTATTGAACGACTCCTTCATTGCTCTAGGAATTCTTTGTTTGCAAACAAGAAGACATACACAAATAGTTAGATCAACATAGTGAATCATGTGAAACAACATGGAAAGAAAAAAGAAGGAATCACTTGAGCTGCCAATGCTACCAAGAAGGTGGAAATGTCGGTTTTTGTAAGGAATTTGGTGTATGTAGTGCGAACTGCAGCCCAGTCTATTGAAGGTGCAAGTGTTGGTTCCGTTGCCACTTCACGGGCAGGAGCAAATGCATGTGCAACTTCAAGTGTTGGTGCAGGTGCTGAAGCCGTTGCTGGTGCTCGTGCCGTGCGAATGTTAGTGTCGCTGTTGCTGCCGGAGATGGTTCTCCTTGTGGAGCTGGTGTCGGTGGCCGAGCAGGTACCCGTGTCGGTGCACGATCCTCTGGCAGATCAGCCTAATCCGCTGATGTGGTCGGTGCCAAATCATCTGGTGGATCATACAGAGCTGCTACTGCTATCAGTGCTAGAGGTAGTGTCGTCGGAGCAGGTGTCGGTGCTCGGTCCGATGCTGAAGGTGGTACCGATGTGCGAGACACCAGCGATCATCTCTTGTTTGCTATGATTTCATACTTCAGCTTTCTAACTATGCTAGGCTCCGTGACCTGGATCCAGTCTTTTTCTTCACTTCTTTTAAATGTGAGAAGGACTAATTGTGGCGTGTTTGTTAAAACAAACTGCAGGTCATCATAGGGCTTCAGATTGTCCTCAGACAACAGACTGATCCAATTGTGTCCAGTAATGTAAGTGATGGACAGTGCCTTCGTTACTGACACGTCATAAGAAGTGAAACGTGCAAAAAATAACCACCATAGAGCAAACCAAACGGTTTATTGTGTAATAAATGTGACATGGCAAAACCTACATCGTAAAATTGCAGCAGAAAGTAATAAAACATGACAGTAAATCAATAAGATTTAAACAGTAAATCAGTAAGATTTACTTGATGTGACACGAGTGAATCCTTACCAGGATATCACTATGTTCAAGTTCTAAATTTAAGGTTGATCGTCCAATTACGGGTGGCATGCAGGGCCCCGCTTACCCCCACAAGCAGGACAATCTAAAGGTCATGACAACTCGTATGGAGCGAACATCCATGGGACTGGAAATCCTGGTGGGTGTGATAAACCCTGCAATGCATACATATATTGTAGTGTAAACGTATTGATAAACCGTCCTCACAAAAAAGATGATCTGAATACTTCAAAATATACGAACTGAATTTAGTGGACAAACATTAACATAGACTATTCTCAGGACTCACCACACACAACAAAAGCGGCAGTACTAGACAATACAGGGTTCACACACACACAAATCAAGTACTGAACAATAGTACTTACTATAGACAAGCTACGTTGCACTAATTAAACTCCGTAGAGTATTTCTTGCCACTGACCCACGAGATGTACCCCACATAACTGACTAGGCCATGGACTTCGCGAGAGATGTCTACCGGCACCTTCGCCATCTTTTCAACCTTCGAGAACCTCAGAGAGTGGTCTTTTCACTCATAAACATGGCGATGAAGACAGTCCTGAAGGAAATATGCCCTAGAGGCAATAATAAAGTTATTATTTATTTTCTTATTTCATGATAAATCTTTATTATTCATGCTAGAATTGTATTAACCGGAAACTTAGTACATGTGTGAATACATAGACAAACATAATATCACTAGTATGCCTCTACTTGACTAGCTCGTTGAATCAAAGATGGTTGTGTTTCTTAACCATAGACATGAGTTGTCATTTGATTAACAGGATCACATAATTAGGAGAATGATGTGATTGACTTGACCCATTCCGTTAGCTTAGCACTTGATCGTATAGTATGTTGCTATTGCTTTCTTCATGACTTATACATGTTCCTATGAATATGAGATTATGCAACTCCCGTTTACCGGAGGAACACTTTGTGTGCTACCAAACGTCACAACATAACTGGGTGATTGTAAAGGAGCTCTACAGGTGTCGCCGAAGGTACTTGTTGAGTTGGCGTATTTCGAGATTAGGATTTGTTACTCCGATTGTCGGAGAGGTATCTCTGGGCCCTCTCGGTAATGCATATCACTATAAGCCTTGCAAGCAATGTGATTAATGTGTTAGTTGCAGGATGATGCATGACATAACGAGTAAAGAGACTTGCCGGTAACGAGATTGAACTAGGTATTGAGATACCGACGATTGAATCTCGGGCAAGTAACATATACCGATGACAAAGGGAACAACGTATGTTGTTATGCGGTTTGACCGATAAAGATCTTCGTAGAATATGTGGGATCCAATATGAGCATCCAGGTTCCACTATTGGTTATTGACCGGAGACGTGTCTCGGTCTTGTCTACATAGTTCTCGAACCCGTAGGGTCCGCACGCTTAAAGTTTGGTGACGATATATATTATGAGTTATATGTTTTGATGTACCGAACATAGTTCGGAGTCCCGGATGAGATCGGGGACATGACGGGGAGTCTGGAAATGGTCGAGACGTAAAGATCGATATATTGGACGACTATATTCGGACATCGGAAAGGATCCGAGTGATTCGGGTATTTTTCGGAGTACCGGAGAGTTACGAGAATTCGTATTGGGCCTTAATGGGCCATATGGGAAAGGAGAGAAAGGCCTCAAAGGGTGGACGCACCCCTCCCCATGGACTGGTCCGAATTGGACTAGGGAGTGGGGCACCCCCTTCCTTTCTTCTCCTTTTTCCTTCCCTTCTCCTACTCCTACAAGGAAAGGAGGAGTCCTACTCCCTTCCTTCTTTCTCCTTTTTCCTTCCCTTCTCCTACTCCTACAAGGAAAGGGCGAGTCCTATTCCCGGTGGGAGTAGGACTCCCCCCTTGGCGCGCCCTCCTCTTGGCCGGCCGCCTCCCCTCCCCCCTTGCTCCTTTATATACGGGGGTAGGGGGGCACCTCTAGACACAACAATTGATCCTTGAGATCTATTAGCCGTGTGCGGTGCCCCCTCCACCATATTCCACCTCGATAATATCGTAGCGGTGCTTAGGAGAAGCCCTACGTCGGTAGAACATCATCATCGTCACCATGCCGTCGTGCTGACGGAGCTCTCCCTCAAAGTTTGGCTGGATCGGAGTTCAAGGGACGTCATCGAGCTGAACGTGTGGTGAACTCGGAGGTGTCGTGCGTTCGGTACTTGATCGGTCGGATCGTGAAGACATACGACTACATCAACCGTGTTGTGCTAACGCTTCCGCTTTCGGTCTACGAGAGTACGTGGACACACTCTCCCCTCTCATTGCTATACATCACCATGATCTTGCGTGTGCGTAGGAATTTTTTTGAAATTACTACGTTCCCCAACAGTGGCATCCGAGCCTGGTTTTGTGCGTAGATGTTATATGCACGAGTAGAACACAAGTGAGTTGTGGGCGATACAAGTCATACTGCTTACTAGCATGTCATACTTTAGTTTGGCGGTATTGTTGGATGAAGCAGCCCGAACCGACATTACGTGTACACTTACGCGAGACTGGTTCTACCGACGTGCTTTGCACACAGGTGGCTGGTGGGTGTCAGTTTCTCCAACTTTAGTTGAACCGAGTGTGGCTACGACCGGTCCTTGCGAAGGTTAAAACAACACTAACTTGAAGAAATATCGTTGTGGTTTTGATGCGTAGGTAAGAACGGTTCTTGCTCAGCCCGTAGCAGCCACATAAAACTTGCAACAACAAAGTAGAGGACGTCTAACTTGTTTTTGCAGGGCATGTTGTGATGTGATGTGGTCAAGACGTGATGAGATATAAGTTGTTGTATGAAATGATCATGTTTTGTTGAAGTTATCGGCAACTAGCAGAAGCCTTATGGTTGTCTCTTTATTGCATAAGATGCAAGCGCCAAATAATTGCTTTACTTTATCGCTATGCGATAGCAATAGTTGCAAGAGCAATAGTTGGTGAGACGACCATGTGACGACACATTGATATAGATAAAGATGATGGAGATCATGGTGTCGTGTCGGTGATGATAGAGATCATGATAGTACTTTGGAGATGGAGATCAAAGGCGCAAGATGATCATGGCCATATCATGTCACATATTTTGATTGCATATGATGTTTATATTTTATACATCTTATTTTGCTTAGTTCAACGGTAGCATTATAAGATGATCTCTCACCAAATTTCAAGGTATAAGTGTTCTCCCTGAGTATGCACCATTGTGAAAGTTCTTCGTGTTGAGACACCACGTGATGATCGGGTGTGATAGGCTCTACGTTCAAATACAATGGGTGCAAAACAGTTGCACACGTGGAATACTCAGGTTAAACTTGACGAGCCTATCATATACAGATATGGCCTCGGAATACTGGAGACCGAAAGGTCAAGCGTGAATCATATAGTAGATATGATCAACATAGTGATGTTCACCATTGAAAACTACTCCATCTCACGTGATGATCGGACATGGTTTAGTTGATTTGGATCACGTGATCACTTAGATGATTAGAGGGATGTCTATCTAAGTGGGAGTTCTTAAGTAATATGATTAATTGAACTTTAATTTATCATGAACTTAGTCCTGGTAGTATTTTGCAAATTATGTTGTAGATCAATAGCTCACGTTGTTGCTTCCCTATGTTTTATATGTGTTCCTAGAGAAAACTAAGTTGAAAGATGTTAGTAGTAATGATATGGACTGGATCCGTGATCTGAGGTTTATCCTCATTGCTGCATAGAAGAATTATGTCCTTGTTGCACCACTAGGTGACAGACCTATTGCAGGAGCAAATGCAGACGTTATGAACATTTGGCTAGCTCAATATGATGACTGCTTGATAGTTTAGTGCACCATGCTTAACAACGTAGAATCGGGACTTCAAAGACGTTTTGAACGTCATGGACCATATGAGATGTTCCAGGAGTTGAAGTTAATATTTCAAGCAAATACCTGAGTTGAGAGATATGAAGTCTCCAACAAGTTCTATAGCTAAAAGATGGAGGAGAATTGCTCAACTAGTGAGCATGTGCTCAGATTGTCTGGGTACTACAATCGCTTGAATCAAGTGGGAGTTAATCTTCCAGATAAGGTAGTGATTGACAGAGTTCTCTAGTCACCATCACCAACTTAGTAGAACTTCGTGATGAACTATAGTATGGAAGGGATGATGAAAATGATTCCCAAGCTCTTCGTGATGTTGAAATCGATGAAGGTAGAAATCAGGAAAGAACATCAAGTGTTGATGATTGACAAGATCACTAGTTTCAAGAAAAATGCAAAGGGAAAGAAAGGGAACTTCAAGTAGAATGGCAAGCAAGCTGTCACTTCTGTGAAGAAGCCCAAAGCTAGACTAAAGCCTGAAACTGAGTGCTTCTACTTCAAAAGGAAATGGTCACTGGAAGCGGAAATACCATGAATATTTGGTGGATAAGAAGGATGGCAAAGTGAACAAGGGTATATTTGATATACAGGTTACTGATGTGTACCTTACTAGTGTTTATAGTAGCCCCTGGGTATTTGATACTTGTTCGGTTGCTAAAAATTAGTAACTCGAAACAGGAGATACAGAATAAACAGAGACTAGTTGAGGGTGAAGTGACGATGTATGTTGGAAGTGGTTCCAAGATTGATATGATCATCATCGCACACTCCTTATACTTTCGGGATTAGTGTTAAACCTAAATAAATTTTATTTGGCATTTGCATTGAGCATGAATATGATTTGATCATGTTTATTGCAATACGGTTATTCATTTAAAGTTAGAGAATAATTCTTATTCTGTTTACATGAATAAAGCCTTCGATGGTCATACACCCAATGAAAATAGTTTGTTGGATCTCGATCGTAGTGATACACATATTCATAATATTGATGCCAAAAGATGCAAAGTTGACAATGATAGTGCAACTTATTTGTGGAACCGCCGTTTGGGTCATATCGGTGTAAAGCGCATGAAGAAACTCCATGCTAATGGGTTTTTGGAATCAATTGATTATGAATCATTTGATGCTTGCGAACCATGCCTTTTGGGCACGATGACTAAAACTCCGTCCCTCGGAACAATGGAACGAGCTACTGATTTATTGAAAATAATACATACCGATGTATGCGATCCAATGAGTGTTGATGCTCGTGGCAAGTATTGTTATTTTCTAACCTTCATAGATGATTTGAGCAGATATGGGTATATCTACTTAATGAAACACAAGTCTGAAACATTTGAAAAGTTAAAAGAATTTCAGAGTGAAGTGGAGAATCATCGTAACAAGAAAAATAAAGTTTCTACGATCTGATCGTGGAGGAAAATATTTGAGTTACGAGTTTGGCCTTCATATAAAACAATGTGGAATAGTTTCACAGCTCACGCCACCTAGAACACCACAACATTATGGTGTGTCCGAACGTTATAACCGCACTTTATTGGATATGGTGCGATCTATGATGTATCTTACCAATTTACCACCATCATTTTTGGGTTATGCATTAGAGACAGTTGCATTGACTTTAAATAGGGCACCATCAAAATCCATTGAGACGACGCCTTATGAGCTGTGGTTTGGCAAGAAACCAAAGTTGTCGTTTCTTAAAGTTTGGGGCTGCAATGCTTATGTGAAAAAGTTTCAACCTGATAAGCTCGAACCCAAATCGGAGAAGTGTGTCTTCATAGAATACCCAAAGGAAACTATTGGGTACACCTTCTATCATAGATATGAAAGCAAGATATTCGTTGCTAAGATGGATCCTTTCTACAGAAGGAGTTTTTCTCGAAAGAAGTGAGTGGGAGGAAAGTAGAGCTTGATAAGGTAATTGTACCTTCTCCTGAATTGGAAAGTAGCTCATCACAGAAATCAGTTCCAGTGATTCCTACACCAATTAGTGAGGAAGCTAATGATGATGATCATGAAAACTTCAAATTAAGTTACTACAGAACCTCGTAGGTCTTCCAAAGTACAGTCAGCACCAGAGTGGTACGGTAATCCTATTCTGGAAGTCATGTTACTAGACCATGATGAACCTATGATCTACGGGGAAGTGATGATGAGCCCAGATTCCGCGAAATGGCTTGAGGCCATGAAATCTGAGATAGGATCCATGTATGAGAACAAAGTGTGGACTTTGGTGGAGTTGCTCGATGATCAGCAAGCCATATTGTATAAATGGATCTTCATGAGGAAGACAAGCGCTGATAAGTAGTGTTACTATCTACAAAGCTCGACTTGTCGCAAAAAGTTTTTCGGCAAGTTCAAGGTGTTGAATATGATGAGATTTTCTCACTCGTCTCGATGCTTAAGTCTGTCCGAATCATGTTAGCCATTGCCACATTTTATGAAATCTGGCAAATGGATGTCAAAATTGCATTCCTTAATGGATTTATTAATGCAGAGTTGTATATGATGCAACCAGAAGGTTTTGTCAATCCTAAAGGAGCTAACAAAATGTGCAAGCTCCAGCGATCCATCTATGGACTGGTGCAAGCATCTCGGAGTTGGAATGTACGCTTTGATGAGTTGATCAAATCATATGGTTTTATACAGACTTTTGTAGAAGCCTGTATTTACAAGAAAGTGAGTGGGAGCTCTGTAGCATTTTGTAAAACTATGTGTAGATGACATATTGTTGATTGGAAATGATATAGAAATTTTGGATAGCATAAAAGGATACTTGAATAAGAGTTTTTCAAAGAAAGACCTTGGTGAAGCTGCTTAAACATTGAGCATCAAGATCTATAGAGATAGATCAAGACGCTTGATGAGATTTTTCAATTAATACATACCTTGACAAAATATTGAAGTAGTTCAAAATAGAACAGTCAAAGAAGGAGTTCTTGCCTGTGTTGCAAGGTGTGAAGTTGAGTAAGACTCAAAACCCAACTATGGCAGAAAATAGAAAAAGAATGAAAAGTCATTCCCTATGCCTCAGTCATAGGTTCTATAAAGTATGCTATGCTGTGTACCAGATCTATTGTATACCTTGCTCTGAGTTTGGCAAGGGAGTACAATTTTGATCTAAGAGTAGATCACTGGACAGCGGTCAAGAATATCCTTAGTGAGGACTAAGGAAATATTTCTCGATTATGGAGGTGATAAAAGAGCCCTTCGTAAAGAGTTACATCGGTGCAAGCTTTTACACCAATCCAGATGACTCTAAGTCTCAATCTGGATACATATTGAAAGTGGGAGGAATTAGCTAGAATAGCTCCGTGCAGAACATTGTAGACATATTATATTTGCAAAATACATACAGCTCTGAATGTGATAGACCCGTTGACTAAACTTCTCTCACGAGCAAAACAAGATCATACCATAGTACTCTTTGGGTGTTTATCACATAGCGATGTGAACTAGATTATTGACTCTAGTAAACCCTTCGGGTGTTGGTCACATGACGATGTGAACTATGGGTGTTAATCACATACAGATGTGAATATTGGTGTTAAATCACATGGTGATGTGAACTAGATTATTGACTCTAGTGCAAGTGGGAGACTGAAGGAAATATGCCCTAGAGGCAATAATAAAGTTATTATTTATTTCCTTATTTCATGATAAATGTTTATTATTCATGCTAGAATTGTATTAACCGGAAACTTAGTACATGTGTGAATACATACACAAACATAATGTCACTAGTATGCCTCTACTTGACTAGCTCGTTGAATCACAGATGGTTGTGTTTCTTAACCATAAACATGAGTTGTCATTTGATTAACAGGATCACATCATTAGGAGAATGATGTGATTGACTTGACCCATTCCGTTAGCTTAGCACTTGATCGTTTAGTATGTTGCTATTGCTTTCTTCATGACTTATACATGTTCCTATGACTATGAGATTATGCAACTCCCGTTTACCGGAGGAACACTTTGTGTGCTACGAAACGTCACAACGTAACTGTGTGATTATAAAGGAGCTCTACAGGTTTCTCCGAAGGTACTTGTTGAGTTGGCGTATTTCGGGATTAGAATTTGTCACTCCGATTGTCGGAGAGGTATCTTTGGGCCCTCTCGGTAATACACATCACTATAAGCCTTGCAAGCAATGTGAATAATGTGTTAGTTGCAGGATGATGCATTACATAACGAGTAAAGAGACTTGCCGGTAACGAGATTGAACTAGGTATAAAGATACCGACGATCGAATCTCGGGCAAGTAACATACCGATGACAAAGGGTACAACGTATGTTGTTATGCGGTTTGACCGATTAAGATCTCTGTAGAATATGTGGGAGCCAATATGAGCATCCAAGTTCCACTATTGGTTATTGATCGGAGACGTGTCTCGGTCATGTCTACATAGTTCTCGAACCCGTAGGGTCCGCACGCTTAAAGTTCGGTGATGATTTATATTATGAGTTATGTGTTTTGATGTACCGAAGGTAGTTCAGAGTCCCGGATGAGATCGGGGACATGACGAGGAGTCTCGAAATGGTTGAGACGTAAAGATCGATATATTGGATGACTATATTCGGACATCGGAGAGGTTCCGAGTGATTCAGGTACTTTTCGGAGTACCGGAGAGTTACAGGAATTCGTATTGGGCCTTAATGGGCCATACGGGAAAGGAGAGAAAGGACTCAAAGGGTGGCCGCACCCCTCCCCATGGACTGGTCCGAATTGGACTAGGGAGGGGGGCGCCCCCTTCCTTCCTTCTCCTTTTTCCTTCCCTTCTCCTACTCCTACAAGGAAAGGAGGAGTCTTACTCCCGGTGGGAGTAGGACTCCCCCCTTGGCGCGCCATCCTCTTAGCCGGCCGCCTCCCCCCCTTGCTCCTTTATATACGTGGGCAGGGGGGCACCTCTTGACACAACAATTGATCCTTGAGATCTATTAGCCGTGTGCGGTGCCCCCTCCACCATATTCCACCTCGATAATATCGTAGCGGTGCTTAAGTGAAGCCAACGTCGGTAGAACATCATCATCGTCACCACGCCGTCGTGCTGACGGAACTCTCCCTCAAAGCTCGGCTGGATCGGAGTTCGAGGGACATCATCGAGCTGAACGTGTGCTGAACTCGGAGGTGTTGTGCGTTTGGCATTTGATCGGTCAGATCGTGAGGACGTACGACTACATCAACCGCGTTGTGCTAACACTTCTGCTTTCCGTCTATGAGGGTACGTGGACACACTCTCCCCTCTCGTTGCTATACATCACCATGATCTTGCGTGTGCGTAGGAATTTTTTTGAAATTACTACGTTCCCCAACAAGTCCGTATCAGATTTATTGGGAAGCTTTACAAGAGCCACACACTTCGTTATCGCAGGCACAACTAGGATATTATTGTGGTGAAGTACACCCTCGAGAACACGCCTGACAACAATGCTACAAGAAAACACGGGAGACTCTTCTCTTCACCCCCATCGTTCCCCTCCAAGGGAAAAATGCCCCGCATGAGCAGCCTCCGCTCGCCGGTGGCGGCACCGCTAGACGACGACGACCTTCTCTCAGAGATACTCCTCTGCCTCCCCCCGCAGACCTCCTCGCTTCTCCATGCCTCCTCCGTATGCAAGCTCTGGCGTAACCTCCACTACAAAAAAAAGAAATATCTATGACAATATGGGCCAAACGAATTTTTTCCCGTCATGCTTATGGCACTTCTATGACGATAATTGTGACAAAAGCACATATCATCATAGATGTGGTGGGCTCCTACTTCTATGACAAAAAATATGATAGAAAATAGGCTTTTCGTCCGGAGCGGGCCGGGACGCACCTGCATGACATTCTTTGGGCCATCCATGACGGAAAATATCGTGGTAGAAGCGAGGGCGAGGAAAAATATCAAGGAGTTCCCGGTTACGGTGGGTGATCGGGGCCGGGCGATGCACGAAGGTTTGCGTGTTTCTCTCATACACCTACGAGCGTGTGTCTGAGGCGTTGGGCAATAACTAAACCCGAGCGAGGCGTTCCTTACTGAACCCAAGCGATTGCACTTGCTACGTTGCTGAACCCGAGCGATCGATCCATTGGCTGTTAACTGAACCCGAGCAATTCCTTCGCTACTGCTAGTAACTAAAGCCGATCAAACCTCCCTTTTGATGAACAGTGACCATTGTTGGGGGTTGGATGAACAGCTCCCGGTGGGGGTTGGATGAACAGGATCCCGTGGTAATATGTACTGGTCGTTGCCGATGGGTGAACATGACCCCGATCGAGGAGGCCGCCAGACCCGAGAAGGTTAGGGTGGATGAACAGGACCCCATGGAGGGTTGGTTGACCGGTAGCCGGTGGAGGATAGATAAATAGGACCTCGTGGAGGGCTAGATGAACAATAGTCGATGGAGGCTGGATGAACAGTAGCTGGTGGAGGCAGGAGGAAGACGCGGTGGATGAAAGTAGCAGGCGGAGGGTGGAGGAAGTCGACGGTGGATGAACAGTAGCTTGTGGAGGCTAGAGCACGGCAGTAAAAGGTGGATAAACAGTAGCCCCGTGGAGTCTCGTTTTGCGGTACGCCACACCCCTCTTGATGAACAGGACCCTGTTTCGACCGTAGGCGATCCAACACAAGTCCGTTACCTCTGTTTTGCGGTACGCCACACCCCTTCCGATCAACAGGATCATGTTTCGACCGTAGCCGGTCGAACAGAAGGCCATTTCCCCCGTACTGTGGTACGCCAGACTGCGTTTCGGCTGTTTTGTCAAAGTCGGTTCTCTCTCGATAAATCATAACACGCAAGTATACGGGATAGTTGTAGCCTATTTCGATAAGTAAGAGTGTCGAACCCAATGAGGAGTTAAAGGTAGAACAAATACTCTCTCAAGTCCTATCGGCCACTGATACGACTCTACGCACGCTTGACGTTCGCTTCACCTAGAACAAGTATGAAACTAGAGGTACTTTGTAGGTGTGATAGGATAGGTTTGCAAGATAATAAAGAACACGTAAATAAAAAGTAGGCGCTGTTTAGATAAAGATGCAATAAAGTAAATATACCGAGTGTGGAAAAGTGGTGGTAGGAGTTGTGGAATTGTCCCTAAGAAATTGAGTACTTTACTACACCGATAGCAAGTATTATGTGGGAGAGGCCACTGCTAGCATGTCATCCCTGACTTGGAATTCTATGCACTTATGATTGGAACTATTAGCAAGCATCTGCAACTACGAACATTCATTAAGGTAAAACCCAACCATAGCATGAAGATATATTGGTCCCCCTTCAATCCCGTATGCATCAATTTCTATGCTAGGTTGAAGCTTCTGTCACTCTAGCCCTCCAATACACAGTCCTATCAACATACAACTAACCCTATGGTGTGATCCACGCGCGCGCTCATATGATTGGCACCAAAGGAAAGCAACATAACCACAAGCAAATTAAATCAATCATAGCAATTCATCAACCACCAATAGGACAACGAAAATCAACTCAGACGTCATAGGATGGCAACACATCATTGGATAATAATATGAAGCATAAAGCACCATGTTCAAGTAGAGGGTACAGCGGGTTGTGGGAGAGTGGACTGTTGTAGATAGAGGGGGGAAGGTGATGGAGATGTTGGTGAAGATGACGGAGGTGTTGGTGAAGATCGCGGTGATGATGATGGCCCCCGGCGGTGTTCCGGCGCCACCGGAAGCAAGGGGGAGAGAGCCCCCCTTCTTCTTCTTCTTCCTTGACCACCTCCCTAGATGGGAGAAGGGTTTCCCCTCTGGTCCTTGGCTCCAATGGCTTGGGAGGGGCGAGAGCCCCTCCGAGATTGGATCTATCTCTCTGTTTCTGCGTTCTGGAATTCTGCCCTGGCACCGTTTCTTTTATATCCGGAGATCTGTAACTCCGATTGGATTGAAACCTTCGCCCAGATCGTTTTCCAAAAATTAGCTTTCTTGCGGCCAAAGAAGGGCATCAACTGCCTTACGAGTGGCCCAGGAGGGTGGGGGCGCGCCCACCTAGAGTGGGCGTGGGCCCCTATCTCCTGGCCACCTCGGGCACCGTCTCTCGTTGATTTTACTTTCCAAAAATCACAAATATTGCAAAATAATTCTCCATCCATTTTTATCCCGTTTGGACTCCGTTTGATATGGGGTTTCTGCGAAACACAAAACATGCAACAGACAGGAACTGGCACTGGGCACTGGATCAATATGTTAGTCCCCAAAAATAGTATAAAAAGTTGCCAAAAGTATATGAAAGTTCAATAATATTGGCATGGAACAATCAAAAATTATAGACGACGGAGACGTTTCAGCATCTCCATGCTTAATTCCTGCTCGTCCTCGAGTAGGTAAATGATAAAAAAGATAATTTTTGATGTGGAATGCTACCTAGAATAATCTTGATCATATGTCTAATCATTGCATGAATATTACGACACGAGTGATTCAATGCAATAGTCTATCATTTGACTTAAAAACAATAATACTTAGGGCATCCCGACAAACAATCATGTCTTTCAAAATATCAATGCTTCAGAAAGTTATCCCTACAAAATCATATAGTCTGGTATTCTCCCTTTTCTTAACACAAGGTACCCCTCATGCCTATCCCGGTGTCAGCCAAGCAATTGTTTCATACTTTAGTATTCTCAAACTTTTCAACCTTCAGACAATACATGAGCATGAGCCATGGATATAGCACTATGGGTGGAATAGAATATTATGGTAGAGGTTATGTGGAGAAGACAAAAGGGAGAAAGTCTCACATCGATGCGGCTAATCAACGGGCTATGGAGATGCCCATCAATTGATGTCAATGCGAGGAGTAGGGATTGCCATGCAACGGATGCACTAAGAGCTATAAGTATATGAAAGCTCAAACTGAAAACTAAGTGGGTGTGCATCCAACTTGCTTGCTCATGAAGACCTAGGGCATTTGAGGAAGACCATCGTTGGAATATACAAGCCAAGTTCTATAATGAAAAATTCCCACTAGTATATGGAAGTGACAACATAGGAGACTCTCTATATGAAGAACATGGTACTACTCTGAAGCACAAGTGTGGAAAAAGGATAGTAACATTGCCCATTTTCTTTTTCTTTTTCTTTTTTTTTCTTTTTTTCTTTTTTTTTCTTTTTGGGTGGGCTTCTTTGGCCCCCTTTTTTATTTAGGCTTCTTTGGCCTTTCCCATTTTTTATTTTTTATTTCATGGGGCAATGCTCTATAATGATGATCATCACACTTTTATTTACTTACAACTCAATATTACAACTCGATACTGGAACAAAGATATGACTCTATATGAATGCTTCCGATGGTGTACCGGGATATGAAATGATCTAGCATAGCAATGACATAAAAAAAAGGACAAGCCATGAAAACATCATGCTAGCTATCTTACGATCATGCAAAGCAATATGAGAATGAATACTCAAATCATGAATATGATGATGATGGAAGTTGCATCGCAATATATCTCGGAATGGCTATGGAAATGCCATGATAGGTAGGTATGGTGGCTGTTTTGAGGAAGATATAAGGAGGCTTATGTGTGATAGAGCGTATCGTATCACGGGGTTTGGATGCACCGGCGAAGTTTGCACCGACTCTCGAGGTGAGAAAGGGCAATGCACGGTACCGAAGAGGCTAGCAATAATGGAAAGGTAAAAGTGTGTATAATCCATGTACTCAACATTAGTCATAAAGAACTCACATACTTATTGCAAAAATTTATTAGCCCTTGAAACAAAGTACTACGTGCATGCTCCTAGGGGGGAGGTTGGTAGGAGTTAATCATCGCGCGCCCCCGACCTTCACGCAAAGATAAACAATCAAAATACAATGCGCGCCAATTTGGTTACATAGTTAGTAGACCATACGTGCATGCTTCGGGAATCACAAACCTTAACACCAACATCTTTACTAAACACAACCATCTACTAGTACCTCCCACATATTATCATCACTATATCGCAAAACTATTGCAACAATCAAACATATCATATTCAGTGATCCACAAGTTTATGTAGGATTTTATGACTAACCATGTGAATGACCAATTCCTGTCATCTCTCTAAATTGATATAACTGAAGCAAGAGAGTTTAATTCTTTCTACAAAAGATATGCCCATGCTCTAACAAATATAAGTGAAGCAAAAGAGTATTCTACAAATGGCGGTTTCCTATGTTTAGGGAAACAGGCAATCCAAACTTCAAATGATATAAGTGAAGCACGTGAAGCATTCTATAAAGCCATACTCAAAAGATTTAAGTGAGGTGCAATGAGCATTCTATAAATCAAGCAAGGACTATCTCATACCAGCATGGTGCATAAAAGAAAAATGAAAACTAAATGCAAAAGACGCTCCAAGACTTGCACATATCGCATGAACGAAATGAATCCGAAAACATACCGATACTTGTTAAAGAAAGAGGGGATGCCTTACGGGGCATCCCCAAGCTTAGACGCTTGAGTCTCCTTGAATACTTACTTGGGGTGCCTCGGGCATCCCCAAGCTTGAGCTCTTGCCTCTCTTCCTTTTCCTCATATCGAGACATCCTCGATTAGACACTTCATCCACACAAAACTTCAACAGAAAACTCGGTAAGATCCATTAGTATAATAAAGCAAATCACTACTCTAAGTACTGTTGCAAACCAATTCATATTTTGTTTTTGCATAGGTTCTACTGTAATATACCTTTTACATGGCTTAATCCACTGATATAAATTGATAGATTCATCAAAACAAGAAAACTATGCATCAAAAACAGAATCTGTCAAAAACAGAACAGTCTGTAGAAATATGGACATTCACCATACTTATGGTACCCCAAAAATTCTACCAAACTTAGGAAAATAAACAAGTGTTACAGCAAGACAGTGCAAAAGGAATCAGAACCATTTGTCGTTCCAGTTAAAAACGTAAAGTCGCGCACTACAGCCTAAGTTTCTGTCCTGCACCTTACAAACCAACAAGCATTGTAAACATCCTAAAGGCAAACCTTGGCACATTATTTTTATAATAAAATGAAATTATACAAGGGGATAATTATTTTTATTGAAAAGTTTCTGTAATCAAGATTCACAAAGTTTTCGTGAGCATGAACAAAGTTCAAGGCTAGCTCCCACTTCAACAATGCTTGTCTCTCTCACTTTCACTTTCCTTTTTGAAAAGTTTTAGGTTCCCCTCTTTTTTTTAAACTATATAAAAGCACTCAACAGAAATAAATGACTCTCTAAAACTTCCGGGTTGTCTCCCTGGCAGCGCTTTCTTTAAATCCATTAAGCTAGGCATTTAGTGCTCAAGTAATGAATCCACCCGGATCCCAAGGTATATCAAAGCCAATTTTAATTAACAATGATTTGTAATTTAGTAGTGAGCACAAAATAACATATATCATGTAACAACGAAGTCTAACTCTCTTCCTATGCATCGTATGTCATAAAAGAACAATTCATGCACACCAAGTAAAGGCCAATGCATAGTATAAGCAGTTTCTTGCAATTCTATCATATTGGAAACATAGAGAGGTGGATATATAGTTCCTCTCTCATAATAATTGCAAGTAGGAGCAGCAAGCACATGCAAATTATATCTATCAAAATCATCATGTATAGTAGTAAAACGCAACCCATCAATATAATCCTTAATAAGCACAAACTTCTCCAATATAGTGTAGTTTGCAGAATTCGAAAAGATAATAGGACTATCATGCGTGGGTGCAATAGCAACAATTTCATGTTGAATAGTAGCTGGTGGAGGATGGATAAACAGGACCTCGTGTAGGGCTAGATGAACAATAGTCGGTGGAGGCTGGATGAACAGTAGCTGGTGGAGGCAGGAGGAAGACGCGGTGGATGAACAGTAGCAGGTGGAGGGTGGAGGAAGTCGACGGTGGATGAACAGTAGTTTGTGGAGGCTGGAGCATGGTAGTAAACGGTGGATGAACAGTAGCCCCGTGGAGTCTCGTTTTGCGGTACATCACACCCCTCCTGATGAACAGGACCCTGTTTTGACCGTAGGCGATCCAACACAAGTCCGTTACCTCTGTTTTGCGGTACACCACACCCCTTCCGATCAACAGGATCATGTTTCGATTGTAGCCGGTCGAAAAAAAGGCCGTTTCCCCCGTACTGTGGTACGCCAGACCCCGTTTCGGCTGTTTTGTCAAAGCCAGTTCGCTCTCGATGAATGATAACCCGCAAGTATACAGGATAGTTGTAGCCTCTTTCGATAAGTAAGAGTGTCAAACCCAACGAGGAGCTAAAGGTAGAACAAATACTCTCTCAAGTCCTATTGGCCACTAATATGACTCTACGCACGCTTGACGTTCGCTTTACCTTGAACAAGTATGAAACTAGAGGTACTTTGTAGGTGTGATAGGATAGGTTTGCAAGATAATAAAGAACACGTAAATAAAAAGTAGAGGCTGTTTAGATAAAGATGCAATAAAGTAAATATAGCGAGTGTGGAAAAGTGGTGGTAGGAGTTGTGGAATTGTCCCTAAGCAATTGACTACTTTACTAGACCGATAGCAACTATTATGTGGGAGAGCCCACTGCTAGCATGTCATCCCTGACTTGGAATTCTATGCACTTATGATTGGAACTATTAGCAAGCATCCGCAACTACTAACGTTCATTAAGGTAAAACCCAACCATAGCATTAAGATATATTGGTCCACCTTCAATCCTGTATGCATCAATTTCTATGTTAGGTTGAAGCTTCTGTCACTCTAGCCCTCCAATACATAGTCCTATCAACATACAACTAACCCTATGGTGTGATCCACGCGCACGCTCATATGATGGGCACCAAAGGACAGCAACATAACCACAAGCAAATTAAATCAATCATAGCAATTCATCAACCACCAATAGTACAACGAAAATCTACTCAGACATCATAGGATGGCAACACATCATTGGATAATGATATGAAGCATAAAGCACCATGTTCAAGTAGAGGGTACAGCGGGTTGTGGGAGAGTGGACCTCTTTAGATAGAGGGGGGAAGGTGATGGAGATGTTGGTGAAGATGACGGAGGTGTTGGTGAAGATCGCGGTGATGATGATGGCCCCCGGCGGTGTTCCGGCGCCACCGGAAGCAAGGGGGAGAGAGCCCCCCTTCTTCTTCTTCTTCCTTGACCACCTCCCTAGATGGGAGAAGGGTTTCCCCTCTGGTCCTTGGCTCCAATGGCTTGGGAGGGGCGAGAGCCCCTTCGAGATTGGATCTATCTCTCTGTTTCTGCGTTCTGGAATTCTGCCCTGGCACCGTTTCTTTTATATCCGGAGATCTGTAACTCCGATTGGATTGAAACCTTTGCCCAGATCGTTTTCCAAAAATTAGCTTTCTTGCGGCCAAAGAAGGGCATCAACCGCCTTACAAGTGGCCCAGGATGGGGGGGGCGCCCACCTAGAGTGGGCGTGGGCCCCTATCTCCTGGCCACCTCGGGCACCGTCTCGCGTTGATTTTACTTCCCAAAAATCACAAATATTCCAAAATAATTCTCCGTCTGTTTTTATCCCGTATGGACTCCGTTTAATATGGGGTTTCTGTGAAACATAAAACATGCAACAGACAGGAACTGGCACTGGGCACTTGATCAATATGTTAGTCCCAAAAAATAGTATAAAAAGTTGCCAAAAGTATATGAAAGTTGAATAATATTGGCATGGAACAATCAAAAATTATAGATATGACGGAGACGTATCAATGAACACGGTGCATTCCGTTGCCTCCCGATGAACCTGACGCAGTTTCTCCGTTCCAACGCAGTCAGTTGGCTTCCGATGAACATGACGCAGTTGCTGCCATCCGTTGCCTCTCCATGTACATGAGTCCTGGCCGTACGTATGCGTGAGTAGGCATTCAAGACTCTGTATGTATGTGCGTATGTGGCCGTATTTTTTGGCATGTGATTGTACGTACGTGTACACAGTTTAGAAGGAATTGCCTGAACTGCTATGTCAGGGGCTCTACTACTACACGTGCCGCTACTTGCTCGGCCACAGTTCATTGTTGCAGAGAGATGGATCGACCAGTATGTGCGTACACGTTCGGGACCAGACAGACAACGCTATGTACACTTCAACCGGATGGTCCTAGCTATAAGGGAAGATAAGGACGCACTTCCCTGCGTGCGAAGATATAGCTGCCGGGTCCCAGCTGTCAGGGGGAGGAATCGTTTTTATTTTGTGAATAATAAGGAGGCATTTCCTTGTGTTCAAAGATGTAGCTTGTGGGTCCCAGTTGTTAGGGAGGAAACATTTTTTACAAAATATAGAGGCCCTTCCGGTAGGTCCCCATTGTCAGGTGGAGGAATAATTATTTTGCACGTAATAAGGAGGCACTTCCTTGCTGCGGCTGTGGACCTAGCTGTCAGTCTCTCCATGTACAGTCCTCTTCCGATGGAAGTAGTTTCTTGACCGCGTTGACCACGCCGCGCCGAGAGCACCAAGGCCGGTGGATGACGGCGAGGCCTAGAAAGGGGATGATGCAGAGCTAGGGAAGACGTGGCAGTGGATGCCCACGTGGAGGGTAGTATCAGGGTTGACTGGTTCGACTGTGGTATGAGGCTACCATCCCCGCAGAATAATAGGGGGTGTCGGTGAATGGAGGGATGGCCTGGCCAGCGGTGGGAGTAGGAGGGGGCGGTGAGTCCTGCGCGGCAGCACAGCCGGCCATGGGAAGCTGGAGCACGTGGTGGTCTTGACGGCTGGAGCAAGATCATCAGAGGTTGAAGTAGCAAGACGACCGTTGGATGTTAATTAAGAATCCAACGGTCACTGGTGATAGAATCGTTTGTTGACTAAGTTGACAAAGCCATGCGTATGCCTTATCTTATTAGGGCCACAAGTCAGCCTCCAAATCTGGCGTGTCCCAGCTGTCATGGGGAGTGTAACGCCCCTGATTCAATCATACACCAATCATACACGCAAATGTGTACGATCAATATTAGGGACTCACGGGAAGATATCACAACACAACTCTAGACACAAATAAAATAATACAAGTTTTATATTACAAGCCAGGGGCCTCGAGGGCTCGAATACATAGCTCGATACACAAGAGTCAGCGGAAGCAACAATATCTAAGTACAGACATAAGTTAAACAAGGATGCCTTAAGAAGGCTAGCACAAAAGCAAAAACGATCGAAGAGGCAAGGCCTCCTGCCTGGGACCTCCTAACTACTCCTGGTCGTCGGCGGCCTTCACGTAGTAGCATCCATCGGCGATGGCATCTGGCTCAAAGGGTCCACCATCTGGTTGCATCAACTGGAAAGAAGAAAGAAGGGGGAAAAGGGGGGGTAGCAAAGCAACCGTGAGTACTCATCCAAAGTACTCGCAAGCATCAGATCTATACTAAGTATGCATTAGTATCAAATGGAAGGGTTGGAACTATGGACTGAACTACAGAATGCCAGAATAGAGGGGGAAGGCCTAGCCTATCAAAAACTAGCATCTTCACGCAGCTCCGAGCATCTTGCAGCATGTAGAAGAGTAAAGAATAGCAGTTTATAATATTTAACAAGCATGTTGTAACATTAATGCCCAGAGATCCTTCCTCGACTACCTGCGAGAAAGCAATCCCAGAGCCACATATCTCTAGTATCCATTTGTAGTTGTATAAGATCATGATATAAGTCTGAATGTCCATTACCGTGGACACGGTATTCAAATATATAACTTCCCTGCAGGGGTGCACCATGTTACCCAACATGCTTGATCACTTTGGCTGGACACACCTTTCTGGGGTCAATGCCCGGCCTCGGAAGATGAACCGTCGCAGCCCTACCTAGGCTCAGCAAAGAGGTCCCCGCCGGTCTACATCCTAAGCGCTCCGGGGTCTTGGGCCCATCGCCCGCAGCACTCCGGGTCGTTTCGCGCAGGGTGAATACCAGCACCGCCTCGGATGGCCAGCACGACCCGACTGTGCCGCACTACTGAACTGGACGTCTGACAAAGCTTCGGCTGATACTGCAACATCAAGGCCCATATCTATTCTTGCGTGGTGGTTAGTGCGTAAAGGCCAGAGGCCAACTCAGAACAAATACCCAAACCATAGTGTATTATTAGCTTGCGGAGACGAGCAAAGACTCACGATCGAAAGTGACCCCGTCGCCCTGTCTCGTGGACTTACGAAAAGGGCCTAGAATGCCCGGCCGTGCCACGTAACCATCTTGCGGGTGCTCTCCGGGCCCGCCCGACTTTCACCAAGGTCTCAAGTAAAGTCAAGGTAACCGTGTGTCCAAACATCAAGGGGAAAACCCGAGGAATCACCCACAGAGGATTCCACTCAATGTAATCATCAAGGTGAACGTAAGAGGGACCACCCTCGAGGTTCACACTTGAGGTGTTGAACGACAGAGCCGTATCGGGAATGGTGAAAGAGGAAATCACCCTCGATGACCACGACCGAGTAGCTACACTACAGAATTATCATCAGGAGTGCGTTATGAGAGATCACCCTCGGCACTCGATAGTAGCTCTACAGAGTCGAGCAACAAAAGGGGCGTGATGTGATGTGAGGTGTCAGGCTCTTGTCGTCGATCACGTCGATCAAGGCGTCGATGATGAAGCAGGGGCGACAAGGACAAGTGGGGGTCACTGATGGATCACTAACCAACCTATACTAAGCAGTTTAGGATAAGCAGGTAGGTAACAAAAGCAGGTACAAAAGCAGGCTATGCATCAGAATAGGAGCAAACAATAACAGTAGCAAAATCTAATGCAAGCATGGGAGTATAGAATGGGCAATATCGGGATGATCAAATGGGGGGCTTGCCTGGTTGCTCAGCCAAGAAGGAGGGTCGCCGTCGATGTAGTCGATCATAGGGACATCAGCATCGGTCTTGGGGTCTACCGGAGAGAAGAGGGGGAAGAAACAGTAAATACATAGCAGGCAAGTGCATAACAGGAAAACAGACAGAGCTAGACGTGTTCTAACACGGTGCTACATGCTACTGGCGAAGGGGGGAAACCTCCAGGAATGTTTTCCCGAAGTTTGGCATTTTCGGGCAGACGAAACGGAGGGCGAAGGTTGCATGTTTGTTATGCTAGAGGCATGTGACAGATGAACGGAGAAGATTCGCCCCATCGTTCTGAGCAACTTTCATGTACAAGGTTTTTCGATCCAAGATACGGTTTATTTTATATGATTTTATAAAGAATTAACAATTTTCTGGGATTATTATTTTTTAGCTAAATCGAAAAAGAATTACTGTGCCATCATGATGTCAGCATGACATCAGCGGTCAAAGTGACCGTTGACCAGTCAAACTGACGTGTGGGTCCCGTTCGTCATAGGCTCAGAGTAATTAAGCAAGGTTAATTAGTTTTAACTAAAAGATTAGATTAACTAATTTTAATTAGTTTAGTTAAATAGGATTAATTAACTTAATTAACTCTTAATTAATTAATTAATTAATAATTTATTTACTCTAACATTTTTTATATTCTTTTTTTATTTAGACAAAATCGTTCTGGGGGCGGGGCCCTCCTGTCATTGGCCTAGGGGGCCTTAACGGGCCGGGCGAAACGGGCGTGAGCGCCAGCCCGCATGGCGCGGTTGCGTGCAACGGGCGCCTGGGCGCGCACTCGCCGGCAGGGAGTGCGGCGAGGCGAGGCCAGCGGCCACGGTGGTTCCTGCGCATGGGCGCGAGCTGGGGGAAAGCGAGGATGCGGCGACCGTGGGTGGTGCGCGACCCGGTGTGGCGAGGCACGAAGCGGGGCGAGGCCGTGGTGGTGCGCGAGAGGCCGCCAGAGGCCGTGCGGGCGACAGCCGGAGGCGACGCTCGGCTGCAATCATGCGTGCGCGAGTGGACGGTGCCGGTGACAGAGAACAAGGGGAGAGAGGGAGGGAGGCCGGAGCTCACGGGGGCCGTAGGGGTTCGGAAGCGGGGCTCGGGGTGGAAGACGAGGACGATGCGTCGGAGGCGGGGAGATAGTCCGACGGGGAGGAGATGAGGAGGTCCGGCGAAGGCGAGGCCTTCGCGCGGCGGCGCGTCCAGATCGGGGGAGAAGGGGGCGAACGGCCCGATCCAGATCCAGCAACGGGGAGGACGACGGGGACGGTGAGGCGGCCTCGGCTAGGTGCGGCGGCGGTCGGTGTTGCCCCGATCCGATCGAGGGGGAGGGAGAGCGAGCGATGTGGGGAGAGTGGGGGAGATCGAGGGGAGTGGGGTGGATGAGAGGGTAGGGCTAGAGTTCGGTGCAGATCAGGAGGGGGGTTAAGGGGAGGCGGCTGGGCCGGCCAGCTGGGTTGGGCCGGTTGGCCGAGGCCCCGGTGGGCAGGGGGGCTTGCGGCCCTTCTTTTTTTGATTTGTTTGATTTCTCCTTTTCTTTTATTTACTTTTGTCGTTTGATTTCATTTTGAAAAAAAGAAACCGAAAGTGATTGAATCAACGCAAGGTTAACAACAGTAAATGCGGTGACAGGGCATCATTAGCATAGGATTACTGTAGCATAACTATCCGGGCGTTACAATTCTCCTCCACTACAAAAAATCTCGTCTCGAGATTTAGGAGGTAGAAGGAAACAAAGCGGGGTATTCTTCACGAAGACGATCCTTGCGTTCCCAAGTGGCTTTGTCTTCAGAGTGATGCCACCACTAGACCTTGAGGAACTTGATCGCCTTCTGATGTGTGCGGAATTCATCTTGGTCGAGAATGTGGACCGGATGCTCTTTATAGGAGAGGTCCTGTTGCAACTCGAGCACTTCATGATCCACTGCACGGATTGGATCGTTGAAGCAGCGTCGGAGTTGTGACACGTGGAACACATCGTGAACCTGAGAAAGGTTTTGCGAATGCTCCAGCTGATATGCCACTTTTCCATGCCTTTCGAGAATAGTGAATGGACCAATATAGCGAGGAGCTAGCTTGCCCTTGATCCTGAAGCGGTGAGCACCCTTCATTGGTGTGACCCGAAGATAAGCCTTTTCACAAGGTTGATAGACCATGTCTTTATGATAACGGTCATAATTACTCTTTTGACGTGACTGAGCAGTCTTGAGATTCTCGCGAATGACATGGACTTGTTCTTCAACGTGTTGGATAATATCCGGACCGAAAGAGTGGACGTTCCCCAGTTTCTGACCAGTTTAGAGGGGTTTGGCACTTTCGTCCATATAACACTTCGAAGGGGCCATCTTCAAACTAGCTTGATAGCTATTGTTGTAGGAGAACTCAGCATACGGGAGAGATTCCTCCCATTTCTTGCCGAAGGAAATAACACAAGCTCGAAGCATGTATTCAAGAACTTGGTTGATGCGTCCAACTTGTCCCTGAGACTGGGGGTGAAAAGCGGTGCTGAATGACAAATGAGTTCCCATAGCTTCTTGGAAACTTGCCCAGAATCTTGAAGTGAATAAGCTGCCACGGTCTGAGCTGATTCCCAGCGGAATACCGTGAAGTGAAACAATTCTGGACATATAGAGAGTTGCCAGCTGACTAGCAGTGATCGTTTCTTTGACGGCCAGAAAGTGTGCAACCTTGGAAAGTCGGTCAATGACGACAAGAATAGCATCATTACCTTTCTGTGATTTGGGAAAACCAGTGACAAAGTCCATTTCAACATGGTCCCATTTCCATTCAGGAATAGAGATAGGTTGCAGAGTTCCAGCAGGCCTTTGATGTTCTGCTTTGATACGATGGCAAACGTCATATTCAGCAACATAACGAGCAATGTCTTGCTTCATATTTTACCACCAGAATCTCTGATGAATGTCTTGGTACATCTTGGTGCTACCGGGATGAATAGACAAAGGCGTATCGTGAGCTTCTTTCATAACTTCCTTAGTCATAACCAGGTTTTTCTCCTTACACGGCACCACTAGGAGGCCTATGAAGTACAAAGTGCCATCATCAGCAACAGTGAAGAATGAGGGCTTTCCTTCTGTGAGGTAGTGTTATTTCTTCTCAACTTGAGAGTCATATCCCTGAATTCTCTTGATGGAGTCCAAGAGATCTGGTTCGACAGCCAGGCATTGAGGGAACCCTGGGAAACAATGTGAAGGTTCATCTTGCAGAATTCTGGAGGAGGGGGTGCAAGTGCACCAGGAGGAACAATATGGAGGTTCAGCTTTCTGAATTCTTCGACAAGCGAGGGATGAACTTTTCGAACTCAAGGTGATTGCAATATGACTTGCGGCTCAAAGCATCATCCATTACATTAGCCTTGCCTAGTGTATAGGAAATACCTAAGTCAAAATCTGCTACCATGTCCATCCATCTCTGTTGACGGAAGTTTAGGTCTAGCTGGGTAAACAGATACTTCAGGCTCGAGTGGTCGGTGAAGATCTCACAACGATTATCGAGAAGGTAATGTCGCCACTGTTTCAGTGCATGTACGACAGCAGCAAGCTCGAGGTCATGAACTGGGTAGTTCTCTTCGTGAGGGCGCAATTGACGAGAGGCATATGCAATCACTCTGTGCTCTTGCATTAGGACATAGTCTAATCCTTGATGTGAAGCGTCGCATTGGGGCAAAAGTCCTTCTTAGTATCAGGTGGAGCAAGCACTGGGGCAAAAGTCAGCTTGTCTTTGAGTGCGTGGAAACTTTCCTGACACTTTTCTATCCAATCAAACTTGACGCCCTTGTGAAGAAGACCAGTCAGGGGCTTGGCAATCTTGGAGAAGTTCTCGACAAATCGACGGCAATAGCTGGTGAGTCCGAGAAAACTTCTGACTTGCTTGACATTCTTCGGAGGAGTCCAATCGAGAATAGCCTAAACTCGCTCGGGGTTGACGGCAATACCATTGAGGGAGTCCTGGATTAGGGGGTGTCCGGATGGCCGGACTAAGACCTTTGGCCGGACTCCCGGACTATGAAATACAAGATTGAAGACTCCGTCCCGTGTCCGGATGGGACTTTCCTTGACGTGGAAGGCAAGCTTGGCGATACGATATGAAGATCTCCTTCCATTGTAACCGACTCTGTGTAACCCTAGCCCTCTCCGGTGTCTATATAAACCGGAGAGTTTTAGTCCGTAGGATGAACAACAATCATACATAGGCTAGCTTCTAGGGTTTAGCCACTCCGATCTCGTGGTAGATCTACTCTTGTACTACCCATATCATCAATATTAATCAAGCAGGAGTAGGGTTTTACCTCCATCGAGAGGGCCCGAACCTGGGTAAAAACATCATGCCCCTTGTCTCCTATTACCATCCGCCTAGACACACAGCTCGGGACCCCCTACCCGAGATCCGCCAGTTTTGACACCAACATTGGTGCTTTCATTGAGAGTTCCGCTGTGTCATCACCATCAGGAAGGATGCCACATCCCGTCTTTAAAGACGACGTCGTTGCTAAAGGAGCTTTGGCTGTCGGTCAGACTCTCTGGCTAGGCAGGTTTTTTATGACCGCATGTCCGGCCGCCGCGCCGACGATGACCTCTCGGGCCATCGAAAGCAATCTTCACATCAGCTCGGAGCTTGCCGAGCAGTTAGATCCGATGGAGCTCTTCTCCCTGAACGAGCTCTTGGATCGCATCGCGGCCCTGGGAGTCGCTACTAATTACAACCAGATTGGGCTTAAACCCGATCAGAGAGAGATTGACTCTCCCAAGATTACCCACCACGTCGAAGTGGTGGAAGAACAATGTGGCGAGTCTTCGCCCACCCTAAGGACTAGATGCGTCCGGATTCCCGATCTCTCCAAGCCGGATACCCGCGGAGGGGAGGGTGTCGCCCAAACCCTGAACCTAAAGTCAGGCAGCAGGCCCGATTCATTGAATAATATCCAAGAAAGCAAGCTTCCGAATTCAGAAACCGCTCGGCCCCTGAATCTTACATCGGGCAGGGTTCCGGATTTAATTCCACCCGCCCACCCAACTATACGGGATTTATCCCTAATACGGCAAGAGTCCGGGGAAACAGTACACCACTAGTGGGCCAGATTCCTCCTGGTTATGAACAGGATAAAGGACTGCCGTGAGAAAGAAGCAATTTCACTCTTCTTTAACAACTGCACGGACATCGGAATCCTTAACGCCATAAGTCGCCGCGAAATTACACGATTCGCCGACTTGACATCCATAGTACGAAAGTATTGTGCGACTGAAAGCGTTCGGAAAACCGAAGATAAATTCTGGGACAATCCAGCCCCAAATATAACACGAGTCCGAAACAAAAGGGCGCATTATCGCCAGGCATCTGAGCCAAACATCAAAAAACAAAAACCCTATTCAGGGTACGGGACCGTACTGGAAGAATGGCTCAATGGACCCTGTAAAATTCATAATTCAGGGAAAGCCACACCAACGCACAGCCTCAGAGCATGTTGGATACTACGGCAGGTGGCCAGAAGTGGCGAGGAGCTTTTAACTCCAGCACCCGAAGAATACCTCCCCGGTACGGTGTCGACAATCTTCGAGACCTTCACATCAAACAATGCAAGGAAACGAACGCTCCGCAACCTTGCCGAAGTCTACCAAGTAGCAACAATAAACCCATGGAGTGACACGGCTATCACCTTTAATGCCAGTGACGAACCTAAATTCTGGACAGCCCGAGCACCAGCCGCATTGGTCCTCAGTCCGATAGTGGATGGCTTCTAACTTACAAAGGTACTCATGGATGGCGGCAGCGGACTCAACCTCATCTACGAGGAAACCCTACGAAAAATGGAAATTGACTGGAGCCGCATTGAGCGAAGCAACACAACTTTTAGGGGAATAATCCCAAGCCGAGAAGCATGCTGTTCAGGAAAAATCACACTCGATGTGGTGTTCGGCACGCCGGACAATTACAGATCCGAGGAGGTCACGTTTCAAGTGGCCCCGTTCAGCAGCAAATACCACGCTCTGCTAGGGCAAGAAGCATTTAGAATTTTCCAAGCCATACCCCATTACGGGTACATGAAGCTCAAAATGCCCGGGCCCAACGGAATCATCACTCTCGCAAGTGATCCGGACATAGCGCTCCGCGCTGAAAACAAGACAGCCGCACTGGCCCTGGAGGCATTATCTGAGGCCCTAGCGGCCGAGGAATTAACAGTGTTGCGCTCTACGGTGGACAGGGACGATGTGATACTAGACAAGAGATCCAAGTCCACCTCTTTTAAACTAGCGGACGAAATAGTCAAATTCCAAGTCCATCCAACGGACCCTACAAAAACGGCCTCCATCGGGGCACAATTAAAACCCGATGTGGACGCCGCACTCAGAGGCTTCATGCGAGAAAATTGGGACATTTTCGCCTGGCACCCCTCGGATATGCCAGGAATCCCACGCAGGCTGGCCGAGCACAGCCTGAACATCATAAAAGGGTTTAAACCCGTCAAGCAGACCCTACGATGTTTTTCCGAACCCAAGAGATAAGCCATGGGAGAGGAGCTAGCAAAACTGCTGGAAGCCGGATTCATCAGAGACATAAAACATCCGGACTGGCTAGCAAACCTGGTGATGGTACCAAAGAAGGACAAATCTTGGCGCCTATGTGTCCATTCCAAAGACCTAAACAAGGCCTGTCCAAAGGACCCTTTCCCACTCCCCTGAATTGATCAAATCATCGACGCCACCGCAGGACACGACTCATTGTGTTTCCTCGATGCATACTCTGGCTACCATCAAATCAAGATGGCAGAATCAGACCAAGCTGCAACGGCATTCATCACCCCATACGGCCCATTTTGCTTCAACACGATGCCCTTCAGGCTCAAAAACGCCGGCGCAACATATCAGCGCATGATTCAGACATGTCTGGCCAACCAGATCGGCAAAACAATCGAAGCATATGTAGATGACGTGGTCGTCAAAACAAAACATGTCGATACTCTAGTAGACGACTTGAGGCTCACGTTCGATAATCTCCGAACATATGACATTAAGCTCAACCCGAAAAAATGCATTTTCGGCGTACCAGCCGGAAAGCTCTTGGGCTTCATCGTATCCGGTAGAGGAATTGAAGCAAACCCAGCCAAGATCCGAGCTTTGTCACAATTGGATACCCCAAAGGACCTCAAACAAATACAAAAACTGACAGGATGTGTGGCGGCTCTAAGCCGCTTTATCTCCCGCTTAGGAGAAAAGGCATTACCCCTCTATCGCCTCATGTGGCGCACCGACCACTTCGAGTGGACGGATGGTGCCACGGCCGGACTCGAAGAAATAAAAGCCATACTGGCAACAAATCCGGTCCTGGCCGTGCCCAACACGGGCGAACCAATGCTATTATACATTGCGGCAACCCATCAAGTTGTAAGCACGGTGCTCGTCGTCGAACGGGAAGCGGACGGACACAAGTTCCCCCTCCAAAAACCAATGTACTATGTGTCCACTGTGCTAACCCCATGCAAGTCACGGTACCTGCATTATCAAAAGATAGCATACGCGGTGTTCATGGCATCCCAGAAGCTACGACACTACTTTCAAGAGTGCTCCATAATAGTGGCATCCGAAGTACCCCTTAATGATATTATAAACAACCGCGACGCAACGGGCCAGATTGCCAAATGGGCCATCGAGCTCCTCCCGTTCGACATAACCTACAAGCCAAGGCGAGCTATTAAGTCGCAGGTTTTGGCCGACTTCATCACCGAATGGACTGAAGCCGAACTCCCCAAAGAATACGGTGCATACTCCAACTGGATCATGCACTTCGACGACTCCAAACTGTTGGCTGGCCTGGGGGCTGGCGTTGTTCTAACGTCCCCAACCGAGGACACAGTCCAATACGTACTTCAGATAATGTACACGGATTCCAACAACGCAGCCGAATACGAGGCCCTTTTAGATGCCCTCCGAATGGCAGTCTCCATGGGCATTCAGCGCCTAGAGGTCCGAGGGGATTCAAATCTCGCAATATCCCAACTAAATGGAGACTTCGATGCCAAGGATCCGAAAATGGCAGCTTACTGCAACACCATCTTAAAGATGTCAACTCGGTTTGAGGGGCTCGAATTTCATCACATAGCCCGGGAAAATAACCAAGCAGCAGACGTGTTGGCACGCATAGGCGCCAAGCGCGAGGCCGTCCCTCCCAACATCTTCCTAGAAAGGTTGTTCAAGCCATCTCTATCATGGGAAGGAGAATCCGGAAACACTAGCCCGGACACAACTACACTGCCCCTCACCAAACATTCTAACACAGTTGGGGGCTCCGCCAACGAAACAACGTCATCAGCCCACGCAATAATGGCAGTCATTGCCCCTTGGACAGAACCATTCCTAGCCTACCTAACTAGGCAGGAACTTCCCGAGGACCAAAACGAGGCCCGCTGCATAGTGTGGCGATCTAAAGCCTACAAAGTCCACGAGGGAGAGCTCTACAAGAAAAGCACAACCGGAGTCCTTCAAAGGTGTATCTCCGAAGAGGAAGGGCGAGACCTTTTGGCTAAAATTCATGCCGGACTCGGCGGGCGCCACACCGCAGCTCGGGCCCTTGTAAGCAAGGCCTTCCATACCGGATTTTATTGGCCAACGGCCCGGGAAGATGCTCAAGACTTAGTCCAACAATGTGTTGGTTGCCAGTTATTCGCCAACCAAAGCAACATGACGCCTACCGCCTACAAACTATACCCATTACCTGGCCTTTCGCGGTCTAGGGGCTTGACATGGTCGGACCCCTTAAAGGAGGAACCCACAAGCAAAAATATCTACTGGTCATGGTGGACAAATTCACCAAATGGATAGAAGCCAAGCCTGTAAAGACGGCCGAATCTGGACCAGTGATAGACTTCATATCCGGGGTCGTACACAGAGGGAGTCCTGGACTAGGGGGTGTCCGGATAGCCGAACTATCATCATCGGCCGGACTCCAAGACAATGAAGATACAAGATTGAAGACTTCGTCCCGTGTCCGGATGGGACTTTCCTTGGCGTGGAAGGCAAGATTGGCAATACGGACATGTAGATCTCCTACCATTGTAACCGACTCTGTGTAACCCTAGCCCTCTCTGGTGCCTATATAAACCGGATGGCTTTAGTCCATAGGACGAACAACAATCATACCATAGGCTAGCTTCTAGGGTTTAGCCTCCTTGATCTCTTGGTAGATCTACTCTTGTAATACCCACATCATCAATATCAATCAAGCAGGACGTAGGGCTTTACCTCCATCATGAGGGCCCGAACCTGGGTAAAACATCTTGTCCCTTGTCTCCTGTTACCATCCGCCTAGACGCACAGTTCGGGACCCCCTACCCGAGATCCGCCGGTTTTGACACTGACATTGGTGCTTTCATTGAGAGTTCCTCTGTGTCGTCACCGATAGGCTCGATGGCTTCTTTGATCATCAACAACGACACAGCCCAGGGTGAGACCTTTCTCCCCGGACAGATCTTCGTATTCGGCGGCTTTGCACTGCGGGCCAATTCACTTGGCCATCTGGAGCAGATTGAAAGCTACGCCCCTGGCCGTCAGGTCAGATTTGGAAGTTTGAACTTCACGGCTGACATCCGCGGAGACTTGATCTTCGATGGATTCGAGCCACAGCCGAGCGCGCCACACTGTCACGATGGGCATGATTTAGCTCTGCAGCCGAACAGTGCCCTGGAGGCCGCACACGAGTCCGCTCCGATCCTCAATTCGGAGCCGGCTGCGCAGATCAAGGACGGGTGGCTAGACACCGCCTCGGGGGCTGCAACCTCTACGGTGATGGAGCCGAACATTGACCTTGTCCCTCATGAAGCTCGTGACTTCGAGGTGCCGGACTCCTCGCTGGACTCCGAACCTCCCACGCCCCCTCCAATCGAATCCGATTGGGCGCCGATCATGGAATTCACCGATGCGGACATCTTTCAACACTCACCTTTCAGCGACATCTTGAGTTCGCTAAAGTATCTCTCGTTATCAGGAGAGCCCTGGCCGGACTGCGGTCAGGACGGTTGGGATGCGGACGACGAAGAAATTCAAAGCCCACCCACCACCCACTTAGTAGCCACTATCGACAATCTAACCGACATGCTAGACTTCGACTCCGAAGACATCAACGGTATGGACGACGATGCTGGAGACGACCAAGAACCAGCGCCTACTGGGCACTAGAAAGCCACCTCATCATATGACATATACATGGTGGATATCCCAAAGGATGGGAATGGCGAAGGAACAGCGGAGGATGACCCCTCCAAGAAACAGCCCAAGCGCCGTCATCAGCGGCGCCGCTCTAAATCCCGCCACAGCAAGAACGGAGATTCTGGCACCGGAGATAATAACACCCCAGATAGTGCCGAAGACAACCCCCTCCAGCAAGATTCAGCACAGGAGGACGGAGACGCCAGCCCTCATGAGAGAGCGGCAGACGAAGAGGTAGAGGATTACATGCCTCCCTCCGGAGATGAGGCAAGCCTCGACGACGATGACGAATTCGTCGTAACTGAGGATCCCGTCGAACAAGAGCGTTTTAAGCGCAGGCTTATGGCCACGGCAAACAGACTCAAGAAAAAGCAGCAGCAGCTTAGAGCTGATCAAGATCTGCTAGCCGACAGATGGACTGAAGTCCTTGCGGCCGAAGAGCATGAGCTCGAATGCCCCTCCAAAAGCTACCCTAAACGCAAGTTGCTCCCCTGATTAGAGGAGGAGGCATATGAACCTGCATCACCAGCAGAAAATACGGCTGACCGACCACCCCGTGGCCGCGACAGAGAGGCCTCTAGGCCCTCCACTAGAACCGTACCCCGACAACACTCGAAAAGCATAAGGCCACAGGGGAACGCTCTGGACTTGCGAGATATATTGGAGGATAAGGCAAGACAATCAAGATCGATCTATGGATCGCGTGGGCGCCCCATGATACATGATGACAACCGTCGCGCCGGACACAGTAAGTTCGGCCGGGCCGAACACAGTAGACAAAGCTCTTTTGAACTTCGTCATGATATCGCCCAATACAGAGGTGCCGCACACCCACTATGCTTCATAGATGAAGTAATGGATCATCAAATCCCCGAAGGGTTTAAACGCATAAATATTGAATCTTATGGTGGCACAACAGACCCTGCAGTTTGGATCGTAGACTATCTCCTTCATATCCACATGGCCAGCGGTGATGATCTTCACGCCATCAAATACCTCCCACTCAAGCTTAAAGGACCAGCCCGGCATTGTCTTAACAGCTTGCCAGCAGAGTCAATTGGGAGTTGGGAAGACCTGGAAGCCGCATTCCTCGATAACTTCCAAGGCACGTATGTGCGACCACCAAGCGCTGACGACCTAAGCCATATAATTCAGCAGCCAGACGAATCGGCCAGACAATTGTGGACACGGTTCCTAACTAAGAAAAATCAAATCGTCGACTGTCCGGATGCGGAGGCCCTCGCGGCCTTCAAACATAACATCCGCGACGAGTGGCTTGTCCGGCACCTAGGACAAGAAAAGCCGAAATCCATGGCAGCCCTCACATCACTCATGACCCGCTTCTGCGCGGGTGAGGACAGCTGGCTAGCCCGCAGCAACAACCTCAGCAAAAATTCTGGCAGTCCAGATATCAAGGACTGCAATGGCAGGTCGCGTCGCAACAAGAACAAACGCCGCATTAACAGCGACAATAGTGAGGATACGGCAGTCAATGTCGGATTCAGAGGCTCCAAACCCGGTCAGCGGAAAAAGCCATTCAAAAGAACTACTCTGGGTCCATCCAATTTGGACCGAATACTCGACCGCTCGTGCCAGATACACGGCACCCCCGAAAAGCCAGCAAACCACACCAACAGGGACTGTTGGGTATTCAAGCAGGCAGGCAAGTTAATTGCCGAAAACAACGACAAGGGGCTGCATAGCGATGACGAGGAAGAGACCCGACCACCGAACAATAGAGGACAGAAGGGTTTCCCCCCACAAGTGCGGACGGTGAACATGATATACGCAACCCACATACCCAAAAGGGAGCAGAAGCGTGCACTCAGGGATGTATACGCGATGGAGCCAGTCGCCCCGAAGTTCAATCCATGGTCCTCCTACCCGATCACTTTTGATCGAAGGGACCACCCCACCAGCATCCGCCACGGCGGATTCGCTGCATTGGTTTTAGACCCAATCGTCGATGGATTTCACCTCGCCATAGTCCTGATGGACGGCGGCAGCAGCCTGAACCTACTTTATCAGGATACAGTGCGCAAAATGGGCATAGACCCCTCACGGATTAAACCTACAAAGACGACCTTTAAAGGCGTCATACCAGGTGTAGAGGCCAATTGTACAGGCTCAGTTACACTGGAAGTGGTCTTCGGATCCCCGAATAACTTCTGAAGCGAGGAGTTAATCTTCGACAAAGTTCCGTTCCGCAGCAGCTATCATGCTCTGCTCGGACGTACCACGTTTGCAAAGTTCAACGCGATGCCGCACTACGCATACCTCAAGCTCAAGATGCCAGGCCCTCGAGGAGTCATCACGGTCAACGGAAACACTAAACGCACTCTCCGAATGGAGGAACATACAGCGGCTCTCGCGGCAGAAGTACAGTGCAGCCTCTTAAGGCAATTCTCGAGTCCGGCTGTTAGGTGACCGGACACGGCTAAACGCGCCCAGAGTAACCTACAACAAGATCACCTGGCACGTTCCGAGCACGCGTAGCAATGCGGCCCCAACCCCAGCCCCTGCAAAATTCAAAGACAGGTTCTTCGCGTACATCATTATGCTCTGCAGATACCATGGGCATAGGGGGAGGGGCACGACCACGATAGGCCCAGAATGCGGCTTAACCACACTAGGGGCTCTCAAGTGTGTCGTTCTTTTTTTCTCTCTTTTTCTTTTTTTTACCCACAGGACTCCGTTCATCAGAGGCCCTGTCCGGCAGTAGACCTGCCGAACCCACGATGCAACAGCCAGGGAAGGAGAAAGGCTACAACGAATATCCAGGTGGTCTCCATTGCGAGCATTAAATCTATTTTATACACCATTCCGCAGCCTACCCCTGGAGGGGGACATGTTTAATAGTCCCATCCCTTGCTTATCGTACCATTTGTATCGTTCTGCATTCACAGCAGTATTTCTTGAATAAACAATGCAGCACCTTTTTGCTTATAATTGCATTTCTTTCTTATACATATATGACATGTTGCATCCGTACACTTTGGTACGGCTAAATACCCCAGGGGCTTATGTTTCCCGCATCATGGTGTGATAAGTCCGAACACTTTCACAAGTGCGGCACCCCGAACTTATAGCATTATATGCATCGGCTCCGAATCATGTCTTGGGTCAATAGTTGGGTTTGCCCGGCTCCCATGTTTTGGTACCTTATGTTCCGTTGTATCGGCTAAGGTAGCACTGGGAGAACCACTGCGATTGCGCCCCAGTTGAGCTGGGCGAGCGCCTCAGTGGAGAAAGCTAAAATTGACCGTCATGATGAGGCGAGAGCCGGTCGCTGTTCGAGAGGTTTTTTTGAGTCCCTAAAGACTTATGCCGCTTAGAGCGAGGAACCGGCTTTGTCCGGCCCAGCCGTGGATAGCGCCCCAAATTCGGCCTTCCGAACACTAGGGGCTTCGCCGAAATTTAAAATTATAGAATTCTATGGCTAAGTGAGAGTGTTCAAGCATTCTAAGTCCGGTTGCCTTGTTCGCTGTGTTGAGCACCTCCCTAGATGGACCCAAAAATGGGAACAAGAGTGCTCAAATTTATCCCGAACACCCCAGCACTCGTGGCATGGGGGCTGAAGCCGACGACTTGCCATCTCTCAGATTTGATAAATGGCCGCACAGAAGGTAATATTTTAAATTAACAAGCGTTGCTTAGCGCATATGAACAAAGTTTTCAGCGCACAGGATAACAAAATGCGAGTCTACTCAAATATTACATCTTTGGAGCACTCACCCGCAATAATGCGGGCACCCTTCAGGACACTCTTATAATACATCTCGGGTGTGCGATACTCCTTGCCCGGCGGTGGCGCGTCCGTCACAAGCTTCTCAGCATCCATCTTGCCCCACTGCACCTTTGCGTGGGCAAGGGCCCGACGGGCACCTTCAATGCAGGCGGAGTGCTTGATGACTTCAACCCATGGACACGCATCCACCAGCCGTCGCACCAGGCCGAAGTAGCTCCCAGGCATGGCCTCCTTCGGCCACAGCCGAACTATGAGGCCCTTCATGGCCTGTTCGGCGACCTTGTGGAGCTCGACTAGCTGCTTCAGCTGGTCGCTAAGGGCACCGGATGTCCGGCCTCAGCATACTGAGACCAGAAGACCTTCTCTGTCGAGCTCCCCTCCTCGGCCCTATAGAAAGCGGCAGCATCGGACACGCTAGGGGGCAGATCTATGAACGCTCCTGGAGAGCTCCGAATTCGGGTAAGTGATAGGTAATTCACACTCACATGCTTACTTTGCATGAAAAATGCCTTACCCGCCGCTATTTTCTTCAACGCCACGATTTCCTGGAGGGCCTTGTAGGCTTTGGCCTTAGCGGCTTTGGCACTCTCAAGAGCCGATGCAAGCTCGGACTCTCGAGTCTTCGAGTCACGCTCCAAACTCTCATGTTTTTTCACGAGAGCCTGGAGCTCTTGCTGTACCTCCGCCACCCGCACCTCCTGCTTCTCTCGCTCGGTGCGCTCCGCGGCCGCATTACGTTCGGCCGCGGACACCGCCTCCTTCAGGGTCGCCACCTTGTTCGTGGCCCCTGCAATACCCATGTTATCCTTGTCATCCTTCTTGCAACCAAATCCTTTTCTGTAAGGTACAATTTTAATAAGGTGTTACTCACCTTCCTTATCCTCGAGCTGCTTCTTGGCAGGGCCGAGCTCGTTCTCGAACCGCTCGAGGCTTTGCTTCAAAGTATTGACCTCCACAGTCAGGGCGGCAGAGGTCAGCAGCACAGCCTGCAATCCCATATTGACATACTTTTTTATGACTACTGCGTATATCATTTTAGATCCTCAGTCCGGCTTTTCTTTCCGAATACCGAACCGAGCATCAGGGGCTACTGTCTATGCGGTACTATTTTACATATATCAAAATTCTTACCTCAAAGCCTGTTAGAAGGCTGCTGCAGGCTTCGGTCAGCCCGCTCTTGGCGAGCTGAACCTTGTGAATCACCGCACTCATGACAGTGTGGTGTTCCTCTTCGATGGAGGCGCCATTGAGCGCCTCCAGCAAGCTATCCGGCGCCTCCGGTTGGACGGAGGCCGCCGGCGTCATGGTCTTGCCCTTCTTATGAAGGGGCCGCCCGCCGGACTCCGGAGCCACTACAGGTTCCGGGGCGGAGTCCGGTGCAAAGTCTGAGAGGTTGCCCTGCGGCACCTCCGGGGCCTCCTCCTCCTGGCGGGTCCCTTCCCGGGATCCCACCTCGGCATCATCCGCATCACGGGGGGTGGAGGAGGTCGGAAGAGAATCCATATCCGACGCACCCAAGGACCCGCTCGACGAAGCGGGAAAATCGTCCTTGGGCAGACTGCAGGGTTGTATGCGGCATTAGAAAGACACCATGTGGCGAAAAGAAAAATCATGAAGTTATTCGGGAATCCGGATACTTACGATCTCGCCAGGGGCTTGTCCCTTGGAGGCCAATCCTCGTCGTTGTTGCCGGCGTTGGCAGAGCAGTCCTGGGGAAGAGTCCTTCCCTTCTTGGACCCTTCGGCCTCCCTCGTTGGGGAGGCCTTCCTTTTCTTCCCTCCCCCCGCTGGGGGAGAGGCCTCCTTCTTCTCCTCCTCGCCTTTGTGGGAGGAGTCTGCCTCGGAGTCATCGTCCGATGACACCTGAAAACGGGAAATCTTTCGAGTGCCCGTGGCCTTCTTCTTGGCCTTCTTCTCCGGCACCACGTGGGGTGCCAGAGCTAGCAGCCCCGTTAAGCGGGCGTCCGCTGGGTCTTCTGGCAATGGGGCTGGACAGATAGTCTGTTCGGCCTTCTTCAGCCAGTCATGTCAAAGGAGGGGGAGTTTAGATCCCACATAGAGTCAAACTATGGAAAACAAGTGTCCTGTAAAGGGCAAAATCACTTACTTCGCTAGCCGGATGCTGCGACCTGAATCCGCGATCTTCGGTAGCGGATGCGGGAGCCTCGGCGCCATTAAATAGCACCCTCCAGGCCTCTTCATACATAGTGTCAAAGAGCCCGCTCAAAGTCTGGTGTTGCGCCGGATCGAACTCCCACATATTGAAGTCCCGTTGTTGGCATGGGAGAATCCGGCGGATGAGCATGACCTGGACTACGTTGACAAGCTTGAGCTTCTTGTTCACTAGCTTTTGGATGCAGGCTTGAAGTCCGGTCAACTCCTCCGAATCACCCCATGTCCGGACACTCTCTTTCCAGGAGGTGAGCCGTATGGGGATGCCAGATCTGAATTCGGGGGCCGCTACCCATTCAGGGTCACGCGGCTCGGTGATGTAGAACCACCCCGATTGCCACCCCTTAATGGTTTCCACGAAGGTGCCCTCGAGCCAAGTAACGTTGGGCATCTTGCCCACCATGGCGCCTCCGCACTCCGCTTAGCTGCCCTTCACAACCTTCGGCTTGACACTGAAGGTCTTGAGCCACAAGCCGAAATGAGGCTGGATGCAGAGGAAGGCCTCACACACGACGATAAACGCCGAGATATTGAGGATGAAATTCGGGGCCAGATCATGGAAATCCAGGACGTAGTAGAACATGAGTCCCCGGATAAAGGGATGGAGTGGGAAGCCCAGTCCACGGAGGAAATGGGAAAGAAATACTACCCTCTCATGGGGCCTGGGGGTGGGGATGAGCTCCCCCTCGTCGGGGAGCTGGTGCGCAATGTCGCTAGACAGATATCCGGCGCTGCACAGCTTCTGGATGTGCCCCTTCGTAATGAAGGAGGCCATCCACTTGCCTCCCGCTCCGGACATAGTTGGAGAAGGTTGAGGTGAGATGTGCGGACTTGGGCACTGGAGCTCGAGTTTGCGGAGATGGATAAGCAAAGGAGGAAGAAGGCGTAGGTAAAAGGGTTGGATCTTTATCCCCTTATATGGGCGGACGAAAACATGCGTCCCCACCGGCCTAATAAAACTCGCTTATCTCCCAAGCGCCGCAATCAATGGCGCGGTTGGGTTACCCACGTCCGTATTGATGGGAATCCCGGAATAAGGGGAACACGATCTCTGCTTCGACAAGACGTGCTAAGGAAACCGCTTCGCTAAACACACTGAGGTGGTACAATAAAAACAATTCGAGTAAAGGCTTGGTAGTGGTGTGATATCACGCCACAAAATACATCAGCAGATTGAACTTGTGTAAATATTATTCTCTCTATGGTTGTATGTGGAATTTATTTTGCAGAGCCGGACACTATCCTGGTGTTCACAATCTTCTATAAATTATTCGGAGAAGGAACCCGCCTTGCAACGTCGAAGACAATATGCGCGCCGGACTCGTTGTCATTGAAGCCTGGTTCAGGGGCTAATGAGGGAGTCCTAGACTAGGGGGTGTCCGGATAGCCGAACTATCATCATCGGCCCGACTCCAAGACTATGAAGATACAAGATTGAAGACTTCGTCCCGTGTCCGGATGGGACTTTCTTTGGCATGGAAGGCAAGCTTGGCAATACGGATATGTAGATCTCCTACCATTGTAACCGACTCTGTGTAACCCTAGCCCTCTCCGGTGTCTATATAAACCGGATGGCTTTAGTCCATAGGAAGAACAACAATCATACCATAGGCTAGCTTCTAGGGTTTAGCCTCCTTGATCTCGTGGTAGATCTACTCTTGTAATACCCACATCATCAATATCAATCAAGCAGGACATAGGGTTTTACCTCCATCAAGAGGGCCCGAACCTGGGTAAAACATCGTGTCCCTTGTCTCCTGTTACCATCCGCCTAGACGCACAGTTTGGGACCCCCTACCCGAGATCCGCCGGTTTTGACACCGACATACACCATTACGGCGTCCCCCACTGCATCATAACCGACAACGGCACAAACTTCACGGCTGATGAAGTCAAACTTTGGTGCAAAGACATGGGCATCAAGCTCGAATATGCTTCAGTATATCACCCTCAAACTAACGGTCAAGTCGAACAGGCCAATTGTCTCATTATGAGCGGCATCAAACCCAAACTAGTGCGATCCCTCAAGGAATCTAACACGCACTGGGTAGAGGAGCTTGACTCCGTACTTTGGGGGCTGCGGACCACGCCGAATCGCACTACCGGATTCACACCATTTTTTATGGTATACGGCGCAGAGGTAGTACTGCCATGCGACATAATCCATGACTCACCTTGAGTGCGCATGTACAAAGAAAGAGAAGCTGAGCTCGATCGGCAGGACAGCTTGGACGCATTGGAAGAGGAGCGCGACGTGGCAAAGGCTCGTTCCGCATTCTATCAATAGCAGGCTCGAAGATACCAAAGCAGAGAAGTACGGGCCAAAACCTATAACGTTGGCGAACTAGTTCTACGCCTGCCGGACAAGAAAAAGGATAAATTAAAGCCCAAATGGGAGGGCCCCTTCATCATCGACCAAGTACTGACCGGCGGAGTGTACCGTCTGCGAAGCGCATCGGATAACCGACTCGAGCCGAACCCATGGAACGCAGCACGCCTACGAAGGTTCTACGCCTAGCGCCGGACTCCGTGTTCGTTTCCTTCCCTAGTCCCTTTGTTTTATTTTTTATTTTTATTTTTGGCAGTCCGGGATTTTGTTCCTTCTCCCTACCTTTTTTTCCAAGCCCTTAGGGGCTTGCATGTGCAATATTCGCACATACCCGACGCGCTACCTGCGCCCATAATACCTGGGGGCTTCTCTACCAAGAAGTTTATATAAAACGGGCCTCATTCCCAAAACATGTGTGATGCTTCCGCATGAACCTTTTATACACCATTATATGCATCGATATGACTTAAGTTTTGGCCAAGCTGGGTTGCCTGGCTCCTGTGCTTACCCCTACATTCCCGTTTGTTCGGCTAGGTGGTAAAGGGAGCACCTCTGCGATTGTTACTGCCGGGTCAGCCGGATGTGTACCTTAGACTGGGTGAAGCCGAAAGCTGGCGTTCTTAAGGGAATATTCGGTCGGTGAACTAAAAGATGATCTTTCGTATTCATTCATTTTCCCCCAGATGCTTTTCTGCTCTTTCCGACAGTTCGGACATGCACTTTAGAGCATGCCTCCCAGGGAAAGGAACCCCTAACGGAAATATTCTCTCTGGAAGATGTTTCTTACTAACCATGTAATATAACATAACTAGTTGGGCACTTGTCTGCTAAAGCACTTATGACCCCTACGCCCTGTCTTCATGCATGCCCCGGTTCTTACATAACCGAGAGGGTATTCGGACACACTCCGGACTATAGGGACCAGAGGTCGAAGCGAAAAGGTCCGCAATGATAAACGATCTACAATCCGGCTAGAAGACATTTTTTATGTCATTTTTACAGAGTCAATTCGACTCGGCATATTCTTCTTCAATGCCATCCAAAAGGCGGTCTAATTTATAGTCCTATTGGGAATACGTTGCAGCCAGCTCCACCTGGCCATATGCTAAGCTGACCGGGATCTCCTTTCCGTCCAGACCTATAGGGCCGACCTCGGCCATGTGGTTTGGGTCAGCCTTCGTGTACCGAGTCTTCACCATGGCCCAGGCCTCCCTTGCACCTTGACGGCAAGCCGATATCTTCCACAACCGGAAGCGCTGCCGCACTCCCTCCAGCTTCTTGACAAGCTCCTCAAGGCCTTCGGGCATGGAGAGAGATGGACACATAGCCTGGATGACGCTTTGCATTGCCTGCCGAACTCGCTCGTGTAGTTGCAATAGCTCGGCAAGAAGGTCTCCCGATGAACCGGGCATTTCCTCCGCCGGACGACCCGTCAGCAGACCTACAGACATAGCTTTTTCAATCGACTTCCTCGCCGAATTCTTTTCTCGAAGATTCATTCAAGCACTTACTAAAAATGCCGCGTCGAAGTCGCCGATTCTCCTTCACGGCAGACGATAGATGAATACGAACATCTTTTAGTTCCTCGCCTAGCTGGGTATTGGCGTCTTGAAGCTTGTTCTTCTCTTGCCTCACCCTCGTCAGCACGCTCTCGCCAGCCTTTAGTTGGCGTAGGAGTCGTCACTACTAGGAAAAGGGCTATAGATAGGATTGATACTAATGGCGCACTTGGTAAGCAGTGCGCCACTACTATATACTAATGGCGCACCAGGCACACGATGTTGGTGATCAAGAAGGGCCACATGTACTTCTCTCGTGGGTGGGAGAAGTTCTACCGTGCCTAGGACCTGCAGCTGGGGTACTTCCTTCTCTTCAGGTACGACGACGATGCCAACATGCTCATCGTGAAGGTGTTCAACAAGACTATGTGTCGCATGCGCTATGCTGCCGATGATGATGCCGACACGTTCTGCATCTTCTTATTCCTCTACATTTGGCTTTGTCTCACATCGATTGTTAACGGTCATTGTTGCATTTTGGACAGGTAATGGGAGCAGCAGCAGCAACACTGGCTACAGCCAAAGCAGCAGCGACTATGGCTGTAGCGAAAGCAGCAGCGATTCTGGCTGTAGCGAAAGCAGTAGCGATTCTGGCTGTAGCGAAAGCAGCAGCGATTCTGGAAGCAGCATAGACAACAAGAAGGATGATCCGGACTGGAGTGCGGGAGAAGAGGAGCAGAGTGAGGATGAGGAGCTGCAGGATGACGATGGGCATCAGGCTGAGGATGACCTAGCGCTGGTGGTGGCTGACCAAGGGCAAGAGATGGTGGTGGCTGACCATGGGCAAGAGATGGAGGTGGCTGAGGATGACCTAGCGATGGTCGTGCCTGAAGGTGGCCTCGCGATGGTGGTGGTGCCTGACAATGACCACGCACCGGTGGTGGCGCCGGCGATCCCACAGCTGGGCGACATGACCACGCCAATTGTGGTAGAAGACTACATCCCACTACCTCCACTGCCTCCACCGCCTCGCCACTCTAGCCGCATCAGGGAGAGGAAGGAGAAGAAGGAGAAGAACAATGCATGAGAACTGAACTTTGTCAGGTATGTCAAATCTCCTATAGGTTAGCCATCCAAAATGATATATATATACTTAGTTACCTATGTTATCTCTAATATGCTTAGTTTCCTATAGGTTAGCTTCATTTTACCTAAGTTGGCTCTAATATACTAACTAAGAGCTTATATGCTTAGTTTCCTATAGGTTAGCTCCAAAATAACTTATGTTAGCACAAAATGATCAAGTTTACATAATAAGCTTATAGTCTTTTTCTTATTCTTCTTCTTTTCCAAAATGACATAGGTAAGCTTCATTTTACCTAAGTTGGCTCTAATATACTAACTTAGAGCTTATATGCTTAGTTTCCTATAGGTTAGCTCCAAAATAACTTATGTTAGCACAAAATGATCAAGTTTACATAATAAGCTTATAGTCTTTTTCTTATTCTTCTTCTTTTCCAAAATGACATAGGTTAGCTTCATTTTACCTAAGTTGGCTCTAATATACTAACTTAGAGCTTATATGCTTAGTTTCCTATAGGTTAGCTCCAAAATAACTTATGTTAGCACAAATGATCAAGTTTACATAATAAGCTTATAGTCTTCTTCTTATTCTTCTTCTTTTCCAAAACTCTTCTTATTCTTCTTCTAGTGTTCTTCTTCTTCTAGTATTCTTCTAGTCTTCTTCTTTTTCTTCTTCTAACTTCTTGTTTATCATTTTGCAGATTTGATTTAATTGACGGAAGCTTGCATGGATGGAGTGCTTCTTTTCCATTTGTGTTTTTAGTTTGTATCAATGTGAAACTTTTGTGAATTGATGGATAACGGTGTTGGATGAACAATGTGAAACTTTTGTAATATGTAACGACGGAACTATGTGTTGGCTATGTATGTATATATGATGAAACTTGTGTGTTGGATATGATTGTTATATGAATGCTTGTTGTATATATATGTGTTGAATATTTCATATGTGAAATAGTGACCTGAGATTAAGAAAAAACAAAAAAAATTAAAAAAATTGTTACTAATGGTGCACTACCATGTGGTGCGCTATAAGTATAGCAGATAATAGTGGCGCACTGTGGGCAATACCAATGGCGCACTACATGGTGCGCCATTAGAATACCAGATTCTAACGGCGCACCAGTGGTGCGCCATTAGTAAAAAATTCTAGTGGCGTGATACTAATGGCGCACTGGTAATGCGCCATTAGTAGGCAAAACCAGTGCGCCATTAGTAGGCCTTTTCCTAGTAGTGCGTTGCTGGTCCGGATTTACTCCGGCCTCATCTGCATTATTATCGTCAGGGTTGCACGCCTGCCGCATTTCAAAACGAAAGTACCTTTCGGAGCACATATTACCTGTGGGCGTCCCCTTGACATTCTCTGAAGTGGCCAATGCGGCCTCGAGCTGAGCCTTGCACTCTTCGAGCTCCTGGGACAATTGCGTGTTCTTCTTTGTAAGACACTGCATAGCACATGATCCTTCAAACAGTTATCTTCACTGTTTCAAGTCTCGGGGGCTACTGACATATATAACCTTCAATTTTACTCACATGTATGTCTTTCACATACTGCTCCGTGGCTCTGGCTAGACCATTTTGAGCAGCACGGAGATATGCATCTCCGGTATTGAAGGTGTCCAACACCTCGGGGGAAAACACGCATCACGAAGAATAGTCCGGTGACGCCTGTGGTTCAGGGCACTCTCCACCTCTGAATTGGTGGCAGATAGCCCGTCAGCGCCCTTTGTCGGAGGAGTGCCTGAGGCGCGTCCCGTGTCCACCTCCGCTTCCGGACCCGGCCTCGAACCTTGGCCGGCGGACATAGTCCGGCGGGCTCTCTTCTTCCTAAGAAAATCATGTGCATTAGTAAGACTCAAGGGCATAAACCCTAGGCATTAAATCCGCACGCCATACCGTTGCGCCGAAATCTCAATCCGGTCCGCACTTCTTTTTGGCCTGCCTGGCTTCAGCGGCCCTTGTTGGCAGCCCAATGCGGGCTCGGCTTTCCGCCTCAAGGATTTACCCTGCGAAACATTGTTAGTACACGACATGCAAGATAAAACATTAGAATACTGGGACTTCGGTCTTAGTTACCTTGGAGGCTGGAAGTAGTCTGGGATAGTCGGCCGTGATGGCCACTAAGGAGTTATCCTTGCTCAACTGATGAAATACTCCATCAATCAACTCCACGCATAAGTCCGGATCTTCTTGGGAGTCTGGATCGAGGGGCCGTCCCGGGTCCTCGGGTTGTGGAGCAGGGCTGTTTATTTCCTTCACAGCCTAGCGCAGCTCCTGCGTTTGAACATTACTAAGTCTAAGTACTCAACTATGGGAATTTCACAAACGGACAGGCAAGTGAAAGTGTCCGCTCACCCAACTAGGAGGATTGTACATAGCGAATCTGCCTTCCGGGTTGACACGGAGGAATTCTTCCTCTTCCCCCTTGTACAAAGCAGATAAGATTCTCGTTAAAGTGGCGGCCGAAACTAGCCCCTTGCGACCGCACCGGGTAGCGTCATCCTCCCCGTTGAAATCCCACATGGGGTGGCCTCTGTATTGAAGCGGCTGCACCCCTCGCGTAATGCATACGGCCATGACCTTAATCATGGTCAGTCCGGAGTGAGCCAACAACCTTATCCGGATCATCAGGTACAGGACGTCCCTGTCAGCTTCCCTCTGAGGGCTCCGTGGGCGCCAACACAGGCGCTTCTTCAACGGGGCATTATTGAACTCGGGGAGTCCGATCCGTACAGGGTCCGGCAGGGGGATGTCATCTATATAAAACCACTCCAAGGGCCAGTCTACGGACGCCCTCTTTGGGGTGCCGGATAGATATCCGGTCCCGGCGATACGCCATAGTTCGGCTCCGCCCACCTGATAAATAGACCCCTCCTGAGAATGGGGCACAAGGCAGAACAACCTTTTCCACAGTGCGAAATGGGCCTCGACACCCAAGAACAGCTCGCAGAGGGCCACGAAGCCCGCGATGTGCAAAATGCAGGCGGGCGTGAGGTTATGTAGCTGGAGGCCGTAGAACTCTAGCAACCCTCGGAGAAATGGATGAATAGGAAATCCTAGTCCTCTCATCATATAAGGGACTAGGCATACCCACTCTCCTTGAGAGGGATTGGGAACGCCCTCCGCCTGCTCTCCGCCGCTATAGGCAGCAATCCCGGCTTGAACAGGGACCATATATGCTGGGGGGAGAAGCCCCTTGGACTGAAGCACTACTAACTCGCTATGCGGGATGGATCACCGCCCCCAATCTCCGGGCCGAGGGCTGGAGGAGCGAGAGCAGGAGCGGCATCGACTGGCCATGTTGGAATGGATCTCTGTCAGAGGCGCTCTGATGAAGACTCGCGGAGGGAAGATGGTGCGAGTTGGATGTAAATCCCCGTCTCTTTTATGGGCGGCTCATTAACGCAACCGGGGGGTAATTGAAAAAGAAACCCCCTGGCTTTTCGCATTCGTTTGACGCGTGGAAGATGGTCATTATGAGGCACAGAAGCCGAGGAGGACAGCGCACACTAGAAGCCGGACACTATTCGACGGATACAGAGAATTTGTAGAAGAACCCGCCTTGCAATGCCGAAGACAACTTGCGCGCCAGACTCGTCGTCATTGAAGCCTTGTTCAGGGGCTACTGAGGGAGTCATGGATTAGGGGGTGTCCGAATGGCCAGACTAAGACCTTTGGCCGGACTCCCGGACTATGAAGATACAAGATTGAAGACTCCGTCCTGTGTCCGGATGGGACTTTCCTTGACGTGGAAGGCAAGCTTGGTGATACGATATGAAGATCTCCTCCCATTGTAACCGACTCTGTGTAACCCTAGCCCTCTCCGGTGTCTATATAAACCGGAGAGTTTTAGTCCGTAGGACAAACAACAATCATACCATAGGCTAGCTTCTAGGGTTTAGCCACTCCGATCTCGTGGTAGATCTACTCTTGTACTACCCATATCATCAATATTAATCAAGGAGGAGTAGGGTTTTACCTCCATCGAGAGGTCCCGAACCTGGGTAAAAACATCGTGTCCCTTGTCTCCTGTTACCATCCGCCTAGACGCACAGTTCGGGACCCCCTACCCGAGATCCGCCGGTTTTGACACCGACAACCATCCTTGGAGATGACATGCCCAAGGTAGGTCACTTCAGGAAGCCAAAATTCATGTTTAGAATACTTTGCATAGAGTTGATGGGGTACATGCCTTGCAACCAGCGCTAGAGGGATAAACTCAAGCAATAACAACCCCATCTTGTTATCCTCGATGGCAACAATACAATACGTGCCTTGCAACCCTTTCTGTCACTGGGTCAGGACACCGCAAGATTGAACCCAAAGCTAAACACTTCTCCCATGGCAAGAAAGATCAATCTAGTAGGCCAAACCAAACTAATAATTCGAAGAGACTTGCAAAGATAACTCAATCATACATAAAAGAATTCAGAGAAGATTCAAATATTATTCATAGATAAACTTGATCATAAACCCACAATTCATCGGATCTCGACAAACACACCGCAAAAAGAGTTTACATCGAATAGATCTCCACAAGAGAGGGGGAGAACATTGTATTGAGATCCAGAAAGAGAGAAGAAGCCATCTAGCTAATAACTATGGACCCATAGGTCTGTGGTAAACTACTCACAACCCATCGGAGGGGCAAGGATGTGATGCAGAGGCCCTCCATGGCCGATTCCCCCTCCGGCAGCACGCCGGCGAAGGCTCCAAGATGGGGTCTTGCGGATACAGAAGGTTACAGTGGTGGAAATTGTGTTTCGTCTGCTCCCTGGATGTTTTCGGGGTACGTAGGCTTATATAGGAGGAAGAAGTACGTCGGTGGATGCCTGAGGGGCCCATGAGACAAGGGGCACACCCTATAGGGGTGGGCGCGCCCTCCTATCTCGTGTGAGCCTCGTCTGCTTCTTGACTTGCACTCCAAGTCCTCTAGATCATGTTCGTTCCAAAAATCATGCTCCCGAAGGTTTCATTCCGTTTGGACTCCGTTTGATATTCCTTTTCTTCGAAATACTGAAATAGGCAAAAAACGGCAATATGGGTTGCACCTCGGTTAGTAGGTTAGTCCCAAAAATGATATAAATGTGTAAAATAAAGCCCATAAGTATCCAAAAGGGGTAATATAATAGCATGGAACAATAAAAAATTATAGATACGTTGGAGACGTATCAGTGACATGACCATAATTCATTGCAGGCGTCCTGGCACTACCACTTTTGGGATAACGATTTCGGCCGCTCTTCTTATGACCAACAGAAGGACAAGATGCATTCTGTGGCTGACCCTGGTGACAATCGAGGGTAAGGTGTCCTGGCTGTCCACCCTGAATCGTTAGTTGTCTCGACGGCGGAGGCAGACGAGGTGCAACATAAGATGGCCTTGGTGTTGGAGCAGGTCGGTGATGAACATTGTGTGGGATCCAGACTCGGCGTTTCTCAGCAGGCTGACTCGAGGATGATCCAACATCTCGAGTACACTTGAGTGACTCCTGGTACTCAGTAAGACCAGTTTCAGTTTGGAAAGCTTGGCTGACAAGTGTCGCAAAGTCTGCGCAATCATCAGCAACAAGTGTGAGCTTTATATCGGGACGCAGTCCTTCATGAAATTTCTCTTGCTTGCGAGCGTCAGTGCAGACGTCATCCGCAGCATAGCGGGATAATTCAAGGAATTTCCTCTGATATTCATCCACAGTCATTGAGCCTTGTGAGTGTTTGCGGAACTCCTTCTTCTGGTCCATCAAGCCTTGAGAATGTGTTGTGCACGGAAGGCTAACTGAAATTCCTGCCAAGTGATTACAGTCTCTACAGGCAGCATACCCTTGTGGCTTTCCCACCATTGAGCAGCTGGACCCTTCAAGTGGAATGTCGCAAAGGTGAGGTAACTGGCAGGGGCAACATTAGCTGACTCCATCTCAAACAGGATGTCACGAAGCCAAACATCAGCAGCCATAGGATTGGTGGAGTTGCGTAAAATGGATGGGATGAGGCGCATGAATTCTTGCATTGTTATTGGGGCAAGCTATTGATGAGCATTCTGGTTTGGAAACTGAGCTATTACTCCAGTCATAAACTACCGATTCAGCTCAAACTGCTGCAGCATTGCGGCCATATAGGGTGGAAGTGGAGGATCGTCGGCCATCCTGCTAGAACATCGGGAAGCAATTTAACAGGGGTGGAGCAGGTGTAAGGAGTCATTCATGAGGTAACTTGAACAATGAGCAAAGGTGCAGTATGTACAAAGCAGTAGTCATTAAAGACATGCATATACATATACAGAGCCATTTACACGTTGGTAGTAGGAGTTCGCACAAGAGGATCATCCTAGACATACTAGGCGGCACACATGCACGCGATGGAAGGATACAACAACGAGACATAGCAAAGGCTACATCATCGTCGGAGAAAACCAGTAGAGCGAGGAATCTGCAGGGGACGACGCAGGGTGCCCTCGATATGAAGGATTTCTGTGGCCCGTGGACAAAGTGAAGCAGATCCTGGTTACAAATTCAAGAAAGGCAAGATACAAATCTCTGGGTGGATGTGATCACGAGAACCTAGGGTAGAGTTAGCAAAACCATTTAACCCGAATAGAAGAGAGATCAGAGTCCCAGAGTATAGACGAGGAGTAAAAGATCCTAATATCACCCAATGGCGACATGGGCCCGTAAGCCACACAGCCATGTTAGTAAAACCGTTTTTCAAACGCTAGACTCAACTTCGGCCAAGGAGTTGGAAAGGGGGATCCTACAGGTAGTCGGCTCTAATACCAACTTGTGACACCCCCGATTCAATCGTACACTAATCATACATGCAAATGTGTACGATCACGATCAGGGACTCACGAGAAGATATCACAACACAACTCTAGACACAAATAAAATAATACAAGCTTTATATTACAAGCCAGGGGCCTCAGGGCTCAAATACATAGATCGATACACAAGAGTCAGCGAAAGCAACAATATCTGAGTACAGACATAAGTTAAACAAGGATGCCTTAAGAAGGCTAGCACAAAAGAAAAAACGATCGAAGAGGCAAGGCCTCCTGCCTGGGACCTCCTAACTACTCCTGGTCGTCGGCGGTGGCATCTGGCTCCAAGGGTTCACCATCTGGTTGCATCAATCGGAAAGAAGAAAGAAGGGGAAAAAGGGGGGTAGCAAAGCAACCGTGAGTACTCATCCAAAGTACTCACAAGCATCAGATATATACTAAGTATGCATTAGTATCAAATGGAAGGGTTATAAATGTGGACTGAACTGCAGAATGCGAAAATAGAGGGGGAAGGCCTAGCCTATCCAAGACTAGCATCTTCACGCAGCTCCGAGCATCTTGCAGCATGTAGAAGAGTAAAGAATAGCAGTTTATAATATTTAACAAGCATGTTGTAACATTAATGCCCAGAGATCCTTCCTCGACTCCTTGCGAGAAAGCAATCCCGGAGCCACATATCTCTAGTATCCATATATAGTTGTATAAGATCAGGATATAAGTCTGAACGTCCATTACCGTGGACACGATATTCGAATATATAACTTCCCTATAGGGGTGCACCATGTTACCTGAGGGAGTCCTGGATTAGGGGGTATTCGGACAGCCGGACTATATACGTCGTCCGGACTATTGGAGCATGAAGATACAAGACTCAAGACTCCGTCCCGTGTCCGAGTGGGACTCTCCTTTGCATGGAAGACAAGCTTGGCAATCCGGATATTGTATATCCTTCCGTGTAAACCCTAGCCCTCTCCGGTGTCTATATAAACTGGAGAGGTTGGTCCTTAGAAGGTCGATCGCAATTACAATCATAATCATCATAGGCTAGCTGTTGGGGAACGTTGCAGAAAATTAAAAAATTTCCTACGGTTTCACCAAGATCCATCTATGAGTTCATCTAAGCAACGATTCATAGGAGAGAGATTGCATCTAGATACCACTTGTAGATCGCGTGCGGAAGCGTTCAAGAGAACGGTGATGATGGAGTCGTACTCGCCGTGATCCAAATCACCGATGACCAAGTGCCGAACGGACAGCACCTCCGCGTTCAACACACGTACTGAGCGGATGACGTCTCCTCCTTCTTGATCCAGCAAGGGGGAAGGAGAGGTTGATGAAGATCCAGCAGCACAACGGCGTGGTGGTGGATGCAGCAGGACTCCGGCAGGGCTTCACCAAGCTGCTGCGGGAGGAGGACGAGGTGTAGCAGGGGAAGGGAGGCGCCAAGACACAGGGTGCGGCTGCCCTCCCCCCTGCCCTCCTTTATATAGCCCCCAGGGGGGGCGCCGGCCCTGGGAGATCCAATCTCCCAAGGGGGCGGCGGCCTGGGGGTGGAGTACCCCCCAAGGCAAGTGGGGTGCGCCCCCACCCTAGGGTTTTCAACCCTAGGCGCAGGGGGGGCCCAAGGGGGCGCACCAGCCCACTAGGGGCTGGTTCCCCTCCCACTTCAGCCCACGGGGCCCTCCGGGATAGGTGGCCCCACCCGGTGGACCCCCGGGACCCTTCCGGTGGTCCCGGTACAATACCAGGTGACCCCGAAACTTTCCCGATGGCCGAAACAACACTTCCTATATGTAATTCTTTACCTCCGGACCATTCCGGAACTCCTCGTGACGTCCGGGATCTCATCCGGGACTCCAAACAACATTCGGTTTGCTGCATACTCATATTCATACAACCCTAGCATCACTGAACCTTAAGTGTGTAGACCCTACGGGTTCGGGAGACATGCAGACATGACCGAGACGGCTCTCCGGTCAATAACCAACAGCGGGATCTGGATACCCATGTTGGCTCCCACATACTCCTCGATGATCTCATCGGATGAACCACAATGTCGAGGATTGAAGCAACCCCGTATACTATTCCCTTTGTCAGACGGTATGTTACTTGCCCGAGATTCGATCATCGGTATCCCAATACCTCGTTCAATCTCGTTCCGGCAAGTCACTTTACTCATACCGTAATGCATGATCTCGTGACCAGACACTTGGTCACTTTGAGCTCATTATGATGATGCACTACTGAGTGGGCCCAGTGATACCTCTCCGTTATACGGAGTGACAAATCCCAGTCTCGATCCGTGTCAACCCAACAGACACTTTCGGAGATACCTGTAGTGCACCTTTATAGTCACCCAGTTACGTTGTGACATTTGGTACACCCAAAGCACTCCTACAGTATCCGGGAGTTACACGATCTCATGGTCTAAGGAAGAGATACTTGACATTGGAAAAACTCTAGCAAAACGAACTACACGATCTTGTGCTATGCTTAGGATTGGGTCTTGTCCATCACATCATTCTCCTAATGATGCGATCCCGTTGTCAACGACATCTAATGTCCATAGTCAGGAAACCATGACTATCTGTTGACCAACGAGCTAGTCAACTAGAGGCTTACTAGGGACGTATTGTGGTCTATGTATTCACACGTGTATTACGATTTCCGGATAATACAATTATAGCATGAATAAAAGACAATTATCATGAACAAGGAAATATAATAATAATCCTTTTATTATTGCCTCTAGGGCATATTTCCAACAGTCTCCCACTTGCACTAGAGTCAATAATCTAGTTACATTGTGATGAATCAAACACCCATAGAGTTCTGGTGTTGATCATCTTTTGCTCGCGGAAGAGGTTTAGTCAACGGATCTGCGACATTCAGATCCGTATGTACTTTGCAAATATCTATGTCTCCATCTTGAACATTTTCACGGATGGAGTTGAAACGACACTTGATGTGCCTGGTCTTCTTGTGAAACATGGGCTCCTTGGCAAGGGAAATAGCTCCATTGTTGTCACAGAAGAGGTTGATCAGCCCTGACGCATTGGGTATGACTCCTAGGTCGGTGATGAACTCCTTCACCCAAATTGCTTCATGCGCTGCCTCCGAGGCTGCCATGTACTCCACTTCACATGTAGATCCCTCCACGACGCTCTGCTTGCAGCTGCACCAGCTTACTGCCCCACCATTCAACATATACACGTATCCGGTTTGTGACTTAGAGTCATCCAGATCTATGTCGAAGCTAGCATCGACGTAACCCTTTACGACGAGCTCTTCGTCACCTCCATAAAGGAGAAACATGTCTTTTGTCCTTTTCAGGTACTTCAGGATATTCTTGACCACTGTCCAGTGTTCCTTGCCGGGATTACTTTGGTGCCTTCCTACCAAACTTACGGCAAGGTTTACATCAGGTCTGGTACACAGCATGGCATACATAATAGATCCTATGGCTGAGGCATAGGGGATGACGCTCATCTCTTCTTTATCTGTTGCCGTGGTCGGGCATTGGGCCGAGCTCAATCTCACACCTTGCAATACAGGCAAGAACCCTTTCTTGGACTGATCCATTTTGAACTTCTTCAAAATCTTATCAAGGTATGTGCTTTGTGAAAGACCTATGAGGCGTCTCGATATATACCTATAGATTTTGATGCCTAATATGTAAGTAGCTTCTCCAAGGTCCTTCATTGAAAAACACTTATTCAAGTAGGCCTTAATGCTGTCCAAGAATTCTATATCATTTCCCATCAAAAGTATGTCATCTACATATAATATGAGAAATGCTACAGAGCTCCCACTCACTTTCTTGTAAATGCAGGCTTCTCCATAAGTCTGCATAAACCCAAACGCTTTGATCATCTCATCAAAGCGAATGTTCCAACTCCGAGATGCTTGCACCAGCCCATAAATGGATCGCTGGAGCTTGCATACTTTGTTAGCATTCTTAGGATCGACAAAACCTTCCGGCTGCATCATATACATCTCTTCCTTAAGATAGCCGTTAAGGAATGCCGTTTTGACGTCCATCTGCCATATCTCATAATCATAGTATGCGGCAATTGCTAACATGATTCGGACGGACTTAAGCTTCGCTACGGGAGAGAAAGTCTCATCGTAGTCAATCCCTTGAACTTGCCGATAACACTTAGCGACAAGTCGAGCTTTATAGATGGTGACATTACCATCCGCGTCCGTCTTCTTCTTCAAGATCCATTTGTTTTCTATCGCTCGCCGATCATCGGGCAAGTCAGTCAAAGTCCATACTTTGTTTTCATACATGGATTCTATCTCGGATTGCATGGCTTCTAGCCATTTGTTGGAATCTGGGCCCGCCATCGCTTCTTCATAGTTCGAAGGTTCACCGTTGTCTAACAACATGATTTCCAGGACAGGGTTGCCATACCACCCTGGTGTGGAACGTGTCCTTGTGGACCTACGAAGTTCAGTAGCAACTTGATCCGAAGTACCTTGATCATCATCATTAATTTCCTCTCCAGTCGGTGTAGGCACCACAGGAACATTTTCCTAAGCTGCACTACTTTCCGGTTCAAGAGGTAGTACTTCATCGAGTTCTACTTTCCTCCCACTTACTCCTTTTGAGAGAAACTCTTTTTCCAAAAAGGATCCGTTCTTGGCAACAAAGATCTTGCCTTTGGATCTAAGGTAGAAGGTATACCCAATGGTTTCCTTAGGGTATCCTATGAAGACGCATTTTTCCGACTTGGGTTCGAGCTTTTCAGGTTGAAGTTTCTTGACATACGCATTGCATCCCCAAACTTTTAGAAACGACAGCTTAAGTTTCTTCCCAAACCATAATTCATACGGTGTCGTCTCAACGGATTTACACGGTGCCCTATTTAAAGTGAATGTAGTTGTCTCTAGTGCGTATCCCCAAAATGATAGCGGTAAATCGGTAAGAGACATCATAGATCGCACCATATCCAATAGAGTGCGATTACGACATTCGAACACACCGTTACGCTGAGGTGTTCCAGGCAGCGTGAGTTGTGAAACGATTCCACATTTTCTTAAGTGTGTACCAAATTCGTGACTTAAATATTCTCCTCCACGATCTGATCGTAAGAATTTTATCTTTTGGTCACGTGTATTCTCTACTTCATTCTGAAATTCCTTGAACTTTTCAAAGGTCTCAGACTTGTGTTTCATCAAGTAGACATACCCATATCTACTTAAGTCATCAGTGAGAGTGAGAACATAACAATATCCTCCGCGAGCCTCAACGCTCATTGGACCACACACATCAGTATGTATGATTTCCAATAAGTTGGTTGCTCGCTCCATTGTTCCGAAGAACGGAGTCTTGGTCATTTTGCCCATGAGGCATGGTTCGCATGTGTCAAATGATTCATAATCCAGAGACTCTAAAAGTCCATCAGCATGGAGCTTCTTCATGTGCTTGACACCAATGTGACCAAGGCGGCAGTGCCACAAGTATGTGGGACTATAGTTATCAACTTTACATCTTTTGGTATTCACACTATGAATATGTGTAACATTACGTTCGAGATTCATTAAGAATAAACCATTGACCATCGGGGCATGACCATAAGACATATCTCTCATATAAATAGAACAACCATTATTCTCGGATTTAAATGAGTAGCCATCTCGCATCAAACGAGATCCAGATACAATGTTCATGCTCAAACTTGGCACTAAATAACAATTATTGAGGTTTAAAACTAATCCCGTCGGTAAATGTAGAGGTAGCATGCCGACGACGGTCACATCGACCTTGGAACCATTCCCGACGCGCATCGTCACCTCGTCCTTCGCCAGTCTCCGCTTATTCCGCAGCTCCTGCTGTGAGTTACAAATATGAGCAACGGCACCGGTATCAAATACCCAGGAGTTACTACGAGTAATGGTAAGGTGCACATCAATTACATGTATATCAAATATACCTTTAGTGTTGCCGGCCTTCTTATCCGCTAAGTATTCGGGGCAGTTCCGCTTCCAGTGACCCTTCCCTTTGCAATAAAAGCACTCAGTCTCAGGCTTGGGTCCATTCTTTGACTTCTTCCCGGCAACTGGCTTACCGGGCGTGGCAACATCTTTGCCGTCCTTCTTGAAGTTCTTCTTACCCTTGCCTTTCTTGAACTTAGTGGTCTTATTGACCATCAACACTTGATGTTCTTTCTTGATTTCAACCTCTGCTGACTTCAGCATTAGAAATACTTCAAGAATGGTCTTCACCATCCCCTGCATATTGTAGTTCAACACAAAGCTCTTGTAGCTCGGTGGGAGCGACTGAAGGATTCTGTCAATGACTGCATCGTCCGGGAGGTTGATCTCCAGCTGGGACAGGCGGTTGTGCAACCCAGACATTTTGAGTATGTGCTCACTGACAGAACTGTTTTCCTCCATCTTACAACTATAGAACTTGTTGGAGACTTCATATCTCTCGACCCGGGCATGAGCTTGAAAAACCATTTTCAGCTCCTCCAACATCTCATATGCTCCGTGTCGCTCAAAACGCTTTTGGAGCCCCGGTTCTAAGCTGTAAAGCATGCTGCACTAAACGAGGGAGTAATCATCAGCACGTGATTGCCAAGTGTTCATAACGTCTTGGTTCTCTGGGATGGGTGCTTCACCTAGCGGTGCATCTAGGACATAATCTTTCTTGGCTGCTATGAGGATGATCCTCAGGTTCCGGACCCAGTCCGAATAGTTGTTGCCATCATCTTTCAGCTTGGTTTTCTCTAGGAACGCATTGAAGTTCATGTTGACATGAGCGTTGGCCATTTGATCTACAAGACATATTTTTGCAAAGACTTTAGACTAAGTTCATGATAATTAAGTTCATCTAATCAAATTATTTAATGAACTCCCACTCAGATTGACATCCCTCTAGTCATCTAAGTGTTACACGATCCGAGTCGACTAGGCCGTGTCCGATCATCACGTGAGACGGACTAGTCATCATCGGTGAACATCTCCATGTTGATCGTATCTTCCGTACGACTCATGTTCGACCTTTCGGTCTCTTGTGTTCCGAGGCCATGTCTGTACATGCTAGGCTCGTCAAGTTAACCCTAAGTGTTACTGCATGTGTAAAACTGTCTTACACCCGTTGTATGTGAACGTAAGGATCTATCACACCCGATCATCACGTGGTGCTTCGAAACGACGAACTTTAGCAACGGCGCACAGTTAGGGGGAACACTTTCTTGAAATTATTATAAGGGGTCATCTTATTTACTACCGTCGTTCTAAGTAAACAAGATGCATAGACATAATAAACATCACATGCAATTATATAAAGTAGTGCCATGATATGGCCAATATCATATAGCTCCTTCAATCTCCATCTTCGGGGCTCCATGATCATCTTCGTCACCGGCATGACACCATGATCTCCATCATCGTGTCTTCATGAAGTTGTCATGCCAACGACTACTTCTACTTCTATGGCTAACACGTTTAGCAATAAAGTAAAGTAATTGACATGGCGTTCTTCAATGACACGCAGGTCATATAAAAATAAAGACAACTCCTATGGCTCCTGCCGGTTGTCATACTCATCGACATGCAAGTCGTGATTCCTATTACAAGAACATGATCTCATACATCACAATATATCATTCATCATTCATCACAACTTCTGGCCATATCACATCACATGAAAATTGCTGCAAAAACAAGTTAGACGTCATCTAATTGTTGTTGCATCTTTTACGTGGCTGCAATTGGGTTCTAGCAAGAACGTTTTCTTACCTACGAATAACCACAATGTGATTTTGTCAACTTCTATTTACCCTTCATAAGGACCCTTTTCGTCGAATCCGCTCCAACTAAAGTAGGAGAGACAGACACCCGCTAGCCACCTTATGCAACTAATGCATGTTAGTCGGTGGAACCTGTCTCACGTAAGCGTACGTGTAAGGTCGGTCCGGGCCGCTTCATCCCACAATACCGCTGAAGCAAGAAAGGACTAGTAGTGGCAAGCAAGTTGACAAGATCTACGCCCACAACAAAATTGTGTTCTACTCGTGCAATAGAGAACTATGCACCAGTGACCCTTCCCTTTGCAATAAAAGCACTCAGTCTCAGGCTTGGGTCCATTCTTTGACTTCTTCCCGGCAACTGGCTTACCGGGCGTGGCAACATCTTTGCCGTCCTTCTTGAAGTTCTTCTTACCCTTGCCTTTCTTGAACTTAGTGGTCTTATTGACCATCAACACTTGATGTTCTTTCTTGATTTCAACCTCTGCTGACTTCAGCATTAGAAATACTTCAAGAATGGTCTTCACCATCCCCTGCATATTGTAGTTCAACACAAAGCTCTTGTAGCTCGGTGGGAGCGACTGAAGGATTCTGTCAATGACTGCATCGTCCGGGAGGTTGATCTCCAGCTGGGACAGGCGGTTGTGCAACCCAGACATTTTGAGTATGTGCTCACTGACAGAACTGTTTTCCTCCATCTTACAACTATAGAACTTGTCGGAGACTTCATATCTCTCGACCCGGGCATGAGCTTGAAAAACCATTTTCAGCTCCTCCAACATCTCATATGCTCCGTGTCGCTCAAAACGCTTTTGGAGCCCCGGTTCTAAGCTGTAAAGCATGCCGCACTAAACGAGGGAGTAATCATCAGCACGTGATTGCCAAGTGTTCATAACGTCTTGGTTCTCTGGGATGGGTGCTTCACCTAGCGGTGCATCTAGGACATAATCTTTCTTGGCTGCTATGAGGATGATCCTCAGGTTCCGGACCCAGTCCGAATAGTTGTTGCCATCATCTTTCAGCTTGGTTTTCTCTAGGAACGCATTGAAGTTCATGTTGACATGAGCGTTGGCCATTTGATCTACAAGACATATTTTTGCAAAGACTTTAGACTAAGTTCATGATAATTAAGTTCATCTAATCAAATTATTTAATGAACTCCCACTCAGATTGACATCCCTCTAGTCATCTAAGTGTTACACGATCCGAGTCGACTAGGCCGTGTCCGATCATCACGTGAGACGGACTAGTCATCATCGGTGAACATCTCCATGTTGATCGTATCTTCCGTACGACTCATGTTCGACCTTTCGGTCTCTTGTGTTCCGAGGCCATGTCTGTACATGCTAGGCTCGTCAAGTTAACCCTAAGTGTTACTGCATGTGTAAAACTGTCTTACACCCGTTGTATGTGAACGTAAGGATCTATCACACCCGATCATCACGTGGTGCTTCGAAACGACGAACTTTAGCAACGGCGCACAGTTAGGGGGAACACTTTCTTGAAATTATTATAAGGGGTCATCTTATTTACTACCGTCGTTCTAAGTAAACAAGATGCATAGACATAATAAACATCACATGCAATTATATAAAGTAGTGACATGATATGGCCAATATCATATAGCTCCTTCGATCTCCATCTTCGGGGCTCCATGATCATCTTCGTCACCGGCATGACACCATGATCTCCATCATCGTGTCTTCATGAAGTTGTCATGCCAACGACTACTTCTACTTCTATGGCTAACACGTTTAGCAATAAAGTAAAGTAATTGACATGGCGTTCTTCAATGACACGCAGGTCATATAAAAATAAAGACAACTCCTATGGCTCCTGCCGGTTGTCATACTCATCGACATGCAAGTCGTGATTCCTATTACAAGAACATGATCTCATACATCACAATATATCATTCATCATTCATCACAACTTCTGGCCATATCACATCACATGAAAATTGCTGCAAAAACAAGTTAGACGTCATCTAATTGTTGTTGCATCTTTTACGTGGCTGCAATTGGGTTCTAGCAAGAACGTTTTCTTACCTACGAATAACCACAATGTGATTTTGTCAACTTCTATTTACCCTTCATAAGGACCCTTTTCGTCGAATCCGCTCCAACTAAAGTAGGAGAGACAGACACCCGCTAGCCACCTTATGCAACTAATGCATGTTAGTCGGTGGAACCTGTCTCACGTAAGCGTACGTGTAAGGTCGGTCCGGGCCGCTTCATCCCACAATACCGCTGAAGCAAGAAAGGACTAGTAGTGGCAAGCAAGTTGACAAGATCTACGCCCACAACAAAATTGTGTTCTACTCGTGCAATAGAGAACTATGCATAGACCTAGCTCATGATGCCACTGTTGGGGAACGTTGCAGAAAATTCAAATTTTTCCTACGGTTTACCAAGATACATCTATGAGCTCATCTAAGCAACGAGTCATAGGAGAGAGATTGCATCTACATACCACTTGTAGATCGCGTGCAAAAGCGTTCAAGAGAACGGTGATGATGGAGTCGTACTTGCCGCGATCCAAATCACCGATGACCAAGTGCCGAACGGACAGCACCTCCGCGTTCAACACACGTACGGAGCGGATGACGTCTCCTCCTTCTTGATCCAGCAAGAGGGAAAGAGAGGTTGATGAAAATCCAGCAGCACAACGGCGTGGTGGTGGATGCAGCAGGACTCCGGCAGGGCTTCGCCAAGCTGCTGCGGGAGGAGGACGAGGTGTAGCAGGGGAAGGGAGGCGCTAAGACACAGGTGCGGCTGCCCTCCCCCCTACCCTCCTTTATATAGGCCCCCAGGGGGCGCGACCCTGGGAGATCCAATCTCCCAAGGGGGCGGCGGCCTGGGGGGTGGAGTGCCCCCCAAGGCAAGTGGGGTGCGCCCCCCACCCTAAGGTTTTCAACCCTAGGCGTAGGGGGGGCAGGGGGGCGCACCAGCCCACTAGGGGCTGGTTCCCCTCCCACTTCAGCCCACGGGGCCCTCCGGGATAGGTGGCCCCACCCGGTGGACCCCCGGGACCTTCCGGTGGTCCCGGTACAATACCGGGTGACCCCGAAACTTTCCCGATGGCCGAAACATCACTTCCTATATATAATTTTTACCTCCGGACCATTCCGGAACTCCTCGTGATGTCCGAGATCTCATCCGTGACTCCAAACAACATTCGGTTTGCTGCATACTCATATTCATACAACCCTAGCGTCACCGAACCTTAAGTGTGTAGACCCTACGGGTTCAGGAGACATGCAGACATGACCGGGACGGCTCTCCAGTCAATAACCAACAGCGGGATCTGGATACCCATGTTGGCTCCCACATACTCCTTGATGATCTCATCGGATGAACCACGATGTTGAGGATTCAAGCAACCCCGTATACTATTCCCTTTGTCAGACGGTATGTTACTTGCCCAAGATTCGATCGTCGGTATCCCAATACCTCGTTCAATCTCGTTACCGGCAAGTCACTTTACTCGTACCGTAACGCATGATCCCATGACCAGACACTTGGTCACTTTGAGCTCATTATGATGATGCACTACCGAGTGGGCCCAGTGATACCTCTCCGTTATACGGAGTGACAAATCCCAGTCTCGATCCATGTCAATCCAACAGACACTTTTGGAGATACCTGTAGTGCACCTTTATAGTCACCCAGTTACGTTGTGACATTTGGTACACCCAAAGCACTCCTACGGTATCCGGGAGTTACACGATCTCATGGTCTAAGGAAGAGATACTTGACATTGGAAAAGCTCTAGCAAAACAAACTACACGATCTTGTGATATGCTTAGGATTGGGTCTTGTCCATCACATCATTCTCATAATGATGTGATCCCATTGTCAACGACATCTAATGTCCATAGTCAGGAAACCATGACTATCTGTTGACCAACGAGCTATTCAACTAGAGGCTTACTAGGGACGTATTGTGGTCTATGTATTCACACGTCTATTACGATTTCCGGATAATACAATTATAGCATGAATAAAAGACAATTATCATGAACAAGGAAATATAATAATAATCCTTTTATTATTGCCTCTAGGGCATATTTCCAACAGTCTCCCACTTGCACTAGAGTCAATAATCTAGTTACATTGTGATGAATCAAACACCCATAGAGTTCTGGTGTTGATCATGTTTTGCTCGCGGAAGAGGTTTAGTCAACGGATCTGCGACATTCAGATCCGTATGTACTTTGCAAATATCTATGTCTCCATCTTGAACATTTTCACGGATGGAGTTGAAATGACGCTTGATGTGCCTGGTCTTCTTGTGAAACCTGGGCTCCTTGGCAAGGAAATAGCTCCAGTGTTGTCACGGAAGAGTTTGATCGGCCCTGACGCATTGGGTATGACTCCTAGGTCGGTGATGAACTCCTTCACCCAAATTGCTTCATGCGCTGCCTCCGAGGCTGCCATGTACTCCGCTTCACATGTAGATCCCTCCACGACGCTCTGCTTGCAGCTGCACCAGCTTACTGCCCCACCATTCAACATATACACGTATCCGGTTTGTGACTTAGAGTCATCCAGATCTGTGTCGAAGCTAGCATTGACGTAACCCTTTATGACGAGCTCTTCGTCACCTCCGTAAACGAGAAACATGTCCTTTGTCCTTTTCAGGTACTTCAGGATATTCTTGACCGCTGTCCAGTGTTCCTTGCCGGGATTACTTTGGTGCCTTCCTACCAAACTTACGGCAAGGTTTACATCAGGTCTGGTACACAGCATGGCATACATAATAGATCCTATGGCTGAGGCATAGGGGATGACGCTCATCTCTTCTTTATCTGTTGCCGTGGTCGGGCATTGAGCCGAGCTCAATCTCACACCTTGCAATACAGGCAAGAACCCTTTCTTGGACTGATCCATTTTGAACTTCTTCAAAATCTTATCAAGGTATGTGCTTTGTGAAAGACCTATGAGGCATCTCGATCTATACCTATAGATTTTGATGCCTGATATGTAAGTAGCTTCTCCAAGGTCCTTCATTGAAAAACACTTATTCAAGTAGGCCTTAATGTTGTCCAAGAATTCTATATCATTTCCCATCAAAAGTATGTCATCTACATATAATATGAGAAATGCTACAGAGTTCCCACTCACTTTCTTGTTAATGCAGGCTTCTCCATAAGTCTGCATAAACCGAAACGCTTTGATCATCTCATCAAAGCGAATGTTCCAACTCCGAGATGCTTGCACCAGCCCATAAATGGATCGCTGGAGCTTGCATACTTTGTTAGCATTCTTAGGATCGACAAAACCTTCCGGCTGCATCATATACAGCTCTTCCTTAAGATAGCCGTTAAGGAATGCCATTTCGATGTCCATCTGCCATATCTCATAATCATAGTATGCGGCAATTGCTAACATGATTCGGATGGACTTAAGCTTCGCTACGGGAGAGAAAGTCTCATCGTAGTCAATCCCTTGAACTTGCCGATAACACTTAGCGACAAGTCGAGCTTTATAGATGGTGACATTACCATCCGCGTCCGTCTTCTTCTTAAAGATCCATTTGTTTTCTATCGCTCGCCGATCATCGGGCAAGTCAGTCAAAGTCCATACATTGTTTTCATACATGGATTCTATCTCGGATTGCATGGCTTCTAGCCATTTGTTGGAATCTGGGCCCGCCATCGCTTCTTCATAGTTCGAAGGTTCACCGTTGTCTAACAACATGATTTCTAGGACAGGGTTGCCATACCACTCTGGTGTGGAACGTGTCCTTGTGGACCTACGAAGTTCAGTAGCAACTTGATCAGAAGTACCTTGATCATCATCATTAATTTCCTCTCCAGTCGGTGTAGGCACCACAGGAACATTTTCCTGAGCTGCACTACTTTCCGGTTCAAGAGGTAGTAGTTCATCGAGTTCTACTTTCCTCCCACTTACTCCTTTCGAGAGAAACTCTTTTTCCAAAAAGGATCTATTCTTGGCAACAAAGATCTTGCCTTCGGATCTAAGGTAGAAGGTATACCCAATGGTTTCCTTAGGGTATCCTATGAAGACGCATTTTTCCGACATGGGTTCGAGCTTTTCAGGTTGAAGTTTCTTGACATATGCATTGCATCCCCAAACTTTTAGAAACGACAGCTTAGGTTTCTTCCCAAACCATAATTCATACGGTGTCGTCTCAACGGATTTAGACAGTGCCCTATTTAAAGTGAATGTAGTTGTCTCTAGTGCGTATCCCCAAAATGATAGCGGTAAACCGGTAAGAGACATCATAGATCGCACCATATCCAATAGAGTGCGATTACGACGTTCGGACACACCGTTACGCTGAGGTGTTCCAGGCGGCGTGAGTTGTGAAACGATTCCACATTTTCTTAAGTGTGTACCAAATTCGTGACTTAAATATTCTCCTCCACGATCTGATCGTAAGAATTTTATCTTTTGGTCACGTTGATTCTCTACTTCATTCTGAAATTCCTTGAACTTTTCAAAGGTCTCAGACTTGTGTTTCATCAAGTAGACATACCCATATCTACTTAAGTCATCAGTGAGAGTGAGAACATAACGATATCCTCCGCGAGCCTCAACGCTCATTGGACCACACACATCAGTATGTATGATTTCCAATAAGTTGGTTGCTCGCTCCATTGTTCCGAAGAACGGAGTCTTGGTCATTTTGCCCATGAGGCATGGTTCGCATGTGTCAAATGATTCATAATCCAGAGACTCTAAAAGTCCATCAGCATGGAGCTTCTTCATGTGCTTGACACCAATGTGACCAAGGCGGCAGTGCCACAAGTATGTGGGACTATAGTTATCAACTTTACATCTTTTGGTATTCACACTATGAATATGTGTAACATTACGTTCGAGATTCATTAAGAATAAACCATTGACCATCGGGGCATGACCATAAGACATATCTCTCATATAAATAGAACAACCATTATTCTCGGATTTAAATGAGTAGCCATCTCGCATCAAACAAGATCCAGATACAATGTTCATGCTCAAACTTGGCACTAAATAACAATTATTGAGGTTTAAAACTAATCCCGTCGGTAAATGTAGAGGTAGCGTGCCGACGACGATCACATCGACCTTGGAACCATTCCCGACGCGCATCGTCACCTCGTCCTTCGCCAGTCTCCGCTTATTCCGCAGCTCCTGCTGTGAGTTACAAATATGAGCAACGGCACCGGTATCAAATACCCAGGAGTTACTACGAGTACTGGTAAGGTACACATCAATTACATGTATATCAAATATACCTTTAGTGTTGCCGGCCTTCTTATCCGCTAAGTATTTGGGGCAGTTCCGCTTCCAGTGACCCTTCCCTTTGCAATAAAAGCACTCAGTCTCAGGCTTGGGTCCATTCTTTGACTTCTTCCCAGCAACTGGCTTACCGGGCGTGGCAACATCTTTGCCGTCCTTCTTGAAGTTCTTCTTAACCTTGCCCTTCTTGAACTTAGTGGTCTTATTGACCATCAACACTTGATGTTCTTTCTTGATTTCAACCTCTGCTGACTTCAGCATTAGAAATACTTCAAGAATGGTCTTCACCATCCCCTGCATATTGTAGTTCAACACAAAGCTCTTGTAGCTCGGTGGGAGCGACTGAAGGATTCTGTCAATGACTGCCTCATCCGGGAGGTTGATCTCCAGCTGGGACAGGCGGTTGTGCAACCCAGACATTTTGAGTATGTGCTCACTTACAGAACTGTTTTCCTCCATCTTACAACTATAGAACTTGTCGGAGACTTCATATCTCTCGACCCGGGCATGAGCTTGAAAAACCATTTTCAGGTCCTCCAACATCTCATATGCTCCGTGTCGCTCAAAACGCTTTTGGAGCCCCGGTTCTAAGTTGTAAAGCATGCCGCACTAAACGAGGGAGTAATCATCAGCACGTGATTGCCAAGTGTTCATAACGTCTTGGTTCTCTGGGATGGGTGCTTCACCTAGCGGTGCATCTAGGACATAATCTTTCTTGGCTGCTATGAGGATGGTCCTCAGGTTCCGGACCCAGTCCGAATAGTTGCTACCATCATCTTTCAGCTTGGTTTTCTCTAGGAACGCATTGAAGTTCATGTTGACATGAGCGTTGGCCATTTGATCTACAAGACATATTTTTGCAAAGACTTTAGACTAAGTTCATGATAATTAAGTTCATCTAATCAAATTATTTAATGAACTCCCACTCAGATTGACATCCCTCTAGTCATCTAAGTGTTACACGATCCGAGTCGACTAGGCCGTGTCCGATCATCACGTGAGACGGACTAGTCATCATCGGTGAACATCTCCATGTTGATCGTATCTTCCGTACGACTCATGTTCGACCTTTCGGTCTCTTGTGTTCCGAGGCCATGTCTGTACATGCTAGGCTCGTCAAGTTAACCCTAAGTGTTACTGCATGTGTAAAACTGTCTTACACCCGTTGTATGTGAACGTAAGGATCTATCACACCCGATCATCACGTGGTGCTTCGAAACGACGAACTTTAGCAATGGCGCACAGTTAGGGGGAACACTTTCTTGAAATTATTATAAGGGGTCATCTTATTTACTACCGTCGTTCTAAGTAAACAAGATGCATAGACATAATAAACATCACATGCAATTATATAAAGTAGTGACATGATATGGCCAATATCATATAGCTCCTTCGATCTCCATCTTCGGGGCTCCATGATCATCTTCGTCACCGGCATGACACCATGATCTCCATCATCATGATCTCCATCATCGTGTCTTCATGAAGTTGTCACGCCAACGACTACTTCTACTTCTATGGCTAACACGTTTAGCAATAAAGTAAAGTAATTTGCATGGCGTTCTTCAATGACACGCAGGTCATATAAAAATAAAGACAACTCCTATGGCTCCTGCCGGTTGTCATACTCATCGACATGCAAGTCGTGATTCCTATTACAAGAACATGATCTCATACATCACAATATATCATTCATCATTCATCACAACTTCTGGCCATATCACATCACATGAAAATTGCTGCAAAAACAAGTTAGACGTCCTCTAATTTTTGTTGCATCTTTTACGTGGCTGCAATTGGGTTCTAGCAAGAACGTTTTCTTACCTACGAATAACCACAATGTGATTTTGTCAACTTCTATTTACCCTTCATAAGGACCCTTTTCGTCGAATCCGCTCCAACTAAAGTAGGAGAGACAGACACCCGCTAGCCACCTTATGCAACTAATGCATGTTAGTCGGTGGAACCTGTCTCACGTAAGCGTACGTGTAAGGTCGGTCCGGGCCGCTTCATCCCACAATACCGCTGAAGCAAGAAAGGACTAGTAGTGGCAAGCAAGTTGACAAGATCTACGCCCACAACAAAATTGTGTTCTACTCGTGCAATAGAGAACTACGCATAGACCTAGCTCACGATGCCACTGTTGGGGAACGTTGTAGAAAATTCAAATTTTTCCTACGGTTTACCAAGATACATCTATGAGTTCATCTAAGCAATGAGTCATAGGAGAGAGATTGCATCTACATACCACTTGTAGATCGCGTGCGGAAGCGTTCAAGAGAACGGTGATGATGGAGTCGTACTTGCCGCGATCCAAATCACCGATGACCAAGTGCCGAACGGACAGCACCTCTGCGTTCAACACACGTACGGAGCGGATGACGTCTCCTCCTTCTTGATCCAGCAAGGGGGAAAGAGAGGTTGATGAAAATCCAGCAGCACAACGGCGTGGTGGTGGATGCAGCAGGACTCCGGCAGGGCTTCGCCAAGCTGCTGCGGGAGGAGGACGAGGTGTAGCAGGGGAAGGGAGGCGCCAAGACACAGGGTGCGGCTGCCCTCCCCCCTGCCCTCCTTTATATAGGCCCCCAGGGGGGCTGGCCCTGGGATATCCAATCTCCCAAGGGGGCGGCGGCCTGGGGGGTGGAGTGCCCCCCAAGGCAAGTGGGGTGCGCCCCCCACCCTATGGTTTTCAACCCTAGGCGCAGGGGGGGCAGGGGGCGCACCAGCCCACTAGGGGCTGGTTCCCCTCCCACTTCAGCCCACGGGGCCCTCCGGGATAGGTGGCCCCACCCGGTGGACCCCCGGGACCCTTCCGGTGGTCTCGGTACAATACCGGGTGAGCCCGAAACTTTCCCGATGGGCGAAACATCACTTCCTTTATATAATTCTTTACCTCCGGACCATTCCGGAACTCCTCGTGATGTCCGAGATCTCATCCGTGACTCCGAACAACATTCGGTTTGCTGCATACTCATATTCATACAACTCTAGCGTCACCGAACCTTAAGTGTGTAGACCCTACGGGTTCAGGAGACATGCAGACATGACCGAGACGGCTCTCCAGTCAATAACCAACAGCGGGATCTGGATACCCATGTTGGCTCCCACATACTCCTTGATGATCTCATCGGATGAACCACGATTTCGAGGATTCAAGCAACCCCGTATACTATTCCCTTTGTCAGACGGTATGTTACTTGCCTGAGATTCGATCGTCGGTATCCCAATACCTCGTTCAATCTCGTTACCGGCAAGTCACTTTACTCGTACCGTAATGCATGATCTCGTGACCAGATACTTGGTCACTTTGAGCTCATTATGATGATGCACTACCGAGTGGGCCCAGTGATACCTCTTCGTTATACGGAGTGACAAATCCTAGTCTCGATCTGTGTCAACCCAACAGACACTTTCAGAGATACCTGTAGTGCACCTTTATAGTCACCCAGTTACGTTGTGACGTTTGGTACACCCAAAGCACTCCTACGGTATCCGGGAGTTACACGATCTCATGGTCTAAGGAAGAGATACTTGACATTGGAAAAGCTCTAGCAAAACGAACTACACGATCTTGTGCTATGCTTAGGATTGGGTCTTGTCCATCACATCATTCTCCTAATGATGTGATCCCGTTGTCAACGACATCTAATGTCCATAGTCAAGAAACCATGACTATCTGTTGACCAACGAGCTAGTCAACTAGAGGCTTACTAGGGACGTATTGTGGTCTATGTATTCACACGTGTATTATGATTTCCGGATAATACAATTATAGCATGAATAAAAGACAATTATGATGAACAAGGAAATATAATAATAATCCTTTTATTATTGCCTCTAGGGCATATTTCCAACACTAGCTTCTAGGGTTTAGCCTCTACGATCTCGTGGTAGATCTACTCTTGTACTACTCATATCGTCAATATTAATCAAGCAGGAAGTAGGGTTTTACCTCCATCGAGAGGGCCCGAACCTGGGTAAACATTGTATCCCTTGCTTCATGTTACCATCAGCCTAAGACGCACAGATCGGGACCCCTACCCGAGATCTGCTGGTTTTGACACCGACATTGGTGCTTTCATTGAAAGTTCCTCTGTGTCGTCGCTGCAAGGCTTGATGGCGCCTTCAATCGTCAACAACATGGTCCAGGGCGAGACTTTTCCCCCAGACAGATCTTCGTGTTCGGCGGCTTCGCACTGCGGGCTAATTCGCTTGGACATCTGGAGCAGATCGATAACTACGCCCCTTGCCACCAGGTCAGGTTCAGAAACTTGAACTACACGGCCGACATTCACGGAGACTTGATCTTCGACGGATTCGGGCATGTGCCAGGAGCACTGGACAGTCACGATGAGCATGGCTTAAACCTGCTGTCGGACAATGTTCGGGATATCACCCCTACAGTAGCCCCGGAACTAAATCCGGAGCAGACTGCATGGCCCACGGACGGGTGGATGGACCTCGCCCCACATGCCGCACATTCATCGGCGGTAGAGCCGAACACAGGCCTCACTTCTAAGGAAGCCTGTGGCTCCGGACCCCCGGACTCATATCCGGTTGTAGGTTCCAGTTCGCGCGCTCTCGAGCCCACCAAGCCTGGTTGGGCTCCAGTTATGGAGTTTACCGCTGCGGATATTTTCCACCACTCGCCCTTTGGCGACATGTTGAACTCATTAAAGTCTCCCTCTTTGTCAGAAGGCTCTTGGCCGAACTATGTCCGGCTCGAGTGGGAAGCAGACGACGGAATTCGTTACCCACCCACCACCCACTTTATTGCCACGATCGATGATCTAACCGACGTCCTTGACTTCAACTCTGAAGACATCGACGGTATGGACGATGATGCAGGAGAAGTATAGGAACCACCGCTCACAGGGCGGTGGGCAGCCACCTCCTCATACGATATATATATGGTGGACACTCCGAAGGAAACCAATGGCGATGAGGCAACGGAGGATAACCTCTCAGGGAGAAAAACAAAGCATGGGCGCTGTCGGCACCACCCCAAGCCCCGCCACAGCCATACCGGCCCAGGAGACGAAAACAATCCGTATGGTGCCGAAGAGGAATACAACCCCGACCAGCCTGCCTTCGAGCAGGCCGAGCAGGCGACGGACGGATATCCGGAGGAGGGAAACTACATGCCCCCCTCCGAAGACGAGATTAGCCTCGGCAATTCCGAATGCGGCGTGCCCAAGGATCCAGTGGAGCAAGTTCGCTTCAAGCAACGGCTCATAGCCACGGCAAGGAGCCTGCAAAGGAAGCAACAACAGCTCAAAGCTGACCAAGGTTTGCTCGTGGACAGATGGACCAAGGTCTTGGCCACCGAAAAATACAAACTCGACCACCCCGACAAAGGGCACACAAGGCATCATCCGCTACCCCAACCTAAGCAGGAGAACATAAGGCACATACCCCGACGACAACACACCACAACGGTCGAAGACAATACGAAGGATACACGAAGAAGCATCCTCAAGCCTCAGCGCAATTGTCATAAACGTCAAGTCAGGGAAGTTGGTGCCAAATCTAGCAACTCCCAGTCCGGTCAGCGGAAAAAGAACAGCTCAAGCCTATACGGCCCGAGCAACATACTCGATCAACCATGTGAAATTCATTGTACACCTAGAAGGACAGCCAAGCACACCAATAGAGAATGTCGGATCCTCAAAACAAAGTGGCCGGTCATGTGCCGGAAACAATAAGGGGAGGATTCCAACAATGGCAAAGTCAAAAGATCCTCTAGATCATAAAAGTACGGCTGATCCCTCCCGATCACATCAACCACAGCAATTCAATTGCAGTACCTCTAGACCTAATAGTCTGGGGGCTCTATCTCACATAAAGCCCCCGCGGGTATGAAACCACAAATAACATCTTCTAAAATATGCCAGGTGCAAAGGCCAAGTTTTACTGGCCCACCACTATAACGGTTGTCTTCGGAACACCAAAAACTGCCATGCCAAAGAATAATTCCTCGGCACCTTCCCCTCTTACGGTAATTTACCATATGCTAACGGGATGAACCACGTCGACTAGATTCCACGTGGTAAACCATTAGGCCAACACCGTGTGATATAATCACACCTATCGGCAAGGCCGAACCACGCCCTTAGAGCGGAAATCATACAGCTGCCAGAGTACCGAGTCATGCATGCCTATCAAAATTTTGATATGACAGCCGACTATCCAGACACCAACTAAAGAGTCCGCGCTACTTCACGGTATAATGGCCGGGTTAACCAGGGTCCGATCAGGAACCCTTGGACCAACCACAAGAGGACGTTCAGTTGCCTCCAAGTATTTGCCTTTACAAACTAACTTTGACGCAGAACAGGATTGGCGACATGGAATCAGCCCGGACACACAAGGG
>NC_041391.1:60177345-60201007 GCF_002162155.2 Triticum dicoccoides
CAGGCCGGATTCACTTTGGATCCACTCACAGCCCCCTCCAGTCCGGCCATCACAGGTTCCGCCAAAAACACCTATTTTCATAGTCATAAATCGTACTCATATGCATAGACATATCATCCTACTACACTGCGTAGACATAAATAACACTTACTGGTCGTCGTTTATCATCGACGCCTCTTTGCCAAAAAATGGCAGCCACGCCTCGTGTTACGCCCGCTTATGCCAGGGGCTTCACAGCACGGCAATAAAGTCCGATAACCCTTTCGGTCGCTCGGCACCCCGAACTTATAGCACTATATGCATCAACTCTGAATCATGTTTTGGGTCATTGGTTGGGTTTGCCCGGCTCCCATGTTTTGGTACCTTATGTTCCGCCCCATCGGCTAAGGTAGCGCTGGGAGAACTACTGCGATTGTGTCCCGGTTCTGCCGCACGAGCACCTCAGTAGAGAAAGCCGAAAACCGACTGTCATGATATAGCGAGAGTTGGTCAGCTGTTCGAGAGGTTGTAAAATCCTTATAGACTTATTCCGCATAACGCCATTATAAATGCAGAGTGCGACGGATCGGTCTTCCGATCAGGCGCCAATAGAGCCCCTAGTTCGGCCTTCCGAACACTAGGGGCTGTGCCGACCATACTCGAATTCCTATGGCTAAGTGAGAGTGGTAAAGCCCTATAGTCCGATTGTCTGGTTCGTGGTGAGGAACACCTCTTTAAAAGGATCCAGCCATGGGATAAAGAGTGTTCAGGTATATCCCGAACACCCCCGTATTTCTTTCGTGGGGGCAAAAGCCGACGACTGGCCAACTCTCAGGATTTACATACACTAAACAGCCGCACAGGAAGAACAAATGTTCAAACAAAACAGGCAATAAATAATAAAAGTGCCATTATCCCATATTACAAAGAACGGCACGAATGCCCTCAGGGAAATATAATGTCTTTGGTACACTTATCCGCCACAAGGCGGGCTCCCTTCAGTGCACCTTCATAGTACAGCTCGGGCTTGCGGTGCTCCTTACCCTCCGGCGGCCCCTCAGTCATCAGCTTCTCCGTGTCAAGCTTCCCCCAATGCACTTTTGCATGGGAAAACGCCATGCGCGCACCCTCTATACAGACCGATCGCTTAACAGCATCATGCCGAGGACAGGGGCCCACAATCCGCTTCACAAGTCTGAAGTAACTGCTTGGAATTGGCTCCGCGGGCCATAGCTAGACAACCCAGTCCTTCATGGCTAGTTTGGCTGCCTGGTGCAGTTCGACCAGCTGCTTCATCTGATCAATAAAGGGCACCAAATAGTTCGGCGCCAAATACTGCGACCAGAAATTCCTCTCCGCAGACTTCTTCTCCTCTGTCTGGTAGAATTGGGCGGCATCTGATATGCTGCGAGGCAGATCCGCAAACGCCCCTGTAAAAACAAGAATTCAGTTTTTCTCTTAGAATTCTTCCCACTATTATGTAACAATGGCCATGGATACAAAAGGCCTTACTAGCCGCACCTTTCCGGGCCTCCTGAATGTCCCGCACAGCACCTCGGGTTTCTTCCCGAGCATCTTCCGCGGCTTGGAGGGCTTGGGCGAGTTCGGAAACTTTCCCTACTAGACTCTGCTCCAAGCCCTCGCTCTTCTTCACAGCCTCCTGGAGCTCTCGCTCAGCTGTGATGACCCTGGCGTCGTGTTTCTCACGAAGCACCTGTTCGGCGGCAGCCTTCTCGTTGGCATCAGCCATAGCCTTCTTTAGTGCCTCATATTCGGCACTCGCTCCTAGGGCATACAATACAAATACTTTTCAATAGGCACAATTACTCATTTGTACCAAATTCAAGACAATGTTTCAACATACCTTGCTTGTCCTCCAATTGCTTCTTCACACGGCCAAGTTCCTCCTCGGCCCGTTCCAGGCTCTGCTTCAGTTCGGACACTTCTGCCTTATGAGCGGCCGTCTTCTCCGCAGACGCCTGCTTTCACACAAAGGGGTATACGTCATTAACAAAGGCTCCTGCAAAAGCAGAGGATTTGATCCCCTGCCCGGCTATCTCTTTCGCCGGACAGTGTATTAGGGGCTACTACTCATATTATGACGATTCCTCAAAGGTTTCTTAGAAAACATACCTCAAAGGCCTTTATAAGGCCAAGACAGGACTCATTCAGCCCGCTCTCGGCGGACTGAATCTTTTCAACCACCGCACCCATGAGGGTCCGATGTTCATCAACGATAGACGCGTTCTTCAACACTGTCGATAGACCGCCTGGCAGCTCTACTTGGCCAGAGGTTGCCGGCGGAGTAGGCAAGCCTCCCACAGTCAAAGGTGGCTGCTCGCCCGATCCTAGAGCCTTAGAGGTCTACAGGACCTTGTCCGGCTGTGGTCCAAACCCAAGATCGCCCCCATCGTCGACATGCCGGGGGGCCGCCGCCCCCGTGTGTCCGGCCCCGGAGACATGCCTCCCCTGGTCCGGGTCTCTTTGAGACGACACTTCAGTGCCGCGCCTGGACTTTGGGGAAGGGAGCTTCGGAGGCGTCTCGCTCGCCAAAGCGTCTGAGCCCAGCGAATCCTCCGATGAGGATTATCCGGCGCGAGACCTTGCCGGGCTATATGAAATATGGTGATAGTTAAAACAACTGTACCCAAACGACCCTGGATGCATATGCGTGTTTGGATTTCGTATAATTACGACTTTTCCAGGGGCTGGGCCCTGGGATTCCACTCCGGGCTATTATCGGTAGCCGAGGTAGATGCCTCTGGGTGGGAACCTCTCCCCCTCTTGGGCGATTCGGCCTCCAGGGACGAGGAAGCCGCCCTTTTCTTCCCACCTCCAGAGTGAGGCTCGTCCTCCTCTGCTTCCTCCTCTTCGTCTTCGGAAGAAGGAGTGTCGCAGGAGTCTTCGGATTTTTCGTCCGAAGCCTCGCGGCAACGGAGGCTGCTCCGGGTCTTTTTGACCTTCTTGGAGGCCTCTTTCTTTGGCGCCTCGTAAGGCGCGGGAACCAGCATCTTCGTCAGAAGAGGTCCGGCTGGTTCCTCTAGAAGCGGGGCCGGACAATGTATTCGCTCCACCTTTTTATCCATCCCTGTGGTCACGATAAAGCACGATAAAAATTTCTCCCTCGGGACGTGCCAACTGAAGCATGGATGGACAGAGCGTAGCTATAACTTACTGGGCTTGCAGAATGGGATAATTGATACCCACGGTCCTTGGCGGAGCCCGGCCATGACTTCCGGACTTAAAGAGCACCTTCCAGATATCCTTGTGGGAGGAATCATAGAGCTCCCGAAGGGTTTGGTGCTCGGTTGGGACGAACTCCCACAAGTTGCAGGCTCGGCGCTGGCAAGGGAGAACCAGGCGAACTAACATCACCTAGACTACGTCGACGAGCTTGACGGCTTTGTCGACCACACTCTGAACACGCGTTTGGAGCAGTGATAGCTCATCAGACGAGGACCAGTTCGGGCCCTTCTTGGGCCGGGACGTGAGTCGCAGTGGGGCTCCGGATCTGAACTCGGGAGCTGCAGCCCACTTCTTGCCGTGTGGTTCGGTGATATAGAACCACTGCTGCTGCCACTCCTTGATGGAGTCATTGAAGCCACCCGTCGGCTAAACAACCTTGGGCATCTTGCTCACCATGGCACCGCCGCACTCGACGTGCTCGCCACTCACCACCTTGGGCTTCACATTGAAAATCTTCAGCCACATGCCGAAATGAGGCGAAATCCAGAGAAAAGCATCACACACGACGATGAACGTTGAGATATTGAGGAAAGAATTGGGGGAAAGATCATGAAAATCAATCCCATAGTAATACATGAATCCACGAACAAATGGGTAGAGGGGAAACCCGAGCCCACGGACAAAATGGGAAAGGAACACGACTCTCTCGTGAGGCTCCGGAGTAGGGACGACCTGCCTCGCTGGTGGGAGACGGTGGCCGATCTTCTTGGCCAGGTACCCGGCCTCCCGGAGCCTCTTGATGTCCTTCTCCTGGACGGTAGAGGCCATCCATCTGCCTCCTGCTCCGGATCCGGACATCTTTGGAAAGCCTTTCTTCGATGGAAGATAAGAATGCTTGGGCGTTAGGGCTCGAACAGAGCGGAATGAGCTAGCGGAAGGAGAAGGCGTGGGTAAAGAGGAAGAGACCTTATCTCTTTAAAGAGATGGTAAAAGCTTTTTGCACCTCCCCACTGGCCTGGTGGAACCCGCTCGCTTCCCACTCGCCGCGATTAGCGGTGCGGTTGGACTACCCATACTCGTATTGATGAGAATCCCACAATAAGGGGACACGATCTCTGCCATGGCAAAACGTGCAGAAGAAACCACCTCGCGATAGGCACTACAGCTGGTTGTGGGAAAACGGTTCGAATAATGACCCAACCATAAAGACATATCATGTCATCTAAAAAGTTGTCGATTGAAATATCATTCTCTCTACGGTGGTATGTGAAGATCATTTTGCAGATCCGGACACGGTCTACAAGTTCGATGATTACCTTGGAGTATTCGGAGATGGAACCCGCCTTGCAATGCCGAAGACAAGACTGCGCGCCGGACTCATCGTCATTGAAGCCTGGTTCTGGGGCTATTGAGGGAGTCCTGGATTAGGGGGTATCCGGACAGTCGGACTATATACATCATCCGGACTATTGGAGCGTGAAGATACAAGACTCAAGACTCCGTCCCGTCTAGGTGGGACTCTCCTTTGCGTGGAAGACAAGCTTGGCGATCCGGATATTGTATTTCCTTCCTTGTAACCGACTCAACCCTAGCCCTCTCCGGTGTCTATATAAACCGGAGAGGTTGGTCCTTAGAAGGCCGATCACAATTACAATCATAATCATCATAGGCTAGCTTCTAGGGTTTAGCCTCTACGATCTCGTGGTAGATCTACTCTTGTACTACTCATATCGTCAATATTAATCAAGCAGGAAGTAGGGTTTTGCCTCCATCGAGAGGGCCCGAACCTGGGTAAACATTGTGTCCCTTGCTTCCTGTTACCTTCAGCCTAAGATGCACAGATTGGGACCCCCTACCCGAGATCCACCGGTTTTGACACCGACATTACCCAACACGCTCGATCACTCTGGCCGGACACACCTTTCTGGGGTCAATGCCCAGCCTCGAAAGATCAACACGTCTCAGCCCTACCTAGGCTCAGCAGAGAGGTCCCCGCCGGTCTACATCCTAAGCGCTCCGGGGTCTTGGGCCCATCGCCCGCAGCACTCCGGGTCGTTGCGCGCAGGGTGAATACCAGCACCGCCTCGGATGGCCAGCATGATCCGACCATGCCGCACTGTTGAACTGGACATCTGACAAAGCTTCGGCTGATACTGCGACGTCGAGGCCCATATCTATTCTCGCGTGGTGGTTAGTGTGTAAAGGCCAGAGGCCAACTCAGAACAAATACCCAAACCATAGTGTATTATAAGCTTCCGGAGACGATCAGAGACTCACAATCGAAAGTGACCCCGTCGCCCTGTCTCGTGGACTTACGACAAGGGCCTAGGATGCCCGGCCGTGCCACGTAACCATCTTGCGGGTGCTCTCCGGGCCCGCCCGACTTTCACCAAGGTCTCAAGTAAAGTCAAGGTAACCGTGTGTCCAAACATCAAGGGGAAAACCCGAGGAATCACCCATGGAGAATTCCACTCAATGTAATCATCAAGGTGAACGTAAGAGGGACCACCCTCAAGGTTCACACTTGAGGTGTTGAACGATAGAGCCATATCGGGAATGGTGAAAGAGGAAATCACCCTCGATGACCACGACCGAATAGCTACACTACAGAATTATCATCAGGAGTGCGTTATGAGGGATCACCCTCGGCACTCGATAGTAGCTCTGCAGAGTCGAGCAACAAAAGGGGTGTGATGTGATGTGAGGTGTCAGGCTCTGGTCATCGATCATGTCGATCGAGGCGTCAATGATGAAGCAGGGGCAACAAGGACAAGTGGGGGTCACTGATGGATCACTAACCAACCTATACTAAGCAGTTTAGGATAAGCTGGTAGGTAGCAAAAGCAGGTACAAAAGCAAGCTATGCATCAGAATAGGAGCAAACAATAACAGTAGCAAAATCTAATGCAAGCATGAGAGTATAGAATGGGCGATATCGGGATGATTAAAGGGGGGGCTTGCCTGGTTGCTCAAACAAGGAGGGTCATCATCGACGTAGTCGATCACAGGGACATCAACATCGGTCTCGGGGTCTACCGGAGAGAAGAGGGGGAAGAAACAGTAAATACATAGCAGGCAAGTGCATAACAGGACAACAGACAGAGCTAGACGTGTTCTAACGCGGTGCTACACGCTACCGGCGAAGGGGGGAAACCTCCGGGAATGTTTTCCCGAAGTTTGGCATTTTTGGGAAGACGAAACGGAGGGGGAAGGTTGCATGTTGCTATGCTAGAGGCATGTGACAGATGAACGGCGAGCATATTCGGATTCGCCTCGTCGTTCTCGGCAACTTTCATGTACAGGGCTTTTCGATCCAAGATACGGTTTATTTTATATGATTTATAAATAATTAACCATTTTCTGGGATTATTATTATTTAGCTAAATTGAAAAAGAATTACTGTGCCATCATGATGTCAGCATGACATTAGCAGTCAAAGTTGACCGTTGACCAGTCAAACTAACGTGTGGGTCCCGTTCGTCATAGGCTCAGAGTAATTAAGCAAGGTTAATTACTTTTAACTAAAAGATTAGATTAACTAATTTTAATTAGTTTAGTTAAACGGGATTAATTAACTTAATTAATTAATTAATTAATTAATAATTTATTTACTCTAACATTTTTTTATATTCTTTTTTTATTTAGACAAATCGTTCTGGGGGCGGGGCCCCCTGTCATTGGCCTAGGGGGCCTTAACGGGTTGGGCGAAACCGGCGTGAGCGCCAGCCTGCAGGGCGCGGTTGCGTGCAACGGGCGCCTGGGCGCGCACTCGCCGGCAGGGAGTGCGGCGAGGCGAGGCCAGCGGCCAGGGTGGTGCCCGCGCGTGGGCGCGAGCTGGTGGAAAGCAAGGACGCAGCGACCGTGGGCGGTGTGCGACCCGGTGTGGCGAGGCACGAAGCGGGGCGAGGCCATGGTGGTGCGCGAGCGGCCACTGGAGGCCGTGCGGGCGGCAGCCGGAGGCGGCGCTCGGCTGTGGTCATGCGCGCGCGAGTGGACCGCGCTGGTGACAGAGAACAAGGGAAGAGAGGGAGGGAGGCCGGAGCTCACGTGGGCCGTAGGGGTTTGGCAGCGGGGCTCGTGGTGGAAGATGAGGATGGAGGCGGGGAGGTAGTCCGACGGGGAGGAGATGAGGAGGTCCGGCGACGGTGAGGCCTTCGGGCGGCGGCGCGTCCAGATCGGGGGAGAAGGGGGTGAACGGCCTGATCCAGATCCAGCAACGGGGAGGATGACGGGGACGGCGAAGCGGCCTCGGCGAGGTGCGGGGCCGGTCGGGGTTGCCCCGATCCGATCAAGGGGGAGGGAGAGCGAGCGATGTAGGGAGAGTGGGGGAGATTGAGGGGAGTGGGGTGGATGAGAGGATAGGGCTAGGGTTCGGTGTAGATCGGGAGGGGGGTTAAGGATAGGCGGCTGGGCCGGCCAGCTGGGTTGGGCCGGTTGGCTGAGGCCCCGGTGGGCAGGAGGGCTTGCGGCCCCTTCTTTTTTTGATTTGTTTGATTTCTCCTTTTCTTTTATTTACTTTTGCCATTTGATTTAATTTTGAAAAAAAGAAACCGGAAGTGATTGAATCAACGCAAGGTTAACAATAGTAAATGCGGTGACAGGGCATCATTAGCATAGGATTACTGTAGCATAACTATTCGGGCATTACAGGGAGCAATCGTTATTTTTTGCTTAATAAGGAGGCACTTCCTTCCATGCGAAGATATAGCTGGTGGATCCCAATTGTGATGGACAGGATTCATTGTTATGGTATAAAAGGAGGTACTTGCTTGCGTGCGGCCATGGACCATGTGGGTCCAAATTGTCAGCATCTCCACATACATCCCTCTTCCAATGTTGTCGTTTGTTGACAACGTTGACCATGCCATGCCGAGAACACCAACGTGGTGGACGACGGTGAGACCCAGGAAGGGAATGACCCAGAAGCGGCGAAGCCACAACAGTGGATGGATCTGAGTGAGTAGAGGGATGGTCTGGCTAGCGGTGAGAGTAGTAGGGGCGGTGAGGCCTGCGCGGCAGCAAAGCTGGCCACGGGAGGTGGGAGCAGGCGGTCCCGCCGACGCTAGATTTGGCGGCTGGAGCAAGAAGATCAGAGATTGAACAAGCACGATGGTCATTGGATTGACATCCAACGGCCACTTCTGCTAGAATCGTTTGTTGACCTATATGATAAGTAAAAAAATCTCGCATAAGCGCCAACTTAATAGGCCCACAAGTCAGCCCATTTCCTATTTTTTTTAATAATTTAGAGCTCATTTGCAACTTCTTATGCAATTTATTGCAATCCATTTCCTTTTTGTTGGCCAGGGCCAGGATTAAATATTTAAAGGAAAATTCGCATATTTTGGTGGGGTCCAAACTAATTTTAATACCGAAATGTCGAGCCAGATTAAAATACTTTGAAGATATATTTAAATTAGATTAAATCCCAGTGAAATTGGAATCTGAAAATGTGAAAAAAATTTAGAAATTTGAAAGTAATTGCCAATTTGTCGTGTGTTTTTATATTTACAGCCTATTTCGTATTACTTTTAAGATTTGCAGCCGTCTTAAAAGAGTTGCAGCCCAGCAGGGTGGAAAAAAATAAGTACGTCTGGGTTGGGTATGCCTGGATTGGGTATTCTTCAGAAAAAATAAACTGGGCTAGCCATTTTCACAAACAAAAAATAGTTGGTCTAGTCGTGTGGTGAATGTAAAATATAAGGCCTGGGCTAGATGGGCTAGATGGGCCACAGCCTAGTTGAAACCCTGCTCCGTCTCAACAATAACAAAAAAACCTGCTCGAGCGGCTACGTCCCAGGTGTCAGCCGCTCTTGTGGTGTTCTCTTGTCTATTGACTATCCGTTAACAATGTCATGGATCCCAGATGTCAGCAAACCACTAGGAGAAAGCATTTTATTTTTCTCTATGCTGACAATGGAGTATATAGCAAAAAATGAGGAACTTGCTTGCATACGGCCTTGGACATGGTGGGTCCCTACTGTCGTCCTCTCCACGTACAGTCCTCTCTCGATTCCTCTTGTTTGTTGACCATGTTGACAACACGAGAGGGCGAAGCCGCGACGACCGCACCAAAGCACGCAGAAGACAACAGCGAGGCCTCCGACGGGAACAATTAGGAGTCGGGGGAAGATGCGGCGGTGAAGTCGCGGGGTAAGGGGGGTACAAGGGTTGACTGGTTTGGGTTCGGGGTGGGGCTGACATTGGCATTAATGATTTAGGAGACGGCAGGGCGGTGATGAGTGCGTTGAGGCGCAGCCAGCTATGGGAGGCAGAAGCAGGCGGCGCCACCGGCGCTGGTTTGGTTTTGGCGGCTAGAGGAAGACAAGACTGAAGAAACACGACAGACTGTAAAAGTAGTAGGAGTACTTAGCAACCTTAACTGAAACCAGGGACACTTGACAACTATAGCTGAAAGAAGCGTGAGTACTTATACAGGTTCAACCGTACAAAGCACACCTTAAATAGTGCTACTTTGCCTACAATTAGCCAAGGGTGACTCCACCAAGCCCCAGGACAAGGCCCAGGTGCCACCCCGCCAATCCACTACCTTATGAAAGCGGCTTCATCTTGCAGTGTGGTCAATAAACATGATATTCACTTTAGAGCCATGGAAAACCATGAGCATAACCTTCTGTCCTATTCTCCAAAATGGACGGGCCCTCATTATTTGAGACCACCCATGCATAAGTATCTTTTCATCTCCAAGGGAAATGGAGTAGGTCGACATAAAGATTATGTTGTGACCAAACGCAAGTCTGACCCAGCCATGGTCAGACATCTGTATAGGAACAATAAAATTGGCCAGTTTCTGTTTCAAGAAGATCAAAGCTACCGAACTGTGTATAAGCAAGAGTTTATAAACAATATATATCTATAATACCTAAATAGCTCATCCCCAGTAACCTATTTCTCTTGACATGCAGGCTATCCACATCACTAGCACTGCCTCGTCAGCGTTTAATTAGAGGCTTACAAGCGGGACCCATCATAGCAAAAAACCAACATGGTGGCTTCAGTTACACTTGGTAGGCCCAGCGAGAGAACCTCACGACGGACGTAATCCAGCCCAGCCCGACCATCCGCCTCCACTTCTTTTTTTTCCTGCGAGAATGCCCCCACTTTCCTTCGTGACTCCCTCCCTCGCTTCCCCTGTCCACCGCGGCGCGCCGCTAGCACGGGATCCCAGTGGGTCGGCTCCTCTCTGCGCACAACACGCTCTGCCTCGCCGCCCCAGCCACGATCGGTTGGTCGATCCCCTCGCCGCTTCCTCCCTCTCCGCTACTCCTCACTCCCAAGCCGGCACCCTCCCTTCCTCCCGCCGCACACCAGTCCTTCCACGGCGGTCACCTCCTTCCTCCTCTCCCCTTCGGCGACCACCTTCTTCCTCCTCTCCCCTTTAACCTCCTCCATACCCGCGGTGCCTATCACGGCTACTTCACAACGGAGCAGCGGCCGGTGGTGTCGTCGTTGGGGATCGGTCTCGGGCTGCTCAGCCATGGACTCGCTGCTGCCCATCCCAACTTGGCGCCGGCGTCAGCAAGCACCTCCTCCCTCGGACGTCATCCCGGCTAATTCAGCCTAAATGTATGCACTTCCCTCTTGGTTATTGATTTGCTGGCAACGACATCGAGCTCCCAACTACGACCACGCTATCTGTCGACTTGAAGCTATTGTACTCTGTTCGTCACAAGGTACTATACTCCGTTCATCAGAACAATATTTCTCTTTTCTTATAATCCTATATATATTCTTATGAAAAGGGCCATAGCAACCTTACACAGCCTACTGCTACATCCTCCCTGCAGCCCATTGCTTCCACCGGCCCATCCTATGTATCTTCCCTGGTCACAATGGATAGCGAACAGCCAGCTGACTAATTGATGTCAGATGCTCCCTCTCCTAATAATGTTCCATCCGCTTCACTTCCTCTCCCCACCATCTCCACAAGAAACTGATGGATTGCTCTTTAAAGTCTGCTTGGCCTCACCTCATTTCCTTCCCATCGGGTCTCTGCCACACCACTCATGCTGCCTTCGGTGAGCAACTCCCTGTCATTTCCTCCATGTTCTCTATGTATGATATATTGTTGCTTGCATCACAAATTTGCTCTTTCTCAGGTACTGCATGCTCACCCACCCTTTTCATCTGTGGATGCCCACGAATCAATTGGCACTAAAGGTCTGCTTGAGGGTCGTCAGTTTTGTCTTCCGATAATCATCAACCTTCATGGTGGGACGAATTTGAAGCCTCCGCTCTTCTGCAGCTGCACCATCAGGCTGAGATCTATTGGCGCCAGAGGGGCACCCTTAATTGGACTCTCAAAGGGGACGCTCCTACTGCTTACTTCTTTGCGATCGCAAACGGTAGGCGTAGGCGTTGCGAAATTAATAGCCTGTTGATTAATGGTATGCGCTCTTCTGATCAATCCGTGATTATGGCTCACGTTGTGGACTTCTTTTCGTCTTTGTTAAGAGCTAAACCTCCATCGGGCCTGTCCATCTCCCCCCACCTCTGGAGTTTTGGTCTTAAAATTTCTCCTGAGGAGAATGCATCCTTGATGATTCCGCTCTCCGATTAGGAAATCTGGGATGTGGTTAATTCTGCCAATCTTAATGCTGCTTCCGGGCCTGATGGCTTCTCCATCCCTTTCTTTCGGAAATTTTGGCCCCAGTTGAAACAGTTGGTGTGTAACGTTATTCAGGGTTTTTGTCTTGGTACTGTCGACATCTCTCGCCTGAACTATGTTGTTATATCCTTGATCCCTAAGGTAAAGGGTGCGGATGTCATTTCCCAATTCCGGCCTACAGCGTTGATTAACAACTTTGCCAAGTTCCCTTCCAAAGGCTTTGCGAACCGGTTGTCTCCGGTAGCTCACAGAGTTATTAGTCCCTTCCAGTCTGCTTTTATCAAAGGGCGTTTTATTTTAGATGGTATTCTCTCCCTTCATGAGATTGTTCATGACCTTCATGTGCGGAAATCCAAAGCCATTATCCTCAAGCTAGACTTCGAAAAAGCGTATGACTTGGTTAGCTGGCCTTTTCTCAGGCAGATTCTTCTTGCCAAAGGGTTCGACGGTGCTTATGTTCACCGTATCATGCAGTTGGTCTCGGGTGGCCACACTGCAGTCGCCGTAAATGGTGCTATTAGCAACTTCTTTGCGAATGGGAGGGGCCTCCGCCAAGGGGATCCGGCCTCCCCTGTTCTTTTCAACTTTGTGGCTGACGCCTTCTCCTGTATGCTCTCCAAAGCGGCTCGATGTGGTCATATTATCCCTGTGGTTTCTCACCTACTTCCGGAAGGGGTCTCTCATCTACAATATGCGGATGATACAATCATCCTGGTAGAGTTGGACAATGCCTGTATTGCCAATCTGAAATTTATTCTGTTGTGTTTCGAAGCTGTTTCTGGTCTTAAGATCAATTTCGCCAAGAGTGAGGTTATGGTGACGGGGGTTGACCGGGCGGAGGCCTTGCGGGTGGCCAGGCTCCTCAACTGCTCTTTAGGTTCCTTTCCTTTCAAATATTTAGGTCTGCCTATCTCTCCTGGTCTGCTTCACGCGAAAGACTTCGCTCCGGTGGTTGCTAAAGTGGGGAATAGGGTGCTTCCTTGGAGGGGTAGGTATAATACCAATGCTGGCAAAGTGGCTCTAATCAACTCTTGCTTATCCTCTCTCCCGATGTTCCTTATGGGTTTTTATCGTCTCACGGATGGAGTGCATGCTGGCTTCGACAAACATAGGGGTGGCCTTTATTGGAATTCTGCTGATAACAAAAGAAAGTATAGGTTGGTCAAGTGGCAGTTTATGTGCAAGCCTAAAAATCTTGGGGGGTTAGGCATTATTAATACTCGGGTGATGAATATTTGTCTGCTCGTTAAGTGGTGGTGGAAAATTATGACGGTTGGGGCCGATGTGCTGTGGTCTTCGATTCTTAAGGCTAAATATTTTCCTAACTCCAACCCTATGTTTGCCCCCGCGCGGCGCGGTTCGCAGTTTTGGAAAGCCCTTGTTAAAGTGCGGCCGATTTTTCTGGAGCACGTTAAGTTTTGTGTGGGTAATGGGTCCGCTGTTCGTTTTTGGTTAGATTGGTGGTCTGGGGATGCTCCCCTGGCTGTTAGCTTTCCAGTTCTGTTCTCTTATTGCCTCAATCCGCAAATCTCCATCGCGGAGGTGGCTGCTAATAATTGGGACTTGGCTTTTCATCGGGCCCTGTCTCCTGAAGAGTTGGAAGAATGGCAAAGTCTTTCTGCCCTCTTCCCTGTGCTCTCGGAGGAGGCCAACTCGGTGGTTTGGCCGCTTACGGCCTCTGGTATATTCTCGGTCAAATCGCTGTACTCTAGACTGATTGGTGGTACTACTTCGGGTAGATTTTCCTCTGGCAAGCCTTCCGTGGTCGCCTCCCTTCTGCTGATCAGATCAAAAAACGCAACGGGCCGGGCTCGGAATTCTGTAACTTGTGTGGGGCTTTGGAAAACTCTAATCACATCTTTTTCAACTGTGTTCTCGCCAAATTAGTTTGGGCTTGCGTCAGATCCTGGCTTCGGGTCTCCTGGAATCCCTCCTCTTTCTCAGATATTAGAACCCTAGCCAAATCTCTGGTAGGGGTCACCAGGAGGGTTTTCTGGGTTGGCTTGGGAGCCTTATGTTGGGCACTATGGACCATTAGAAACAAATTTACTATTGAGCTTACCTTCCCATCTAAGCCTGCTGATGTTCTTTTCAAATCATGTATATTCTTGCAGCAGTGGAGATCATTGACTAAGGAGCCAGATCGGGACGCCCTGGACCTGCTCATCGCCAAAATTCGGGCTTCAGCCTCTCAGATCTCCGGGACGAATCATGGTGTATAATTTTGGTGCTATACTTTGCGGGATTAGGTCTTCTTCTCTTCCCGGCCTGCGTGCCGTGTTTGGCAGCTGCCTGTATCGCTACTACTTTGGGTCTATTTACCTTTCTCTGTGGCTCTGTGTTCGTGTGAGCATTGGGTATTCGTGACGCTGCCGTGTGGCTTTATCTATAAAGTCGGGCCTTGGCCTTTTCTCTAAAAAAAAAATTGAAGCCTCCGCCCATTGCTTGCTCACGTGTTGGCAGGAACTCACCTGCACCCCCGGTGTTGCCTCCTCTCTCTATACCAGGTACCCCCGCCAACACTTCCTCGTGCGCCCATCTAGTTTTTATGAGTCCGGCTCTTAAATCCAGATATTTAGAGTTGTTGTGACTAGAAGTGCATCAGCTAACTGCGTTGCAAAATCATGTCTTGACCGATGCAAAGCTCATACTATAGGTTGGTGTATGAGATGCTGAAGATTGGTATGATATGGATGTCGTAATAAATTTTATTCTCTGCCTATGAATTTTAAGTCCTGCTACACTTTTTTCACGTAGGTTGGTGTTCTGTTAAATCTTCATCTATAAACTAAAGATGGACAGAAATTCAGTAATGTTCAGTTTGCTGCAGCAAATGCAAGGTAAGAGTGGATTTTATTTAGCTTCACTTGATAATTACTTCATAATAGTTAAAATATGTTGGTACTGTCAATCGTAATTTTCACTAATGCCATTTGTTAACTCCCAGATCATGCACCTTGACATCTAGGTAACAAAAGATCAGGTCTAGGAATAGAGAATAGTAAGCAATGTTTTTTCTTTCTGAGCAAGCACTATCAGTACTCATACTGGACTAGACTTAATCTAATTAGTATTCTTCTCTCAATATTGTATTTTTTTATATATTTTTTTTGTTTAGGATCAGACCAGGTATTTGTCTTGGCAGGCATTTGTGGATATATCAATTTGAGCTGCAACACTACAAACTGATCTTGCTGTTTATATTTTATATTTACAGGGTTTGTGTTACAACTAAGACTGCTGGCGACCTGAATGGTAAATATCTAACTTTTTGCACACATACAACTACCCATGTCTTTTTTAATTTTGTCAATTCTTGCACTCTCAGCTCTCTTCTACCTTATAAGCTCATAAGTGCGACAACATTACCCTGTGAAAGTTCTTATCCCCCACAATGGTAAATATGAACTAGTAACTAGAGATATACGCTTTAGCACCTGGCCCAATTATTTATATTCCCCATTGTATCCACCAGTTAGTTATATTCCCCATTATATCTTTGTGCAGCACTACAAACAACAAAAAATCAGGAAACATTTCAGGACAAGTGGAATAATTCCACTAAGAAAAATATATATCAAGGGTGTTTTACTGCTAAATAAATATATTCCATGTATTGGTAGTAGTAGTTGGAGATTCAAAAAGATGCAATTACTATGGTTGTGTTAGTTGGCAACATGGACTACGATTGTACTAAAGGTTGTTGTCTTACAGTTTCACTTTGTCTGTAGTTTGTTGTAAATCATTTCGGATCTATGTCTTTTGTTTATTAGCGAGAATACAGTATTGTGGTGTGCGTTGCCCACAACTTATTAGCAGTTCTTGCTCTCTGATATGATCTTAAAGATAATCTCTGAATAGTTGTACAATTTGTTTTCAAATCCTAGATCTCTATATGTGATGTCAAATGGTTTGTTGCTGAAAAAGAAAATGATGTGGCAGTTGCTTGGATGTGTTATGTTTACCTTTGGAGGCAATGGCATTATGTTTTTGCATTTCCAAGGTCACAATATGAAGTCTTAATGTTTTACCTTCATTTCTCCTTACCACTTTATCATTTCAACCATGGATGGATAGCAAATACAAATGGACAACCGAAGCACCAAGTACTGAATATTGGTTCGCTCTCTATTTTTCATATCACTTTTTGCCTTACTGCATCTACTTTAATTAACAACGTATACATCTTATCCAGGATGCCACCTAATTCTTCGAACAATAATCAGCCATGTTCTTTACTGTTTTAATAAGGGAAGCTCGGAACAAATAAACAGATGCAATTGCAAAATAAAGAACACAAAAGAATCTGTATTTATAACTTTTTTTATAAAAAAAGAACAGAGATGCAATAATCATAGATTTGTGAAAATGAAGGTAACATATATTACGTATTATTGATTCACATATTTTTTTAGGAACTTCCAATCTATTGATCTTCAGATGGTTTAATTATTTGATATGTCAATGTTATCTGAAAATCTACAGCAAATTCCCGCAGCAACGCGCAGAGCATTGTCTAGTAACAAAAAATAGCTCGTACCATAAGCTTCTTGATAGAGTTGGGTATGTTCAATATGTGCACCAGTGGCACACATATCTCACGTAGCCTTCCACCATCGAAACGCACCACAAGAACCTCAAGACCAAGGGCGGTGCCAGGATTTGATCATAGGGGGGGCGAAAAGACAAAGTGATCACATAAGACATAAAACATCCCAATATATCGAGTGTCAATATAGCATTGAATTTGGAGTTTGCTAACCATATGTGCATCTTATGGCAACATATATTTGTCTATAGAGAACATGCGGATTTTTTTTATATTAGTATATTATAACCAAGGAATTTATTGTTGGTGTGTTCTCTTAATCCTTGTGGCATCATAATTAGGAAAAAGAAACAATATTATTCAACTGCCTCAGATACTAGCTAAAGGTTGTATACAGTACTGATGTAGCTTCAGAATTGAGTGTTTATTCATCAGATTATCATATATCTTTATTTTTACCTACTAATAAACCACCGATCGATTGTGGCCGTACGTCGTTGACCATTTTGCAGAGAAGTCCCTACAGTTTTGTGTATTCAACCCGCAGTCCCTTTTTAAGTGATTATTGTGAGATAACCTTTCGTTGTTTGCACAAAAGACCCTATAGTTTGGTCTATTCAGCCCGCGGTCCATACACCTGGTTTTATTAATCGGGACCGAGTCAACGCGGCGGCTCGATGCAGAACGGCGGCAGACGGACCTTGCAGGGTCCGGATCCGCGCGCGGTAGCTGCTGGGCAGGTGGGCGGCGATGCGGGGTTCGCCGTTGACGACGAGGAAGGCCGGAGCGCGGCTTCTCGGGCGGATCCATGGCGGCTCCTGGGCAGATAGGAGATATGGAGGTGAGGTGGAGAAGAAGGAGCTCGCCGGAGCCGGGCGACGGCGGATGGGGGCGGGAGACGGAGGGATCCGACCCGGCGGCGCGAAGTTCTTGCAGGTGGAGACGGGGTTGGTTCTGCGCGCAAACGCCCACGTTGGCCGCCTCCGACGACTCATCGCCGCCGTGGCAGTCATGAACTCCGACCACGGGGACTCGCACGCCCTGCAGCGGCTGGAACTGGCTGAAGGTCATTCGGCATCCTCGACTTCATGCCTTCCCCACGCCCTCCTCCATCCACGACCTCTGGTACACTACTGCTCCTCCCTCTCCTCTCCTTCCCAATCCACCCCGTAATTTCTCTGTTCGCTGTCTTGGCGATCCTAAATTTGGCTTGCTTCCCCGTCCTAGCAGCTAGGCCTTATGCTACTCCCAGCTCAAGCTCGACAAGCATGCCGCATGCTACTTCTTCCCTACATCCTAAAGGTATGGAACTTACACTACCTCTCTGCACCCGTGCATGGCCCTGGACCAGCTGTCCCATTGGCCTTGTCGCCTCCCTCCCTCTCGTTTCCTTCCAAGATATAGCCATTTGTTGAGAGATAAATGTGCGGCAATGTAAATAGGCTATGCTAGGAGTTCAGTTTCCCAGAGAACGAGAATTTGTCCATGTTACTCTGAATGAACCTATTTTCAGCATCATCACTAATGTTTTCAGATGTCACCTTTATTCCTGACGAGTTAATGTTTGATGCAACCCTGCAATCTACAATTTGCCCGTCAGAAGGTTACCTGAAGCTTAAAATAGAGAAAATGGCTATTAACCTCATGATTTTGTGTACTAAGTCACAAGGTATTTTGTCTCAACCAAATAAGAGTTTCATTATTATTTTTGAGCAATTTAGAATTGCTTTTTCATATTTGTTGGAGAATCAGATCGATGAATATTGAGATTATATCAATTAAGGTACCTTTTACAAACTAATACTATCTAATCTGACACCCTGTTAACCTCATGATTTCGTGTACTACTTATTTCCTCATGATTTTTAAGTTGCACGATTTGGCTTTTGGAGACAATTTCAGATCCGGCTTAGTGACAGGATCATCTTTTTCTTGAGTTATTTTGCTAAAAACATCACAAGATATGGTCCTAATTGTTTGCAGATTTATCTCTGTTCAATCTGCCTTCACTGAACGTCTGAACATGCCAATGTGTTAAGCTTGTGGTGTATTTCTTATGGTGGAGGGAATAATAAGTGTTAGTTCTGCAAAGTTTGACCAGACGGCTATGCATGTGCAAGCATAACTACATTGGCTGGTGCGTATACAGTCTAAGTGCAAGGCACACTGGCCATTTGACCGAAGCCAGTAGGACCACTAGGATTTGCAGTACTGAGAGACTCAACCTGCACTGGCACATTGTGATTTTTACTGTAGGTTGCTTTTAGTGGTTAGATATGTGACCTGAATGTGAGCTAGAGTATAGGGATTATCTTCTATGCTATCGGTTGGTCTTATGTTCTCATATCTTAATATGTCCTACTCATTTTCTTACAGTTTCGTGATCCAGCACAATCTTTATATTTTCTACAGATTCTTAAGCAATTACTCGCATTTGAAAAATGATGGATGGAGCATGCCCTCTTTTTGAAAACTATTGTGGACCATTGGTGTTCGAGATTATATTGTGCTTCGGGCCATTGTGAGATGTCTATCACCATGTATTGCTTACATGATAGGGAAAAAATATTGCAAGTCATTACGTCTCTCCGTCAGAGGACGATTGCGTATTCATGGTCTAGGATTTTTTTTTACTGAGCTCATGGTTGTCAACTATTTATTTCCATTTCTTTGGTAGTGATATTTGGTAAGGCTGGAGGTCCTAGCTACAGAACATCAACGGCGTAAAGTATATGTATTGCTGCTCAGACGTTCTGTAGATAACTTACTGATTTTTCATTTTTATCATGTACGCTTCAATTCTTGCATGCCAAATAAACATAAGTTGATGTTTAATTGTTTGCTTGTCTCATGTTTGCTCTTCATTATCCTATATCAAAGTGATGCCGTTCAATGCGTTTGTCCCTTTCTGATGTAGAAATTGATTTCCATGAGGCATGCCCTCAATGTGCAACAATATCATTCTTCCTGGTGTTGCATTAAATATACCTCTTATTTAGAAAAATATATCCTTTGGATTTGGGAGCAGTATATTAGGTAGACATCGTTTGGTGAACATCTGCAGGGTAGAATTCTTGGTTGACTCTAGAATTTTGTTGTAGATTAGTTGGCAGATTAGAATGTCTTTGGCGAGTTCTTTGTTGGTTAGGTCCAGCTCCCTTGGCACTGGACCTAGCAAATGCGTGTGCATGTGCAGATCTCTCACCCATCCACTGCACCACCTGTTGTTGGATGGCAGTGGGGTGTCCAAGCGTGTGGAAGGCCTATCCGCCGTGGCGGCGCAGCTCAGCTCCGAGGAGAACAGTTCCAAGGCCCAACTAACAGTCTACCACAACTCTTAGCCCATTCCTAGACTGTAATTAAATTGCATTATCAATCAATCATAGGCTACAATTAACCAGTGTAATTTGGATATGCAACACCAGGGACCATTTGATTGAATTGGTGGTATAGTAATGCTATCCTGATACAATTATTAGATCATTTTGTCCTGACAAGCAGATGGTCTTTGTCCTGTCATGCAGATGGTCTTTCGTCCTGTCAAGCAGATGGTTAATTACTGGACAGGTAGAGCATGGCATTTTCCGTGTGCAATCCACACTGACAAGCCTGCAGAGGCTACTTCAAGTCAAGTGTCTTTAGAATTTCTTACTATGTCTACTCATGTAGTATTTAGATTAGAATAGTATCAGATTTGATTGATGCCCTCAGTTCATCACACACACTGACATGTTACTTCTTTCTCGCTTTAACTTTGAAGCCCAAATAAGCATCTTTTGCTACTTAATTGCGCTTGTAGACATTTTTTATTCTCAGTTCATGAATAATATATGTTCACAAGACATAAATTTAGAACTTTTGGCACATATGTACTTTAATATTCTTGCACGCTTTTATTCCTTGATTTTTTTCATTGAACATGTGTGTCAAGTTAGTGTATAATTATTTTCATCAGAGCTTGTAACATGGCATGGTTTGAAGGATACTAATAGCTTCATTCGTTGTGATCCTGGGACCTAGACATATCCTTCATACCAATCTGTTTTTTAGTGATGACACCTGAACGTGTAACTCATACTATTTTTCTAGATGTTTTTTTTTTGCTTATACTCATGGTTCTGGGTGTGGTGTATTAACATTGACATGATGTATGGATTTTTCAGAAGTTGAGCACACATACTCATGAACGTTGTGCTGCTTATTCGTTATCCACCCATACTGCTCAGAAGCCTGCCGCTTTTTTCAATGGTCTTCGCGGATGGTTGTTGAGCCCATCTCAGATGAATAGCTAGATACCAGGATGTAGGGCTATCATTTATCCCTAACAAAATTGAAGTTTTTTTCTTTGGTACGACACGATAGTTCTCTAGATTATAACCATTATAATTACTTGCAAGTTCTCAAGAAATATTTGTTGTGCAACTATAAAAAATACGATCAGATTGAATTAAGGGTATAGCTTGTAATATGGCGCCAGTTCTTGAATTAGTTGTTTCATGCCATTTGAAATGTTTTACATAACACATTGGAAAGTATACTTAAATGATTGGTCTCATTCGTTACATGTCGTAAAATTTACACCATTTTTCATATGTAGCTTGCTCGGTTCACCTAAATCATTTTAGTCTAGACACATGGGAAACTGGGGAGAGAGAGAAGGAGAGTTGGGCCGGACTCGCGCTGCCAAATTTTTTCAATTTTTTTTCTCATTTTAGAAAAAGAGAAACAGATGGAGAGGAGAGAAAAGAAAATATTTAAGCCATAGGTGCAACGATACGAGGGGAGTGTGACAGGTAGGGGAGGAGGAAAAGGAGGCAACAGAGTTAGACGGATGGAAGGAGAGGCCGCACGGAGGTCCAATGAGGCTGAGGGATGCCGAAAGCCCTCTTCGCACATGTCCGGAAGAGAGCTAACCACCAAATGCAGTTATGTATTATGAGCTAGATCTATATAAAGATTTATCACCGGTAGCAAAGCACGAGCATTTTTGCTAGTACAAGTTAATATCTACTTGATCGATGCTGTGATGGCCGGTAGAATCGATGGCAGCGGACCGAGGCAGATAGAGCCAGCCGACAGTCCGTCAGGATCAGCAGAGCGTGAAAGGAGAAGGTGCTAGCACCAGATGCACCGCTCAATTGTCTTGGTCAGATCACCTGGCCCCCGCTGATGGCGAGCGGGAGGGGCTTTGTTTTTAAGTGTTTTCTTGAACGAATGGTTTGTATCATGCTCAGAAAGACGAGATGATGGCAGCTTCCTGAAGATGAAATAAGGTTTTACCCATCTAGCCCCCATCCCGGTGGTGCTTTTAGCATTGTCGGAGAATTTGTGGAGGTGTGTCTCTGGCGGATCTTGTGGGATTCGGTCGGCATTTATCTTTGATGCATCCGTTTGGATCTGTTCTTCATTTGTCTGTATGTCTGCAGACTGGATCATTCTGATCTACGCATCTCTTCATCAGCGATGATTGCAGTTCTGTTGGGCTAGTCCTATGTGGCCTTAGCACGATGAAATTCAACTGTCTACTATAACAAGGTTTGCTCGGCTCCAATGATAGAGGGACGATGACGCCGGCCTGCCTTCGGCTTGCTTGAGTGCTTGTAGTCCTCGCTTGGTGGGCTATGGATCTGGGTATAATTTTTACTTCTAATGTTCTTTGTACTATCTTGATAGTTGGTGAACAGATCAGACGTTTTCTCGACATTGTTGTTGTTTTGCGTGTTGTTTTGCATCTTCAAGTGTAGGTCATGGGATTTGGGGAATAAATATTATGTCAATTGGGTGAAGCTTCCGCATTACAAATTGGACTTAAAGTTGTGCAGATTCCATCTATCAGTCGTCCGATTGATCTCTAAAAACCAGCATACGTATTGATATGATTAGCTTTGTGTGAATTCTTTTGTAAACTATTGCAGTTTTGCTTACGAAATCGTAACAGATCTAGGAAGTGAAAGTAATAATACAAAACGTACATAAAAATTGGAAAAATTACGTCAAAATCGTGCATAATCAGTGACCAACCTGATATAGTTTCATAGAAAATTGACCCGGATTTCAAACCCTAAATTTGAATTGAAACTAAAATGTCACGGATATTTTTAATAAATCTTCAGCTACAACTGAAGTACAATTTGAGAAAAAAAATGATGTTTTACATTCAAATTGAATTTTTTGAACGTGAAATTCAATTGCATGGAGATTTTTTAAGATAATTTCAACGAACCAGATTCTTTTTGACATCACCAATGAACCAGAACTAATTCAGTGAACCTGTTAATCCAGCCTAGATGGACTGGCAGAAGAGCTTGGCATTTTTTTTCGATTTCTATTAAGAGTGATTCTATGAAGATTGTTCAAACTATTTAGAATCTGTCTGACTATCGTGCGTCATGAGCATTTATTACTGATGATTATCGAAAGTTGTTGAGTTCTTTCAGCAAAGCGACTATAAATTATTGTCTGCGAGAGGTTAATGAATGTGCTCATGCTATTGCATGTTCTAGTTTTATGGGGCAGAAATCAAGCGTGTGGCTTGATAAACACTAGTAGAAAAGGGGCCAATGGTCCAGGCCGGTCCAACCCATTAGTCCCGGTTCAATCCAGAACCGGGACCAATGGGGGCATTGGACCCGGTTCGTGAGCCCCAGGGGCCGGCTGGGCCACGTGGACCATTGGTCCCGGTTCGTCTGGACCTATTGGTCCCGGTTGGTGGTACGAACCGGGACCAATGGCCCACGCTCCTGGCCCACCACCATTGGTCCCGGTTGGTGGCCTGAACCGGGACCAAAGGACGACCATTAGTCCTGGTCCATTCCACCAACCGGGACTAAAGGGTTGGTCCTCGTTGCGGCCAAAGTTTAGTCCCACCTCGCCAACCGAAGGGGAATCAAACCAGTTTATAAGCCCCTCCCTCTCTGCCTTATTGAGCTCCTCTGAAAATGAAAATAGATGCCCTTATATAGGGAATTTAGGCTAAATTCATATGAATTTCTCTTGAAATTTGTTATGAATTTAATTTGAATTTCCTTTATAAGCGCATCTATGTTCATTTCTGAGTAGCTTTTTATATAGTTTTTTTTCTTTTCTGCTATATTTATTTTTTCTTTTATTTCTGAGTTGTAATAAGTCATTAAAAATAAGCATCTATGCTCATTTTTTAGTAAAGTTAATCATAACTATTTTTTTCTAATTTTTTTTGAATTGTAATAAGTCATTAAAAATAAGCATCTATGCTCATATTTTAGTAAAGTTAATCACAACTATTTTTTCTTCTTTTTATTTCTGAGTTGTAATAAGTCATTAAAAATAAGCATCTATGC
>NC_041391.1:60201679-60379155 GCF_002162155.2 Triticum dicoccoides
GTAAAGTTAATCATAACTTTTTTTTCTTCTATTTATTTCTGAATTGTAATAAGTCATTAAAAATAAGCATCTATGCTCATATTTTAGTAAAGTTAATCACAACTATTTTTTTTCTTTTTATTTCTGAGTTGTAATAAGTCATTAAAAATAAGCATCTATGCTCCTTTTTTAGTACAGTTAATCACAACTATTTTTTGCTTCAATTCATTTCTGAGTAGTTTTCTATATAGTTTTTTTTCTTTTCTGCTATATTTATTTTTTTCTTTTTATTTCTGAGTTGTAATAAGTCATTAAAATAAAAAAGAGGCGCAATGCTTGTTAATTTGCTTCAAGCCTTTCGGAATAGTGTCAACTGCACTGCACATAGCTCATGTGCAGTCTACCGTATTCCTCAAGGCTTGAAGCTAACCAACGTGCAGGAGCATTGAGCCTCTTCGTCATCGTCTCTGCACTCAGGGCTTATAAACAGCTGCGAGTGCCTCTCGCTTGGCGAGGTGGGACTAAAAAAACAACTGCAGGAAGAATCAACAAAAAAACAGCTACAGAAAATAAAAAAGTAGTTAGACGGGTCCATTGGTACCGGTTGGTGGCATCAGCCGGTACCAATGCCGCTCTTTGGTCCTGGTTGGTGGAATCAACCGGGACGAATGCCGCTCTTTAGTCCAAGTTGGAGCCACCAACCGGGACCAAACATCTTCGTTTCCCGCCCTTTGGGCTGCTGAAAAGAAGCCTTTCGTCCCGGTTGGTGGCACCAACCGGGACTAAAGGGGGCATTGGTCCCGGTTGGTGCCACGAACCGGGACCAAAGCCTTTGCTATATATACAGCACTTAGCACGACTTCGATCTCTCCTGCTCCACTCCCGTCGCCGCGCGTCTCCCTGTCGCCACCTCGCCGTCGCCGCCCCGCCCCGATGCCTTCGCCGCCATGCCCCGCCACGCCCCGACGCCGTCGCCGCCCCGCGCCGCCCCGCCCAGCCCCGCCCCGCGCCGTCGCCGCCCGCGCGCCCCGATCGACGTCGCCGCCCCGGCCGCGCCGCCTCTCGACGTCGTCGCCGCCCCACTACGCACCTCGCCGTCGCCGTCGCCGGCCGTACGATTTTTTTGTTAGATTAATTAGATTTGTTTTTGTTAGGTTAGATGTGTAGTAATTTAGATATGTAGTTCATAGATTTTTTTTTGTTAGATTAGATTTTTTTGTTATATTAGATGTGTAGTAATTAATTTGTTTATATTATATTACATTTTTTTGTTAGATTAATTAGACTTTTTTTGTTAGATTAGATGTGTAGTAATTTAGATATGTAGTTCATAGATTTTTTTTGTTAAATTGGATTTTTTTGTTAGATTAGATGTGTAGTAATTAATTTGTTTATGTTATGTTAGATTTTTTTGTTAGATTAATTAGATTTTTTTGTTAGTTTAGATGTGTAGTAATTTAGATATGTAGTTCATAGATTTTTTTTGTTAGATTAGATTTTTTTTGTTAGATTAGATGTGTAGTAATTAATTTTGTTCATAGAATTTTAATGATTTTTTTGTTCATAGTATTTAGAAAAAGGAAAAAAAATAAGAATTAGTTTATATATATAGTTGATCTAGCTAGTTGATTTAATAAACTAATTTATTTTACTATATATAGAAGTAGTTTGTTTTTAGTAAGTACTACTTATTTATTTATAGTAAGTGCTTAGTAGTTGAACTAGATAGTTGATTTAATTAATAAAACTACTTCTATTTAACTATATATAGAAGTAGTTCCCGCATCAACGTCGGCGATGCCTATCCAGCATCCTCGTCGTCGTCGACTCGGCGGTGGAGGCCTGCTTGGTAGGGCCATGTTCGGGACTGGGCTCCGCCGGGCTGGTATTGGGAGGTGCTACCTTCCGGGGGACGTAGGTTGGTGAGGAGGCAGCCCGTTGTTGACCCGATCCTTGTTTGGTGGCGGTCGCGTGGGCCAGTGACGGTGGTGAGGCATCCGGACACCGCGGAGGTGGTACGTCACCGTGTCAGCGAGGAGGACGAGCACGTCCGTCGCTACATGGTTGCATTGGAGGGCAGGTTCGACAATACCTGGCAGGTTCTTCAGGGATCTCACTGGAGCTATGATCATGTGATGGTTCCTTACCTTTGGGTGTCCACCGCCCGCGTCGATACCCATCGGGCGCTACGGTTCTAGTTGTATTAGTGATAATATTCGACGATGTACGGACACCAAGAGATGATGTACTTTTGCTTATAATTATTGAATGCATGCTAATTTGAATACTATACTTTATTTTATGATTTGGTTTTGCTTATTTTATGATTTGGTTTTACTTATTGAATGCTCATATTGGATAAGTTCTCCTTCGTTCCCGTGTGCTAGACAATTTGATATAATAATGCATTCGGGAATGAAAGGAGAAGCTACGTACATCGATCATCGATAGTCAACACGTGATTAATAATAATGATCTAGTTTAATATTTGAATTATGAACGTAGGCCGGAAATGTCGTACTCATCGGACGATGAAAACCGCCCGGGGGAGTGCGAATGGTGCCACGACGTCCAAGGTATCTGCGACAGGTTCATTGTGCTGGACGAAGATCGTCACTTCAGCATTAAGCTCGAGGAGACCTTCGATGTTCATACGGTACGCAACCGACGATAGTAGTGTTTTTTCGTAATTACTCACGACTTCAACTATTTTAATCATGACAATATTTTTCATCTTTTTCAATTCAACTAGGTTATTTCATGCTTTGCAAGACACTATGTCTTGGAGAGGATGGGTTTTGAAGACCATGAAAGTTTCGAAACCAAAAAAATTATCTTAAGTACCCATCATGGTGTGGATTTTCAAGTAAAGCTGTACAATGCTCAGAGTGTAACCTATTTTGGTTGCAAAAATTGGGAAGCACTTTGCAAGATGTATGGTTTTGATGAGGGTATGATTGTTATCATGGATCTTGGTGATCCTACAATCGAGCAAGAGAGACCTATAATTTTCGTCCTTGTGGATACACCTCCAATTCTTCTCCCATGTGAGCTTAACATAGTTATTAAGTAATTTATATTGTTTATTTTAAAATAGTTGACAACTTATTCTCCATTGACAGCTTATTTTCATTCTTCAAAGAATGTGCAGAAGATGGTAGACAGAACCTACTACACCGAAGGCTCCGAACTAACTTATCAGGAGAAAAATCATCTGGTCGCATTTTGTACTGATCTTGAGAATTACAATATCTACAATCGAACTCCTCAATATTATGGTCAATACGTGCCACTAGTGCACGTGTTGAACTACGGTAACTACCATGGAGATACACTGGTAAGATTTTTTACTATTACGACATTCGTGCATCTTTTTGCACACTTCTAAAACTAGTACATCATATCATTACTAACTACGAAGTTATTACTATGTTTTTCAACAGATAATCCCGAATGATTGTGTGCCTCATCTGATGTATACACACTGTATCCTTCATGTTTTGAACATACAACCAGGTCTTCCTACGAATCTGAACTGTCCATACCGGGTTTCTAAAAGAAGTGGAGACATGACAATAAAAGAATGGAAAAAATGTATGGACAGTCGTAAGGAGCTTCTTGGAAGCAACATTCAGCGAAGGGCAAAAATTGGAAACAGGATGATCGCCATTCTTCATAATGGAGAGTCAGGGTCTATATTGTTTTATGCTATTTTACCTTAAGGGTGTTTAGGTCCTACCTGATACTGATGATCATGTGTTAAGAACAATTATATAGGGTTGGGTTCGATGACTATGAGGATGATGATCGTATGACTTATTATTAATAACGAGTAGAAGTTGTATGATGATGCATGATTAGTAGCGAGTACTTGTTATTATATATGCTGATGTATGCGAGCATGCATGAGTTATTATATCAGCGGGTAAAATGAACATATATAGCAGCAGGGTTGGTAAACCAAGGACGAAGATATAAGAGAGGACACTTCTCTCTATTAGCTAGCTAATATAACAACCTAAAAATAACCCCCAAAACCCCTAAAGCAGCCACTTTCCAAAAAAAATGAACTTTTGGTCCCGGTTGGTGCCACCAACCGGGACCAAAGGCCCCCTGACTGGGCTCGGCGCACAGAGCTACGTGGAGGCACATTAGTCCCGGTTCTTGTTTGAACCGGGACTAATGGGTGGAGGTATTAGTAACGGCCCATTAGTCCCGGTTCATGAACCGGGACTAAAGGCCCTCACGAACCGGGACTATTAGGTGTTTTTCTACTAGTGAAACCTCGTGATTTCCTGAGTCCTCTTACTGTAAAAGACATGATTATTAATTAAATAAAGTTTTCGAAGTTAAAAAAATATCAGCCCAGATGGACTGGACATACGGGTTGAGAGAAACCGGCTATTTTATTTTCAGCTACGAGGTTAGGAAAATGATGATGACACGACACCAGAGAAGACATGAAAGTGTGACGCGGCCATGCTGACTGGACAAAAATCGGTGTGAAATAGGTCAAAACCGGTCAAGAAGGGGCATTGTGGCCGGGCTTTCAGGGGTTAGAATATGGACTTCCAAAACCCTCGCATCCGCCTACGAGGAGGATCCATGGCGCCGCCGCCGGAGCTGAACCCCGACATCGTCGACGAGGTCCTCGTCCGCCTGCCGCGGGACGACCCAGCGGGCTTCATCCGCGCCTCCGCGGTCTGCAAATCCTGGCTCGACACCCTCACCGATCCCGTTTTCCTCCGCCGGTACCGCGACTTGCACGGTACGGCGCCCCTCGTGCTCGGGTTCCTGCACGACCCGGTCGACCGCAGCCTCGCTCGCTTCGTCCCCACCACAGCGTTCCGTCCGGCCGTCGCCGCCGACCACAGCACCTCCGTCGTGCTGGACTGCCGCCATGGCCGCGCCCTCTTCTACGACTACGGATCCTCGGAATTCGTCGTATGGGACCCCATCACTGGCCGCGAGCGCCGGATGCGAGACGACGTGCCCGATAGCTACACGAACTACACGGTGCTCTGCGCCGCGGGCGCCGGCTGCGACCACAGCGCCTGCAGCGACGGGCCGTTCCTCATGGCCTCCGCGGGCGTGGAGTGCAGAGACTTGGTGCAGGCGGACGCTTGCGTCTATTCGTCGGAGACCGGCGTGCGGAGAGGACCAGACGGAATCTACCTCGATTTCAACCTGGAGGAAGCATACGATGAAAACTGTCCATACTACCTCCAGAGTGATCGACCGGGTGTGCTTGTTGGGGGCACGCTCTACTTCGTCTGCAGGTCCAGCGCTCTGCTGCGGTACGACGTTCTGGGTACGCAGGGTCGAGGCTCCCTGTCGGTGATCAAGCTGCCTCCCGGCAAGTTTCCCGGCAGCAGTACCATTGTCATGAGGGCGGAGAACGGCGGGCTCGGATTGGCGACCTTGCGTCGGGACGTGCTGCAGCTGTGGTCGACTGAGACGGGTCCTGACGGAGATGTCGAATGGGTGAAGATGAACCGCATCCAGCTCCGGAAGCTGATGCCTTTGAATAGCCCAGCACGTTTGATTGGATTAATCGAAGACGCCAATGTTGTTTTCGTGACCTCAGATGACCATGGCATCTTCACTGTTGACCTCAAGTCATTGCTGACGAAGAAGGTGTGCGAGATGGACAAGGTCAAGGATGTTTTTCCTTACGTCTGCTACTATACTCCAGCTGGTACTTCCTCATCTTTGTTTGGTTAGTTGTGATGTCTATTAATTTCTTCTGTTTAGTGCATGATGAATATTATAAAACTAAACCCTAATTTTAAGTTAGAGACACGAGAAATGCACTGACATATACTCCAGGCATCTAGTAATTCCTCGGCAGAACCCTCCTGTACTTCGCCCGCTCGTGGCCTGTTGTGTGTGTGTGCGCGCGCGCATGTGCTCCATACTCTGTTGAACTTGTTGGCTCAGTGGTTTGCTTTATATGTAAAGCATGACGAAAGCCTTTTTGGGCGAGGACACCGACATATACTCAATGGGTAAAGAAATAGATTTTTTAGATCACTACTTTAGTGATCTATAAATGATCTTATATTTGTTTAGAGAGGGAGTACATCATATGTCATCGACACAATGACATATCTATGTCATCAGGAAAATGAATGCACATGTAGGAAATTGTTAGTCCAGTGTGTTGTTTTAACATTTGTGTGGCCCATCTGAATATCACACTCTAAATGCAATGTGTAAACCTTCGGCAGTTGTTAGTAAATCTTCCAGCGAATGTCATTAGCTTTGATTTGTGATCCATACTAGTAATACTTCAGTTAGGGCAGAAGAAAATACAAAATGTTCGATAACTAATGTTGCATTTCGATTTAGCCATAATAAAAGCATCTACAACTATATGTGGTCGAGACGTTGGAGACACATCCATGAGGCTAGGAGGTTGTTTATCTATTGTCCTGTTTTCACATTTGTTCTCGCCAGTCTCAATATCAGATCGAACAAAAACACAAAACGATCAACCTTTAGATTCCGTATGTGGTTCCATGTAAGTTTGATAGCTGGCATATAATACTACGATTACAAGCTTCTTATTGTTTTATTTTCAGCTGGTGCTAGAGGCATGCTGCTGGCACCTGTGGGTCCTCAGGGATCTTCGTCAAGCCATTTATAAATCGGAAGATCCATCATCTGGTAGTCCTGATGCTCCTCCAGGGTTTCCTTTTTGTTAACCAGTTCCACACGTCCATTATGTTGCAGCCCCGATGCTTTCTGGTTTCAGTTCTTTGTTTTCTCACGAGGAAGTTTTAGTGGGAATGCTACTGTCGGTATCTTGAAGGGGAGCCTTGGCGCAGTGATAAAGCTGCTGCCTTATGACCATGAGGTCACGGGTTCAAGTCCTGGAAACAGCCTCTTACAGAAATGTAGGGAAAGGCTGCGTACTATAGACCCAAAGTGATCGGACCCTTCCCCGACCCTGCGCAAGCGGGAGCGACATGCACCGGACTACTGTCGGTTTCTTAGTCAATTATTAAATGTTCCGCCGAATTTTCTTGAAACTTGATTGAAAACAAAAGTTCCAGTTTATCACGAACAATTTAAACGTTCTGCACATGAGCCATTGTTAGCCCACTTGGAACTGAATCTGCACTGTTTTCTGTGAAACTGAACACTCAGGAAACAATGGTCTTGTGTCTTTTTTTACTGTTATATATTAATCAAAAGGAAGAATGTACAAGAGTTGTATTTACGTGGCTAGAAGGCACAGTAGAGGAGAGGGGGGATCAATATAATATACAGTTATAATGATAGGTTTGTAATGAAACTAGTTAACAATTCAGCAATCTCATGGTCTTGTGTCTTTGACTCCCTTGCCGTGCTCTTCTTAAGGGCATCTCCAGCCGTTGGCCCCCCAGGGGGCGTCTAAAAGCGCCGCCTGGGGGTGAGCCGGCGCAAAAAATGGCCCTGGGGGCGAGTCGGTCCCCAGCCGTCGGCCTCCAGGGCCGCCCCCAGGCGCGTATTAAAAAAAAGGCCGTTCGGCGAAGTTATGATAAAAAGTAGTTAAATTTCGGCTAAATATGGCTAATTTCGGTGAAATTCGCGCATTTTCATTACATTAACCTAATCTAAAAAAGAAAGGGGCTGAAGTCGCCGCCGCCATCGTCGTCGTCGGCCTTCTCCTCCTTGACGCGGGTGCCCCAGCTGGACCCGGCATCGCCATGGCGGACTGGCGGCGGCGCGTCGTCGTCGTCAGCGTCGCTGTCGCATAGGACGACGACCCCGTCTTCATCGCGGCCGCGTCGGCGCTCCTCGAAGCGGCGCAGGGCGGCGCGCTGGCGCTCCTTCACCTTCTCCCGGCGCGCCTTCTCCATCGCAATGGAGTCCTGGCGCGCCCATTCTAGGGTCGCGTCGTCATCGTCGAACTCTGCCTTCAACGGCGCCAGCCCCGGCTCTGTCTTCACCGGCGCCAGCCCCGGCTCCGTCTTTGGCTTGACGAAGCGCCGAGGAGCCGACGAGGAGGAGGCGCGCCGGCCGCCCTCGTTGATGACGATGCCGGCGCTGCGAGTGCGCCGGCCGAGCGGCGACTCCGCCGCGGGCTCGGCCTTGACGCCGAGCAGGGCCGGAGTGCCGGAGGAGTGCGATAAGGATCGAAAGGAGGAAGAGGAGGAGGAGGACCCGAACCTCCTTGGCGCCCATGGCCCGACGCGGCGGTGCTGCGCCGGGGGGTACGCCAACGGCGGGTCGTTGCCGCCCTCGAGGTCGTTGCCGCACGGTCCGGTCTACAATCCGGCCCATCGCGTCTAGACGGGGCAGGACCAGGCGAACCTCTCCTCCATGGGGGGGTCGCTCTCGCCGGCTGTCGCCGGGCTTGTTGTTTTCGCGAAGACGTCTCATGAGGCTTGGACCATCCTTGAGCGCACCTTCGCGGCGCAGTCTCAGGCCTGTGTCTCTGCACTCCGTCGTCAGCTTGGCGAGTGTCAGAAGCTTGACTCCACTGCCACTGAGTTCTACAATAAGGTCAAGGGCCTCGCCGACACGTTGGCCTCCATTGGACAGCCCCTCACCGACTCCGAGTTCAACTCGTTTATTGTCAATGGTCTTGATGAGGAGTATGATGCCTTAGTCGAGATCATCAACGAGCGGGGCAACTCGACACCCATGCTGGCACACGAGGTTTTCTCCCGCCTCCTTCTCACTGAGCAACGGGTCGAGACACGCCGCTCCCAGGGCAATGGCTCCCTCTCGGCCAACGCCGCCACCAAGGATGGTCGCTCTTCTTCATCATCCCGGGCTCCTTTGGGGCTGCCACCACCGCCCGCCTCGGCCCCCCCTCCTACTGCGACATTACCGGGGGCTGGCGGTCCGCGTGTGTGTCAGCTTTGTGGCCGCAATGGGCACTGGGCCTCCAAGTGTCACAAGCGCTTCCAGTGAAGTTTCCTTGGTCTTGGCAATGACGACAAGGATACACGCAACAATGCCCGTCAGGTCGCCATGGCTGATCATCCGGCGCCGCAGAAGCAACAGGGACACACTCAGTCCTACTCCATCGATCCACACTGGTACATGGACTCTAGGGCGACAGAGCATCTGACCAGCGAGATGGGGAAGCTTCACACTCGTGAACCTTATCATGGCTCCAACAAGATCCACACTGCCAATGGAGCAGGTATGCACATCTCTCATATTGGTCAAGCATCTCTTCTCACTAGACATGCCAATAGGAGTCTTCAGCTTCGCAATGTTCTTCGAGTTCCTTCTGTGACACGTAATCTTCTTCCAGTTCCTAAACTCACACGTGATAATAATGTGCTTTGTGAATTTTACCCTTTTGATCTTTTTATTAAGGATCGGTGCACGAGGGACATTCTTCTTAGTGGGCGGTTGTGCCAGGGCCTCTACCGTCTGGAGCATCCTGGCGTCGCCCGCGTTTTCAGTGGAGTTCGGGTCTCTCCGTCACAGTGGCATGCTCGTCTTGGTCACCCGGCCACACCTATTGTTCGTCATACTTTGCGTCGTCATGAGCTTCCTAGCCTGTCTAGTAATAAAGATGTAGCAGTGTGTGATGCTTGTCAGCAGGGGAAGAGTCATCAACTTCCTTTTTCGGAGTCCAGTCGTGAGGTGAAACATCCTTTAGAACTTGTGTTTTCAGATGTATGGGGTCCTGCTCAGACTTCTGTCAGTGGTCACAATTACTATATCAGTTTCATTGATGCTTATAGTCGCTTTACCTGGCTTTATCTTATCAAACGTAAATCTGATGTGTTTGACATTTTTGTTCAGTTTCAAAAACATGTTGAACGCCTTCTCAAGCACAAAATTGTTCATGTCCAGTCGGACTGGCGAGGCGAGTATCGCAACCTCAACTCCTTCTTTCAGTCGCTTGGGATAGCTCATCGTTTAGCATATCCACATGCACATCAGCAGAATGGTTCAGTAGAACGTAAGCATCGTCACATTGTTGAAGCTGGTCTTACTCTTTTGGCCCATGCATCTGTTCCGTTTCGGTTTTGGAGTGATGCTTTCACCACTGCATGCTTTCTCATAAACCGTACTCCCACTCGTGTTTTAAACATGAAGACTCCCATTGAGGTTCTCCTTAATGAACAACCTGATTATACCTTTTTCAAGGTTTTTGGCTGTGCTTACTGGCCGCACCTTCGTCCATATAACAAGCGCAAGCTTGAGTTTCATTCCAAGAAGTGTGTTTTTCTTGGCTATAGCTCTCTTCATAAAGGTTACAAATGTCTTCATGTTCCCACAAACCGTATCTATATATCTCGGGACGTCCTGTTTGATGAGCATGTTTTTCCCTTTGCCAAACTTCCTGTGTCCACTACCGAACCACCACCTCTGCATTCATCCTCTGTTGCTTCTGACCAATTTGATGATGTTGCATACTCTCCTGTGCTGTTACCTAACCATGGTGCAGGAACCGGACGTGGGGCTCGCTTGGAGTTGTTGGAGGATTCACCATCATCATCGCCGCCCTTTGATGGGCACGTCGATCGCCCTATGTTGCATGGCATCGATTCGAGTGCCCATGCACGGTCGGCCGAGGAGCCCGTCGCGCCGAGCTTGTCCACTGCTCGGCCTGCTACGCCAGCGCCCGCCGAGTCTCCAGTGGCTCGGCCCTCTATGCCGGAGTCGTCTACGGCTCGGCCCGTCACGCCGCCTTCGCCCGTGGCTCGGCCTGCGACACCGGCCTCGCCAGTGCCTCGGCCCACTATGCCGGACTCGCCCTCGGCTCAGTCCGTGACGCCGGCATCGCCAGCAGCTCCGTCTGCACCGCTGGCATCGCCTGTGGGTCGGGCTGCTACGCCGACTGCGTCTGAGGACACCGCGTCTGGCTCCTCGTCACCTCGCCGGCTGACTCGTCTACATCGCCGTCCTCCAGCCCATTGCCGGCTGCTCTGTCGACCTCAGCGGCTCCTGTCTCCCGACCACATACACGCAGTCGCAGTGGCATTTTCAAACCTAAGGAACGTAAGGATGGTACTGTTGCTTGGTTGGCTGCTTATTTGGCTGCTGCTGTTGCGGATCCGTCCTCTGAGCCCCGCTCATATCAGGCTGCCATGCACGTTCCTCATTGGCGACAGGCTATGGAGCAGGAGTTTCATGCTCTTCTTCGTAACAAGACATGGACTCTCGTTCCTCCACCACCACGGGTAAATGTTATTGACTCCAAATGGGTATTCAAAGTGAAGAAGCATTCGGATGGATCTATTGAGCATTACAAAGCGCGCCTTGTTGCTCGAGGATTTCGGCAGCGCCATGGTCTTGACTATGAGGACACATTCAGTCCTGTTGTCAAGCCTACCACCATTCGGCTTCTTCTTTCTCTTGCTGTTTCTCGTGGTTGGTCACTTCGTCAACTTGATGTGGAGAATGCTTTTCTCCATGGATTCTTGGAGGAGGAGGTTTATATGAAACAGCCGCCTGGTTTTCTGATCCTGATCATCCTGACCATATATGTCGTCTCACCAAAGCACTCTATGGTCTGAAGCAAGCTCCTCGTGCCTGGCATGCCCGCCTTGCCTCTGCCCTTCGTGCTCATGGGTTTGTGTCGTCCACTGCTGACTCTTCATTATTCCTTCTACAGAAGCCAGAAGTCACTATGTATCTTTTGGTATATGTCGATGATATTATCCTTGTCAGCTCTTCTCAGTATGCTGCTGATGCTCTTGTCTGCTCTCTTGGTGCTGATTTTGTGGTCAAAGATCTTGGGAAGCTTCACTACTTTCTTGGAGTTGAGGTCACTTCTCGTGTTGATGGTCTTGTTCTTACGCAGAAGAAGTACTCCTTGGATTTGTTGCAGCGAGCTGGTATGCTGAAGTGCAAACCGACTACCAAACCCATGTCGTCTACCGACAAGATCACAACTGTTGATGGTGAGCTTATGTCTCCTGCGGATGCCACAGAGTACAGGAGCATTGTTGGTGGGCTTCAGTACTTGACGATCACGAGACCAGATATCTCTTATGCTGTTAACAGGGTTTGTCAGTATCTTCAGGCTTCTAAAGACACTCATTGGGCTGCTGTTAAACGCATTCTTCGTTATGTTCAGTTCACGGTGACATTTCGGATGCATATTCGGCCGACTTCCTCTCGGGTTCTTTCGGCCTTCTCTGATGCAGATTGGGCTGGCAGTCCAGATGACAGGCGATCCACGGGGGGTTATGCAGTGTTCTTTGGATCCAATTTGATCGCCTGGAGTGCTCGAAAACAGGCTACTGTGTCACGTAGTAGTACTGAAGCTGAGTATAAGGCTGTGGCTAATGCTACTGCAGAGATTATTTGGGTGCAGTCTTTGCTTCAGGAGTTGGGTTTGTCTCAACCGCAGCCTCCTATCCTTTGGTGTGATAACATCGGTGCTACATATCTTTCTGCAAATCCGGTATTTCATGCCCGAACGAAACACATTGAAGTTGACTATCACTTTGTACGGGAACGTGTGTCGCAGAAGCAACTCCAGATCAAGTTCACCTCTTCTAAGGATCAACTTGCAGACATCTTCACTAAGCCTTTGCCTCTACCACAGTTTGAGGCTTGTAGACGCAATCTTACCCTTTTCAGTTCTTTAGAAAGTGGCTAAGATTGAGGGAGGGTGTTAGACTATGTATAGCTTTTGTATTTGTGTACGTATATTGTACCTATTGTAACACACCCATTATATATATGAGATAAGCCACCCCTAGAGGGTTGTGCTGGTTTCCCCAAAACTTATTGTCTTACACACCTTCGTCGTACTCAACTGCCGCCATGGCTGCGCCCTCTTCTACGACTACGGATCTGCGGAATTCGTCGTATGGGACCCCATCACTGGCCGCGAGCGCCGGATGCCCGACAATGTGTTCGATAGCTGCAGCAACCATGCGGTGCTTTGCGCCGCGGGCGCCGGCTGTGACCACAGCGCCTGCAACGAGGGGGCGTTCATCATCGCTTCCGCGGGCGTCGAGTGTCATGAGTACGACTCGTTGCAGGCGGACGCTTGCTTCGTCTCCTCCGAGACCGGCGTGCTGGACGGCCCGGACGGCGTCTACCTCGACAGCAAGCGATACCGCCTAGAGGAAGGTCGGGCCGCCGTGCTTGTTGGCGGCACGCTCTACTTCGTCTGCCGGAACGCCGCCCTGCTGCGGTACCACGTTCTTGGGACGCAGGACCTGTCGGTGATCGGGCCGCCTCCCGGCAAGTTTCGCGGCAGCAGAACCATTGTCACGAGGGTGGAGAACGGCGGGCTGGGATTGGCCACCTTGCGCCGTGATGTGCTCCAGCTCTGGTCGGCTGAGACGGGTCGTGACGGAGATGTCAAATGGGCGAAGATGAACCGCATCCATCTCCGGAAGCTGATGACTTACAAGAGCCCAGCACGTTTGATTGGTTTTGTCAGAGACATCAATGTCGTTTCTGTGAGATCAGATGACCATGGCATCTTCACTATTGAGCTCAAGTCCTTGCTGACGAAGAAGGTGTGCGAGATGGACGACAAGGTCGTCGGGGATATTTTTCCTTATGTCTGCTACTCTACTCCAGCTGGTACAACTTCCTCTACTTCCTCATATATGTTTGGTTATTAATTATGAATTGCGTCTACCAATACTTCAGTTAGTGCAGGAAAAAGTCCATTTTAAACCTTGAACTCGTAGAGGTTCGGCGAAATGAACCCTCAAATCAAAATCCCGGTCGATTGCACTCTAAACTATGCAATCCCGGTCTAAATTGAACCTTCGGGTTGTTTGGATGGCCGGGATTGGTGTCATCCGCAGAGGACTCACACCTGCTCAACGCTGGGCTGGCCCGCTTTTTTTTTTTTGTCAAGAAACAAAAATTCGCAAAGGCGCTACACCTTGCTCCCTGTTTAGCCGGCCCGCTTCATATTTTCCGTTAGAAAACAAAACATAAGCTCACGGTGTGGCGCTGGTGTTGTTTGATCGATGCAACGGCAATCCCTGTGTGACGCTCGTTTTTTTTTTGAGGGGTCCCTGTGCGACGCTCGTCTGCGTCAAGACAGTGTGGCTTCGCGAAGCTTCGCCTCGCAACAGCCCCGTTTGGGCCGGCCCAGACTTGTCCGCTGCTGCCTCTCTGTTTCTTCTGTTTTCTGTTTCTGTTTCTTTTCCTTTTTCTGTTTCTTTTCTTTTTTCTGTTTCTGTTTTTTCCTATATTTTTATTTTTTATTTCTATTGTTTCGATTATATTATAATATACAAAGTTCGTTGCATGTTACAAAAATGTTCATCGGTATATTAAGGAAATGTTCATGGTTCTTTACAAAAGTTCATCATCCATTACAAAACTGTTCAACATTTATTAGAAATTGTTCAATGAATATGTAATCACAGTGTTTTTGAAATTTATTAAGGTCATATTACACAAATGTTCAATGTGTAATAAAAAATTGTTCAACATATATTACATAATGTTCAATGCGTATTCAAAATTTGTTCAGAGGATATATTCGTATGTCTAAAAAAATATTCATGTTTTAAAAAAATTGTTCAGAATGTTTTTGTTCCATTTTTTGGTAACTTTTTAGAGAAATGTTTGGGATTTCAAAAAAATAGTTCTGTTTAAAAAAATCAATTTTAAAAATGTCGTGTGCTCTAATTTAAAAAATGTTTGTGTTTTCATAAAAAATCAGGAGTTTAAAAGTTATTCCCGTTAAAAATTATTTGCAAATTTTCAAAAACGTTCATGTTTTAAAATTTTGTTTGGGAGTTTTAAAAAATGTGCATGTCCCAAAAGTTTATTTGAATTTTCCAAATTTATTATGGTAAATCTGTTCACGAATTTGAAAAGTGGTCGCTTTTCATAAAACACTCAAGTTCTTTTAAAATGTTTTGCATTTGAAATTTTAAAAAATATCCGAATATTTTTTATTTAAAAAATATTCAAATCTGGTGATGATTCTTATTGTTTTGTGCTTCTGGAAAACAAGTTTGCTCACCCGCAAAAAAAGAAAAAGAAAAACAAATTTGCTTGCTAGCTCAACTGGTTGCAACCGCACCTGTAGCTGCAAGCTCGCGCGAGTTCCGCTTTTACGTACTTTTTTTTAGCAAAACAGGAAGCCCGTATTTTTTTCAGCTTATACAACCGCAACTGGTACTACTTGATTTGGTGTTGGTTCGTAACTTGTCAAGCCCGTATTTATTTTTAGCGTTACACAAGCTCGCTCGAGTTCCGCATGTGCGTACTTTTTTTTGAGCAAACAGAAAAACAAATGGGCTGGCGCCCTGGTAAACATTGGCGCTCCTTGGCCCACCAGCCAGACAAATCCCGGTTGACACTTGCCAGGGTTTAATTTAGACCGGGATTGCATAGTTTAAGGTGCAATCGACCGGGATTTTGACTTCAGAGTTCATTTCGCCGAACCTCTACGAATTTAGGGTTTAAAATGGACTTTCTCCGTTAGTGCATGAAGTTAAAAGAAGTACGTACTATAAAGAGCTTATCGTTGAACAATATTAAAAGTTTAGGGTGCTCAGTGACCGGTTTTGAAGTTGCGGATTGATTCCTAAAAGTTGTGGGTTGAAAAGTAGACTTTTCTCCCGGAAAATGGATGCACATGTGGAATATGGTTGGTCTAGTGTCCTGTTTCACTTTCACCCTAAATGAAATGGAAACTTTAGGAACTTGTTTGTGGATCTTCCAGCACATGTAAGCTTGATTGCTGAACTACAACATGGATATGATTTAAACATGTTTTCCGTTGTACCTCAGAGAACTAGTCACTCCCGCACTACTTCAGTTAGGGCAGATTAGATAATTAACATTGACATCTACAACTATATGTGGTCGAGATTCTGGGTGCACACCTAAGAGAGGTCGCTCTGACAACGAAGGTGTGCAAGATGGACAAGTCCAAGGTCCTCGACATCCGCTTACCTTACGTGTGCTTCGATACATCTGGTACGGCTTCATGTACTTCCTCATGTTTGTTTGGCTAACTGTAAAATGCGTCTAGCAATTTTACTTTTGTTAGTGCATAAGTTAAATAAAATAATACTCCCTCAAAATGACCCCGCAAAAAAAGACACGAGAATGACACCAACATGTAAAATGTCATGAGACTCACAATGAACACATGTCTCGCGAAAGAAGAGAAATTCATTTTTGAATTATATCAACTTAAAGCAACTCTAGCAGGCAAAGAGTCACCATATCGTAAGCCGTCATATCGCATATGGAGCGTGTTTCGTATGTATTTGGAGGTTGACTGGCTTATGCGCAAACACAGTCTCTCCACATGCATGCCTCCATAAATTGTCTTTCTATTTGTTCTTTCTTTTTCCGTCATTTCCTTCAAATATGTAGGGGCAATTTACCTCAACTTAATATATGTAGATAAATGTACCAACACAAAAATTATCAACTAAGTATATTAGTTATGAACCAGTAGAATACACATGCATTTATTGGCCAAAGTGCGTTGCATTACATATAATTTGCAATATACGATGTTATTAGGCAACATTTTCAAAATATGCAATGTTGTTCGACATTGCTGTTACTATCTATACTAGTCCATTGTTGGTGTCGTCTTGTCGTCATTGTCCTCCACCTGCTGCTCCTCCGAACAGAGGTCGTCGAGGCAGGCGTAGGGGTCGGAGCGACGACCGTGAACTGTGTTGCCTCCTAGTTGGTCCGAGTGGGGCCGAAGCGCTTGAGGATACACCCCTTCTCCAAGGCGACGCACATCTGCTTGGAGCTCAGAGACCCGCATCACCACCATGATTGGGTCCTCGGGCTTCGGCTCCAGCTCCTCGAATGGGGCGGTGTAGATGGAGACGTCAATAACCAAACCCTAATTACCAAAAAATGGTACAGGTAATCCGGGTACCCATAAAACCAAAATATGGGGAGGGAGATGCCTAGGATCCACTTGGAGGAGGCCCTCGGTCGCCGTCTTCACCGAATCGGGGCTCGAGGCCCTCGTCCTTGCCGTCGGGGCTGATGAGGTGACGAGCAACATGGGTGTGAGCCACGCGGTCGAGCTCCTCAAGAAGGTCGGCGTTGGTGTCATATTGTTGCCATGGGCCGAAAAAGTGCTCCTCAACCCAGCTAGCGATGGATCTAGCGCGGCAAAGGTGAGGGGTCAGGGAGGAGGTGGCCTCTATTGCCACTTGCCTATGGCGCGGGGCGGCATGGGGAAGGAAGGAGCTCTGCCCGATCCAGAAGATGGAGAGATGAGAGAAAGAGGTCGTGGGGGCATTAGGAGTGGGGTGAGGAGAGACTCTCTAGAAGTGCTATTCCGTTGACTCGATTCGGTTGTTTTTCCTAAATGGGTTGGGCCTATTTTGTGAGGTAGGGCGGCGGATGTAGGCCTAGTCCTTGCGGTGGTCGACAAACATCGGGGGTCTCCTTGACTTGTGATTTCTTGTCGAAGCTAACGAATGGCAACGATGCTCGTGGTGGTCGTTGGATCTGGCACTTTAGAGGCTTTTGCATGCGAAGGATACGACTGAGAGGTACGCTGTGACGAGAGGAAGTCAAGTGGTGGTTTGCGATGCTAGGTGGTAGTGGAGTTCACCACCGTGGAGGAATATCGTGGCCGCGACCTCGGGACATGGCCGGGAAGGGATTCCCATAGTCACCTTCCTCCATTGGCTGGCATAAGGGCTCCACGAAGGCGGTCGAGGAGAAGGTTATGTTAGTGTTGGCTTGACTTGGTAAGGCCTACAGGTGGCATTTGCTCGCCAAAGTGGTGGTGCCACCATACCCACCATTCACTTCTTGCTACTGCGGTGCATGTTGCCCGGCCCTACTGCAGGTTGCTCGCTGCTGCTGCCTGGCAGGAGAGGGAGAGAGATTTTTCTTATCTTTTATTTTCTGGGTGGGTCCCACATATAAGGAAGGGTCAAACGCTAATGTGACAGTGCTGACACCGAGCAAGTAAGCGGAAACTAGTTTCAGCCCAGGCCAGGGTTTACTCCTGAATGGTATTGAAAGTTTACGGTGCACAATAACCTTTTTTAAGTTAATGGTTGAATCCTAAACCAAATGGTAAGTTGAGGGTTGAAAAGTGGACTCTTCTCAGAAAAATGAATGCACGTGTAGGAAATTGCTGGTCTAGTGTCCTGTTTCACCCTAAATGCAATGTAAACCTTCAGAACATGTTAGTGGCTCTTCCAGCACGTGTAAGCTTGATTGCTGATGTACAACATGGTTATGCTTTATACATGTTTTCTGTTGTACCCTAGAGAATTAGTCACTCTAGTATGTAGTACTTCAGTTAGGGCAGAAGGAAATACAAAATGTTGATAAGTTACGTGACACCTACTGCTATGTGTGGTCGAGACATTGGATATACACCTAGGACGTTGGGAGGTTATTGATCTATTGTCATGCTTTCACCTTTGTTTGGCCAATCTGAATATCACAACAAAAACAGTGTTGTACTTTAGATTCCGTATGTGACTCCAGATAAGTTTGATCGCTGGCATATAGTACTACGATTATATTGGTTTATTGCTTTATTTTCAGATTGTGCTAGAGGCATACTGCCAGCACCTGTGGACCTACAAGCCATTTGACGATATGACGTGGTAAACCAGCAAATGAAATGGACGGATCTGTCATTTTGCAGTCCTGATGCTTCTCCAGGGTTTCCCTTTTGTTGATCGGTTCAACGAGTCCATCATCTTGCAGCACCGATGCTTTCTTATTTCCAGTTATTTTGTTTTCTCTTGAAAAAGATTTAGTGGGAATATTTATCTCGGTATGTAATTCAATTAAACGTTCTGCTCTCTTGAACAAGATTCGAAAAACCAAATTTCAGTTTATCACGAACACTCTAAATATGTATCACCTTTAAATGTTGGCACATGAGCTATTTTTCAGTCAACGTGTGGCGAGTCCACTTGAAACTGAATATGCACCGTTTTCTTTGAAACTGAATCACTGCGCTTGAATTTTAGTTTCATTTGGACAAGTTACCCCATGTATCATCAATTTCATCAATGATCAAGATATTAGTAACTGGTAGCTGCTCGGTCAGGTGTTGAATAGGGATAAATCAACGAATCAGCCTATAACTGAATTTATCAGTAGGTTAACTAGGGCTATGTCTTTATATTCTAGGATACATGGCAACATGCAATCTACAGAATGTCCAATATCATCCGAATTTCTTTTCAAAGATAGAGCAGCGGCGGTCGCATCACATGTAGTTGCTGGGATTGGAAAAAAGTGGCGGCGACAACACTTAAATGACTTCGATGGTGGTGCTACTCGAGAACCCGGTCTCGAGCTCTAGGGTGAAAGCCTAGGTTTGACCCGAGTTGGTTATACCTGGGAATGACAATATTTTTTACGTTGTTACCTTGTTGAAGGCATTGCTCATATATGCTTGAATTGATTCTTCAGGGTGAAACCCTATATTTTGGCCCTGGTGGTTAGATCATGCGACGATGCTTGAATGTCGCTCACTTCTTGAAGGCTTTGTTGTTGAATAAGCTCTTCGTATATGTGGTTTCATGAGATGGTTGGTGCGGTTATAGTCATTGTTGTAGTTTACCGATCACAGATCTGGCCGCTTTGGGTTCTTCTTTTTTCACTGGTAGAAAAAGGGCATAATGTGAAGCACAATAGTCCCGGTTTGTAACAAAATCGGCACTAATGTGATCATTAGTGCCGATCCAAACGGCTAGGGGGCGGAGATCATTAGTACTGGTTCGTGGCGACCCTTTAGTACCGGTTCGAGCCACGAACTGGTACTAAAGTGGCTGTTGCAGGCTGTGGTCAGGATGGGGGCCCACCAACACCTTTAGTACCAGTTCGTGCCACAAACTAGTACTAGAGGTTCCTAGTTGACAGCAGTTTTTTAGTCTCACCTCGCCCTGATAACAGAGTTTTTACCACCTTAAATAAGTTGCTTCTCAAACTATCACAACCACGTGGTCTTCATTGAACTCTATGTGTAGAATTTGTGGCCGCAATATGAGTCTTCTCCGGTTCCTACCGGAGAGGACTCATATTGACAATTCAGATTGTACACAAAAAGATCATTGATGATCAATGTATTTTTGATGTATTTCTCTGTAGCAGTACCGCGTTTTGGCTGAAAGGCGGTACTGATCAATGTATTTTTATGTATATTTTTGCATGTTTACACAAGAACCGGTTCAAACTAGACAATCTCTTACGAAGTATCAAGGTTTCGGACGAAAACTCATATGTTACACCGGCTATTCAATATTTTAATAACTTAGTGGAACTCCGGACTTTTTTGCATTCAGATGCACAATTCAAATCCACGTCATCAACTTTCAACCCTTTCTGACATAATTTGCTATTTTCGATGCATTTACTGATTTTTTTTCAGTGCTAAATCAACGTGAAAGTGAAAAACACTACAAAATGAACTCTAAAAAGGTTGAAACTTGGCAAGGTATCATCATTTCACCCGCATAGCATGTGCAAAAAAGTAGAGAGGGTTACGGCAAAAACTGGATGCACTTTGTGTACAAACTGGACATTCTCTTTTGAAGTATCAGGGTTTTAGACGAAAACTCATCTGTTACACTGGCTATTCAATATTCTAATAACTTAGTACAACTCCGGACTTTTTTTGTGTTCAGATGCACAATTCAAATCCACGTCATCAACTTTCAACCCTTTCTGACATAATTTGCTATTTTCGATGCATTTACTGATTTGTTTTCCGAGCTAAATCACCATGAAAGTGAAAAGCACTACAAAATGAACTCTGAAAAGGTTGAAACTTGGCAAGGTATTATCATGTCACCCGCATAACATGTGCAAAAAAGTAGAGAGGGTTACGGCAAAAACTGGATGCACTTCGTGTAGAAACTGGACAATCTCTTTCGAAGTATCAAGGTTTCGGACAAAAATTCATCTATTACACCGGCTATTCAATATTTTAATAACTTAGTACAACTCCAGACTTTTTTTGCGTTCAGACAGACAATTTAAATCCACGTCAACAACTTTCAACCCTTTCTGACATAATTTGCTATTTTCGATGCATTTACTGATTTGTTTTCAGCGCTAAATCACCGTGAAAGTGAAAAGCACTACAAAATGAACTCTGAAAAGGTTGAAACTTGTAAAGGTATCATCATTTCACCCGCATAGCATGTGCACAAAAGTAGAGAGGGTTACGGCAAAAACTAGATGCACTTCGTGTACAAACTGGACAATCTCTTTCGAAGTATCAGGGTTTCGGACGAAAACTCATTTGTTACACCGGCTATTCAATATTTTAATAACTTAGTACAACTCCAGACTTTTTTTGCATTCAGACGCATAATTCAAATCCACGTCATCAACTTTCAACCCTTTCTGACATAATTTGCTATTTTCGATGCATTTACTAATTTGTTTTCAGTGCTAAATCACCGTGAAAGTGAAAAGCAATACAAAATGAACTCTGAAAAGGTTGAAACTTGTCAAGGTATCATCATTTCACCTGCATAGCATGTGCAAAAAAGTAGAGAGGGTTACGACAAAAACTAGATGCACTTCGTGTACAAACTGGACAATCTCTTTCGAAGTATCAGGGTTTCGGACGAAAACTCATCTATTACACTGGCTATTCAATATTTTAATAACTTAGTACAACTTCGGACTTTTTTCCGTTCAGATGCACAATTCAAATCCACGTCATCAACTTTCAACCCTTTCTGACATAATTTGCTATTTTCGATGCATTTACTGATTTGTTTTCAAAGGTAAATCACCGTGAAAGTGAAAAGCACTACAAAATAAACTCTGAAAAGGTTGAAACTTGTCAAGGTATCATCATTTCACCCGCATAGCATGTGCAAAAAAGTAGAGAGGGTTATGGCAAAAATTAGATGCACTTCATGTACAAAACTGGTCAATCTCTTTCGAAGTATCAGGGTTTCGGACGAAAACTCATCTGTTACACCGGCTATTCAATATTTTAATAACTTAGTACAACTCTGGAATTTTTTTGCATTCAGATGCATAATTCAAATCCACATCATCAACTTTCAACCCTTTCTGACATAATTTGCTATTTTCGATGCATTTACTGATTTGTTTTCAGAGCTAAATCACCTTGAAAGTGAAAAGCACTACAAAATGAACTCTGGAAAGGTTGAAACTTGGCAAGGTATCATCATTTCACCCGCATAGCATGTGCAAAAAAGTAGAGAGGGTTACGGCAAAAACTAGATGCACTTCGTGTACAAAACTGGACAATCTATTTCGAAGTATCAGGGTTTCGGATGAAAACTCATCTGTTACACCGGCTATTCAATGTTTTAATAACTTAGTACAACTCCGGACTTTTTTTTGCATTCAGATGCACAATTCAAATCCATATCATCAACTTTCAACTCTTTCTGACATAATTTGCTATTTTCGATGCATTTACTGATTTGTTTTCAGAGCTAAATCATCGTGAAAGTGAAAAGCACTACAAAATGAACTGAAAAGTCACTACAAATATGAATATAATGATAAAACACACTAATATTAAACATAAGAAACTCTAAATACAGCAAAAAACTACTCACAAATAAATAGAAGAAAATATATAAACCACAAAAGAAAAAAACTATATGAAAAAAATTATTTTCGCGTTGCCGCCCCCGTCACCGCCCCCATCACTGTCGTCGCCGCCCCCGTCCGTGCGCCGCCTCCGTTGTCGTACGTCGTCGCACCCCTGCTGTAAGATCGATCGCATGCCTCGGCCGGCCCTGCCACTCGCTGGCGACCTCCTGCACACACACACACACACACACACACACACACACAAATGTTTAATGTCAAAATGTTAGATTATATAAATGTTAGATTATATAAGAATTAGATAATGTTAGATGAGTTAGTTTTTTATACTTTTAGTTATAGATGAATTTATATTAATGTTAGATGAATTGATATATATTAAATTTAGGTATATGAGATTTGATCATCTAATTAAAATTTTAGTATATAGAACTAGCTACTTTATTTTTAGTAAGAAAATTAATAGAACTAGTTTAGTTGAATTACTTGAATTAGTTGAATTAGGAGCTATACTTTATTTAGGTATATTTCTAGTAAGTGCTTAGTTCAATTAGTTAGTTGAACTAGCTAATTGAATTAATAGAACTAGTTTAATTAGTTGAATTAATATAACTAATAAGTGTTTAATGTTTCACCTATAAACATAGGAAATATCGTCTGACGACGAAAATGATTTCATTATGTGTGAAGACTGCGAAGACCGACGCGGCCTGTGCGACAAAATTTTTCTATTTGATGATAGGCGCTTCAGCATCAAGCTGGATGAGACCTTCGAAGTGGATACAGTAAGTCACAACGACAAGTCTTTTTTTGTAATTAAGCATGACTTATATATGCTTCATTTGCTTCAACTTATTATTTTAAATTTTCACTATTCTACTAGTGTATCCCCTGCCATGCAAGAATTTTTGTCTTGGATAAGATAGGTTTCGGTACTAATAAAACTATGGAAGTAAAGAGAGTTTAATTGAAGACTGAGCATGGTTATACCTTCAACGTCAAATTATACAATCAAGAAACCTACATCCATTTTGAATGCAAAACTTGGCAAGCACTATGCAAGGCTTATGCATTTGATCCTGATATGTTTAGCACCTTTGATATTCGTCCCGAAGATGATATTGAAGGTAATAGAGACATTTGGGTCGATGTGCAGACGCCTCCAGTTCTACCATTATGTGAGTTCTCAACCATATTTATGTTCGATATTGTTTTTTCAAAAATAGCTGACAACTAATTTCTATTGAAAACTTATTTCCATTCAAGCAAACATGTCCAGCGCTTGGTAGATAGGACCGTCACTGTCCCGGGGCTGAACTAAACTGCGAGGAGATAAGTCAATATGTTTCATGGCTTGAGGATCTTGATGCTGTCAAGAGAAATTATTTTCCTAGACTTGCAAATCTTAGTACTCAAAACGTGCGACCAATAGTGTTCGTATTGAACTACGGTCACATGTATTTAGGAAAGATGGTAAGATTTTTACTATTTATCCTCAGTGCATTTTTTGCATACATTATTTTTTAAGCTAAACTTCATTGCTAAGTATGATACTATATGATGTCTCTTCAACAGGGACTCGCGATGATAGTTGTGCCTCAGTGGATCTCGACTAACGGTCGCATGTCAATTGTTAGCTTACGGCCAAGACATCCTACATTGCACACGAGTGCATTCAGCATTTCTAGAACCGAGGAATGCTTAATAGTGAAAGACTGGAGCAAAATTGTGAATGATCGCAGAGAAGTACTAGGAGGCAACAATCAGAAGCGCAACCCACGATTAGGAGACAGGTTCATCTGCATGCTCCAATATGATGAATCAGGAGAGCTACACATGGTCTATGCCATTTTACCTGACGAGAGCAGCAAGAGTGATTAGCATGCTCTTAGTACTTGTCCTCTCATGTCCGTGTTCTTCGCCCTGAAATTAATCTCAAAGAGTGATCACGTTGAACTTGATGATATCTTTCCTTCTGGTATGAGTGAATGTTTCTTCTTTAAGTTGATATTGGTGGTCATTAGATAGCGGTAATGACTATGATGATTAAATAATGATAATGACGACTATAATGATTTTTAGCTAGCTAGTATACCGTTAACTTGTTGGTGATGATATATATATGATGCCATAGTTTTTATATTAATATGATGATGATGAGTTATTATATCATTTATGAAAGAAACCGCAGATTAGTTTCAACTGTATGGATCCTAGCTAGCTAAGTGATCAAGTATATGCCATATCCATATTACTTGCTCACCTAATATAAGTGATCACGTAATATATATGGATATGGCATATATACTTTGATCACTTAGCTATAATCCATGCATGCATCCAGTTGAAACTAATTTGCGGTACTTTCACCTAATGATTTAACAACTCATTATAATGTAAAAACAATCTCTAAATTAAATTGAAAACACAAAACTAAAGGGAAAATAAAAAAATAAAACCAAAAAACCCCGAACATTTAGTACCGGTTGGTGTTACCAACCAGTACTATAGGTCTCCCCGCACCCGGCCCTGGCTCGTGCCACGTGGTGGCACTTTAGTGGCGGTTCGTGCCGAACCGGTACTAAAGGGGGGGGGGGCTTTAGTCCCCACCCTTTAGTGCCGGTTACATGATACGTCTCCAACGTATCTACTTTTCCAAACACTTTTGCCCTTGTTTTGGACTCTAACTTGCATGATTTGAATGAAACTAACCCGGACTGACGTTGTTTTCAGCAGAACTACCATGATGTTGTTTTATGTGTAGAAAAGAAAAGTTCTCGGAATGTCCTGGAAATCCACTGAGGCACTTTTTCGAATTAATAAGAATTTTTGGCGAAAGAATTAATGCCAGGGGCCCCATAGCCTATCCACGAGACAGGCGCCCCCCCTAGGGCGCGGCCTCCTATCTCGTGGGCCCCCTGGACCTCCTCCGACCTCAACTCCAACTCCATATATTCCGTCTCGGGGAGAAAAAAAATCTGGGAGAAAGTTTCATCGCGTTTTACGACACGGAGCCGCCGCCAAGCCCTAATCTCTCTCGGGAGGGCTGATCTGGAGTCCATTCGGGGCTCCGGAGAGGGGGATTCATCGCCGTCGTCATCATCAACCATCCTCCATCACCAATTTCATGATGCTCACCGCCGTGCGTGAGTAATTCCATCGTAGGCTTGCTGGACGGTGATGGGTTGGATGAGATTTACCATGTAATCAAGTTAGTTTTGTTAGGGTTTGATCCCTAGTATCCCCTATGTTCTGAGATTGATGTTGCTATGACTTTGCTATGCTTAATGCTTGTCACTAGGGCTCGAGTGCCATGATTTCAGATCTGAACCTATTATGTTTTCATGAATATATGTGTGTTCTTGATCCTATCTTGCAAGTCTATAGTCACCTATTATGTGTTATGATCCGACAACCCCGAAGTGACAATAATCGGGATACTTCTTGGTGATGACCGTAGCTTGAGGAGTTCATGTATTCACTATGTGTTAATGCTTTGGTCTGGTTCTCTATTAAAAGGAGGCCTTAATATCCCTTAGTTTTCTCTAGGACCCCGCTGCAACGGGAGGGTGTCACATCCCTAGCTTCTGGTAATGCTCTAGGCTAGCTTCATGTGTGCATCATGTCTATATTCTGAAAGTTGAAATGAGGAAATTGAAAGCCTCGGAAATCATTTTAATAAAGGGGCAAGAAACCCTAAAATTGCAATCAGTAAATCCAAAATGCCCTAGAAATAGCTCTGACAATTTTGGCAAGAGTTATAAATCAAACCAAAATTTTGGGACATTTCTAAGGAATTATTTGGGCTCTGATTTAAAATCAATATTTTATTTGAATTTGGAGTTATATTCATAATATATAATGAATATATTTTCAAATGCCCTGAGATATTTTATGTTTATGAGGAGTAGACCTTAAGTGACATAAAATTATCCAGGGGAGTTTTGGCACTGTTTTCAAATTTGTTTGAATTTGAATTCAGTGGCAATTAAATAGAAAACATAATTAAATAGAAATAAAAGCAGAGAGGAGAGAAGACTTACCTGGCGCTCACCTCTCAGCCCAGCCGGCCCAGCTCCTCCAGTGGCCCAGCCCACCGCCGCTTCTCCCCCTATCGTCTTCCTTCCCCTCGCCCCGAAGCTGCTCGGTGGCGCGCGCGGCCACGCGCCCCGGCTACCTCCTCCCTCCCAGCCTGCTTGGCTCCTCCTCGACGCCCCGGTGATGCCACGCGGCCCCCTCGACCCTCTCCTACTCTCCCCGTGCCCCTCTCCTCTCTCTCCCCGAAACACTCTCCCCCTCCTCTGTTCTCCTCACCGAATGCGTCCGCCGCCGCCGACGAGAACCACCGTGGCCACCGGCCACCCCACGCCTCACCGACGCCCCAGGAAGCTCCGCCCCGACCCCCTCTTCCTCCCCACCGATCCATGGCCCTCCGGAAGCCCTGCAGCATCGCCCTCAAGCTCGCCCCCAACCTTCGGCCGCCGGCGAACTTTCGAGGATTCGCGAGCTCCAGCCCCTCCCCGGCCTCGCCGTTGCCTCCACCAGATCCGTTGTGAGCTACTCTTCCATTCCCCCTCCTCCTCGCGCTCGTTCCCGTACTCTAGCCGCCCTTTTCACCGGAGACGATTGCTCCTCGCCGCCGGCCATGGCGTGGCCGTGGCCACAGCCACCGCAGCTCGCTCCCGAGCCCACCGGCGTGCTCACCGCAACCTTAGGAACCCAAAGCACCTAACCACTCGTCCTCCCGTGCACCGCAGCGCCGGTCCCGCGAACCCCCGAGCTCCGGCCGCCGCCTCGGGCTCCACTCCGGCGAACCCCGGCCACCCCCGCACCTCCCGTTGGTTCCCCTAGATGCGCACGGGCACGGGCTACCTCCTGGTGCCCTTGGCGCGTCGATCCGTCATCTCTGGCGCAACTCCGGCGAGCCACCGCCGCTCTGGGTCGTCGCCGTCGTCCAACCGCCGGCGAATCCGACGTGGCCGGTCATTAGGGCCTAACCACCCCCCCCCCGCTAACCCAGGCCTAGGGCCACTGACCGGTGGGCCCTACCGTTTAATTAACCCGGCTAACAATTTAGTTAAGTTAATTAAACTCTATTAAATCACTGTGCAGCTGACATGTGGGTCCCGAACGTCAGGTTTGACCCGGACCAGCCCCTGTTGACCTGCTGACGTCACACTGACGTCAGGCTAACGCATTAATGAATTACTGGAATTATTAATATTCAGGAAATTTCAGAAAATGCCCTAAACTTCAATAAATCATAGAAATTCAACCGTAACTCCAAATTAAATAATTTATATATGAAAAATTATCAGAAAAATTCAAGGAATCCATCTGTAACATTTTCATGCATGTTAGAACAACTTATAGCTGCTGTTTAGCACAAATCAAATAAATGGCATTTAAACTCTCACATATGGAGTTTGAATTTGAATCTTGTATTCAAACCAACCCCATTTAACTTGTTGCCAGATGCATTAGCCCAAAACACATTCATATTGCCATGTCATAGCATGCATCATATTGTGCATTGCATTGATCGTGTTTCTTCTGTGTTTGCCGGTGTTGTTCTCCCTCGGTAGACGTTGTACCGACGATGTGATCGTTGACACTGATGAAGACTCAATGTTATCTTTAGAAGTGCCAGGCAAGCAAAACCCCCTTGTTCATTCCGATACAATCCCACTCTCTCGCTCCTGCTCTCTTTTACTGCATTAGGACAATACCGATTCAACTGTTACATGCTGCGGTAGTTGAACCCCTTTATCCTCTGCATGACCTGTCATTGCCACAGTAAATAGATGAAACCCACTAGCATGAGTAGGAGTTGTTTGAGCCCTGATGTGCCTACTCATTCATGCTTGTTTGTCATGCCTGCTACTGCTTAGAGTTGAGTCAGGTCTGATTCATCGGGGATGAATCAGAGGTGTGTGAACATGTCCTACTGTGTGTGAGCTAAGTGTGTGAACATGATTTGGTAAAGGAAGCGGTGAGAGGCCATGTAGGAGTACATGGTGGGTTGTCTCATTGCAGCCGTCCTTAGGAACTGAGTTCTGTGTTTGTGATCCATGATTTAGCTACTACCATACATTGGGCCCTGAAATATGACCCCGCTCGACTTCTTATTCACCCTAGTCCTCTGTCCAGGAGTTGCAAGTAGTTTCCGGTGTTTGTAGCTTACTAGAGGCCGTGGACAGCGCTGACCGTAGGGGTGGGCTGTGATGCGGTAGGTACGTGGCACGGTGTACCGGATGCCCGTTTGGTATCTCGGGAACCCTGTTCACATCGTTTGGGGCTGTGAGCGAAACTCCGGCCGGATCTCCTCATGGATGGAACCCGAATAGGCGATAAACCTGGACTAGAGACTTGAGTGTTTAGGTAGGTCGTGGTCTACACCCACGTCGGCTTTCGCTTGAAGTCTGCCGAGCACATGTCATGTGCAGACGCTAAGTGGTGGAAACATGTATGAAGAAGTACACCCCTGCAGGGTTAACATCATCTATTCGAATAGCCGTGTCCACGGTAAAGGACTTTTGGGTTGCTTATATCAGTTCATAGACAAGTGAAAGTGGATACTCTAAAATACGCAAGATAAGCGTGAGTGCTATGGATGGCATTCTCGTAGGGAGACGGGAGCGGATCCATAGTGGTGTATTGATATGGTGAATATGTGGACTCGTGTGCGCCACCTCAAAAGAGTCGCTTGCAGTCGTGGTTTAGGATAGCCACCGAGTCAAAGCTGGCTTGCTGCAGTTAAACCCCACCATCCCCTTGTTGAAAATGATGCATATGTAGTTAGTTCTGATGTAAGTCTTGCTGGGTACATTTGTACTCACGTTTGCCTATTTTATGTTTTTGCAGAGAGACTTCAGTCTCACTAGTAGTTCCCCGTGGACTTCGACGTTTAGCTTGTTACCTCAGCTACGATCTTGTGCCCTCGGCAGGATCTGATAGATAGTCAGGCTTCTCAGCCTTTTTCATTTATAGATGTCTGTACTCAGACATGATAGCTTCCGCTTGTGCTTGATTTGTATGCTCTGAATGTTGGGTCATGAGACCCCTGTTTGTAATATCTCGCTCCTCGGAGCCTAATGAATACTGACTTGTGTCGTAGAGTCATGTTGTGATGCCATGTTGTACTTGCACATATCGAGCATATTGTGTGTATGTTATTGAAATGCTTGGTATGTGTGGGATCTGACTATCTAGTTGTTTATCCTTAGTAGCCCCTCTTACCGGGAAATGTCTCCTAGTGTTTCCACCGAGCCAGGGTAGCTTGCTACTGCTCCGGAACACTTAGGCTGGCCGGCATGTGTCCTTCTTCGTTCCTGTGTCTGTCCCTTCGGGGAAATGTCACGCGATGAATACCGGAGTCCTGTTAGCCCGCTACAGCCCGGTTCACCGGAGTCCTGCTAGCCCAGTGCTACAGCCTGGATTCACTCGCTGATGACCGACACGTTCGATGCTGGGTCATGGATGCCTGTCCCTGTAAGTTTGTGCCACTTTGGGTTTACGACTAGCCATGTCAGCCCGGGCTCCTTATCATATGGATGCTAGCGACACTATCATATACGTGTGCCAAAAGACGCAAACGGTCCCGGGCAGAGTTAAGGCGACACCCGTGGAAATACCGTGCGTGAGGCTGCAAAGTGATATGAGGTGTTACATGCTAGATCGATGTGGCATTGAGTCGGGGTCCAGAGAGCGTTGGTATCAGAGCTTGACTGCTTGTAGGATTACCAAGCCAAACTGGTCGAAGTTGAGTCTAGAAATTCTTTAGTTATATAAGGGAATTGATTGTGGGATGGAACGTAAGGCTCTTTTTACTCCTTGTACCTCATGGCCTTCTGATCTGAGTCATCATCTTCTCTTCTACGGGGATTAAGAACTAGGCTATCTCTTCTTTCTATTAGGATCACGTGTTACTAATCAGTAGACATATAAGATTGTTGGATTTAAGTCTCAGTTCAGTTCCTACTACTTCCGTATGTTAATTGTTGATCTCGGAACCTTGATATTGTGCTTCTGAGTGGTTATGCCACCATTTTGTAGTATGAATCAAATCTTTTCTGAGCATTTACAGCCGTTATGTTGTCCGAGTCATCCCAGGTTTCTAAATAGTCTGATGCATTTGCAAAATCCTTTCCCTCTGGTTTCGATGTTCCTTTATGCCAGCTCAATCACACTAATTGTTGAGTTGAGGTATTCTATTGCCTTGACATTTATGTTGGAATTATTATTATGACCCTAGGTGTCTCAGGGGATCATCTAGTGGTCTAGCCATGATTTGTGTCCTAGTGTGATGATTCTGGCCTTTATTCTCGAAAGCATTCCGTGATGCTACTTAGTAGTAGGTATTCTACTCCTGGGTTTTGAACCCGAGATTCACTCTACTTACCTCATGTTGATAGTGTTTGCTAGTTCCTTTAGGATATTAGTAACCTTTGCGATAGTTCTCGAGGTTCGTGGAACATCCTTCTTCCAATTACCATGAACCATTCTTGGCAGGAGTTCTTCTGAACCAAAAGATGACAACAAGAGTGCTCTCGATGAGTTCTCCATGCTATATTGTGACTCTGCCAGCTGAACCTTTCTGCATGGGTTATCCGAAAGAATTATGTTGAACTTGGTTCGACATACTAATCCATGCATCCACAACTCAGAAAGTTATATGTTCCTTTGAGTTGTCCCTCTTTAGTTGTCTACTGACCTTCGTCTATCAATTGATAGTCAAGAGTATGCGTGCGTTCGTTATCGATGCCTATTACTCTTGTGGTCCGTCAAGCCATTCTATCGCGGAATGACTAGGAGAAACAAACTCCAGTACCTCTTCCATATCCAGGATTGGGTCAAAGAAGTTGTGCTCCGCAGATCAAAATGCCAATCCAACTTTTGTTCTGTTCCACCTCGGAGTATCACCCTCTTTCATCACAAGAGTATCGTGAGAATTGCACACCCTCTTATGAATTCTTGACACAGTGATACTTCTCTCCATCATTATTCATTTCTCGGTTCCTGTGTTATTGTAACCGGAATGCCGACAAGTGAATCATGGTGTGTGAAATCAATACTGCTAGCAACTCCATTGCTTGGTAGTTAAATGGACGATAACCTCATTCCTAGCGTGTTGATTATTGAATCGTCACCCTAAGGTTGATTGTGCTACCTAGTCCTTATTTCTGGTGCACTCTCCGATCAGTGAGTTAGGATAGTGCCAATCCTTGCTTATTTGATCATATCATCTTGCCCTGAAAAGCAAGATTGTTCTCGAGCTTAGTAACATACCGGTGGTTCATGATATTCCAAATTTCTTCTCGGAAGTATCACCAGGTTGTCGCCTGACCGCTATGTTGATCTCGTGATCAAGTTGGGTTCTTGTGAACCACCTTCTTTCCAAAAATCGGTGTTAGATATCCCTGAGCTAGTTGGTTAAGCTAGACAACAACTTGGAGAGTTGGAAGATAAAAGCTTGCCTGACTTAGTTCGTTCCAAAGGGATATTCTTGTGTAGTGTGTGTTGAAGAAAGATGATATCTTCATCGATTGGTCCCTGTGATCAGTTGCTGGACTTATTATCTTACCCAAACCTTTGATTGAGTATGGGCTATCATCAAATCAAATCAGAACCAACGATATTCGTAATGTTGTCTTACTCGTGGTTTTTCCTCGAGCATACACCATTATATTCTTTGGTCTAACCAATGCTATCACCGTGTTCACTTAACTATGGAATTCCTTTTAAAAGGGAACCCGGATGAATTGTTGTTGAGCCCATTGACAACATCTTTATCTCCTCCATGATCTTGTTGGACAACAAGTTAGTGTTGGAAACTTTTGAAAGCATTTTCTTCATGCTAGCTCATGAAATATTTGTTTGATGAAAGGAGTGACTTCCTCCTATACACGTGCATTTGGTGAAAGTTGCCGCCGTGAATTTGAGAAAGTTAGTTTTGCTTCCTCTGGAATCATCCCAAGTGAGTCATGCATACGTGCGAAGTATTCTGTGGTCTGGAGACTTGCAACCTCCATTCTATATGTGTCCCTAGCACACCAAGCCACTGATTGATTTGTTCAAGGAGAAGAAGTTCCTTCTTAAGAGTATACCTTATGCAAGGACTTCGATATCCTCGATGATGGTTCCCCTCCTGAACTCGGTAGTGTTTTATTATAAGACTACTTTGTGGTCATGCTTGTCTGGGACAACGTGTTCACTTGTTGTAGCAGCACCAGCTCATGTTTTGGAGCTTACTATCATAGTTCATTTCCCGAGAATCTCGCAACGTCATCTCGTCGATTTGTGTTGCAAACTTTCGTTTTTCTTCCTAGACTCGATGAGTCTGGAATATCCTGACACCAACCAGATCTGAATCTCAGGCAGATATGATGGTTTGGAACATTTCCCAAAAACTATAATATCGGTCCCTCGGAAACCGGTAAAGTGGATGTCGTGGCCAACACACCCAGCCGGAAGACCTGTTATTATAATATCTTGATTGAGGAAGTTGGCCACCTCCCCATAAGGATCTCGTAGAACTTATTCTAGTAGTTGTTCCTTATGGATTTCTGTGCTCCCGAAGTCCGACCTTTTACTTGATGTTCTAGATATCAAACCATATCTATGGGTGGATTACGCTAGCACATCAAGGAGAACATTAGAAGCGGAGTGCTAAATGTCTCTCGGTCGATCATCCAGATTTTATTTGCTTGGCCTCGCTAAGGTGAAATCTGAGAAAGTGTTATCCTCCTTTGCATCTGCATCGTCCATCGCTATTCATCATGGTAGTATGTTGTGTTGTCAGCACCCTTGACGCGGTTGTTGATAAAACCTTGATGATTGTGGAAATGCTCAAGTTCTTGAGAGCACGCACAAGCGCTACGTGTTGTCATCGGCACTAACTCGGATTCCTCTTAGCTTCCTCGACAATGCTATGACGCTTTCAAACAGTGAATTCACTCTCTATTGTTGGGTTCTTCCCCCAGTTACCAGAATCATTCCCAGCATTTGCATTTTGTTCCCAGCTTGCACCGCCAATGTGCCATTCTACCATGGGTCTCTTCCATTTCCGGTGGTAAGCAAATTCATCCATTACGTTGTCTTCAACAAGGTAATCCACATCATCCAAGTCCGAGTATGCCATTATACCGACCCCCTCCAAACGATCGCTCGAGATTTGCCTTAAGCTGGTATAAAGAGTTTCAAGGATCTTTGAATCAAAGGTAATTCTTTTTGCCACTTAAGGGGATATTTCTACGAGTCACCTTCCCTAAGGTGCATCGTTATGGTATCATGGCAACTCAAACTCCTCGCTACGTTGACAATCGTTTACCACCTTCTTAAGCGTGAAATTGTTGTCTACCTAGTGAACCTTTGTCATCTGCTTCACTCCATTCCTATGGATGTGTGCTTCGTCTCTCAGCTCAAGAGATGTTGCTATGTCTCAATCCGTGGGTTAATCCTGAGTTGTTCGACCTTCGAGAAGAACAATTCTTTTAGGGTCTTCCCTTTCCTCTCGCTGACATGATAGTTGGAGTTCTCAGAGGAAGACTTCAAGACAAATATGGTGTTTGAATCAACGTTCATTTGAAGTGCAACCTGGATCGTGAAGATTGTGCTAGTTTGCGTTCCCCCTTCACCTTACCCTACACTTGAATCTCAGGTTGAGATTCTTGTTTAGTGGGGGGTGAGTTGTCACATCCCTAGCTTCTGGTAATGCTCTAGGCTAGCTTCATGTGTGCATCATGTCTATATTCTGAAAGTTGAAATGAGGAAATTGAAAGCCTCGGAAATCATTTTAATAAAGGGGCAAGAAACCCTAAAATTGCAATCAGTAAATCCAAAATGCCCTAGAAATAGCTCTGACAATTTTGGCAGGAGTTATAAATCAAACCAAAATTTTGGGACATTTCTAAGGAATTATTTGGGCTCTGATTTTAAATCAATATTTTATTTGAATTTGGAGTTATATTCATAATATATAATGAATATATTTTCAAATGCCTTGAGATATTTTATGTTTATGAGGAGTAGACCTTAAGTGACATAAAATTATCCAGGGGAGTTTTGGCACTGTTTTCAAATTTGTTTGAATTTGAATTCAGTGGCAATTAAATAGAAAACATAATTAAATAGAAATAAAAGCAGAGAGGAGAGAAGACTTACCTGGCGCTCACCTCTCAGCCTAGCCGGCCCAGCTCCTCCAGCGGCCCAGCCCACCGCCGCTTCTCCCCCTATCGTCTTCCTTCCCCTCGCCCCGAAGCTGCTCGGTGGCGCGCGCGGCCACGCGCCCCGGCCACCTCCTCCCTCCCAGCCTGCTTGGCTCCTCCTCGACGCCCTGGTGATGCCACGCGGCCCCCTCGACCCTCTCCTACTCTCCCCGTGCCCCTCTCCTCTCTCTCCCCGAAACACTCTCCCCCTCCTCTGTTCTCCTCACCGAACGCGTCCGCCGCCGCCGACGAGAACCACCGTGGCCACCGGCCACCCCACGCCTCACCGACGCCCCAGGAAGCTCTGCCCCGAACCCCTCTTCCTCCCCACCGATCCACGGCCCTCCGGAAGCCCTGCAGCGTCGCCCTCAAGCTCGCCCCCAACCTTCGGCCGCCGGCAAACTTTCGAGGATTCACGAGCTCCAGCCCCTCCCCGGCCTCGCCGTTGCCTCCACCAGATCCGTTGTGAGCTACTCTTCCATTCCCCCTCCTCCTCGCGCTCGTTCCCGTACTCTAGCCGCCCTTTTCACCGGAGACGATTGCTCCTCGCCGCCGGCCATGGCGTGGCCGTGGCCACAGCCACCGCAGCTCGCTCCCGAGCCCACCGGCGTGCTCACCGCAACCTTAGGAACCCAAAGCACCTAACCACTCGTCCTCCCGTGCACCGCAGCGCCGGTCCCACGAACCCCCGAGCTCCGGCCGCCGCCTCGGGCTCCACTCCGGCGAACCCCGGCCACCCCCGCACCTCCCGTTGGTTCCCCTAGATGCGCACGGGCACGGGCTACCTCCTGGTGCCCTTGGCGCGTCGATCCGTCATCTCTGGCGCAACTCCGGCGAGCCACCGCCGCTCTGGGTCGTCGCCGTCGTCCAACCGCCGGCGAATCCGACGTGGCCGGTCATTAGGGCCTAACCACCCCCCCGCTAACCCAGGCCTAGGGCCACTGACTGGTGGGCCCTACCGTTTAATTAACCCGGCTAACAATTTAGTTAAGTTAATTAAACTCTGTTAAATCACTGTGCAGCTGACATGTGGGTCCCGAACGTCAGGTTTGACCCGGACCAGCCCCTGTTGACCTGCTGACGTCACACTGACGTCAGGCTGACGCATTAATGAATTACTGGAATTATTAATATTCAGGAAATTTCAGAAAATGCCCTAAACTTCAATAAATCATAGAAATTCAACCGTAACTCCAAATTAAATAATTTATATATGAAAAATTATCAGAAAAATTCAAGGAATCCATCTGTACCATTTTCATGCATGTTAGAACAACTTATAGCTGCTGTTTAGCACAAATCAAATAAATGGCATTTAAACTCTCACATATGGAGTTTGAATTTGAATCTTGTATTCAAACCAACCCCATTTAACTTGTTGCCAGATGCATTAGCCCAAAACACATTCATATTGCCATGTCATAGCATGCATCATATTGTGCATTGCATTGATTGTGTTTCTTCTGTGTTTGCCGGTGTTGTTCTCCCTCGGTAGGCGTTGTACCGACGATGTGATCGTTGACACTGATGAAGACTCAATGTTATCTTCAGAAGTGCCAGGCAAGCAAAACCCCCTTGTTCATTCCGATACAATCCCACTCTCTCGCTCCTGCTCTCTTTTACTGCATTAGGACAATACCGATTCAACTGTTACATGCTGCGGTAGTTGAACCCCTTTATCCTCTGCATGACCTGTCATTGCCACAGTAAATAGATGAAACCCACTAGCATGAGTAGGAGTTGTTTGAGCCCTGATGTGCCTACTCATTCATGCTTGTTTGTCATGCCTGCTACTGCTTAGACTTGAGTCAGGTCTGATTCATCGGGGATGAATCAGAGGTGTGTGAACATGTCCTACTGTGTGTGAGCTAAGTGTGTGAACACGATTTGGTAAAGGAAGCGGTGAGAGGCCATGTAGGAGTACATGGTGGGTTGTCTCATTGCAGCCGTCCTCAGGAACTGAGTTCTGTGTTTGTGATCCATGATTCAGCTACTACCATACATTGGGCACTGAAATATGACCCCGCTCGACTTCTTATTCACCCTAGTCCTCTGTCCAGGAGTTGCAAGTAGTTTCCGGTGTTTGTAGCTTACTGGAGGCCGTGGACAGCGCTGACCGTAGGGGTGGGCTGTGATGCGGTAGGTACGTGGCACGGTGTACCGGATGCCCGTTTGGTATCTCGGGAACCCTGTTCACATCGTTTGGGGCTGTGAGCGAAACTCCGGCCGGATCTCCTCATGGATGGAACCCGAATAGGCGATAAACCTGGACTAGAGACTTGAGTGTTTAGGTAGGTCGTGGTCTACACCCACGTCGGCTTTCGCTTGAAGTCTGCCGAGCACATGTCGTGTGCAGACGCTAAGTGGTGGAAACATGTATGAAGAAGTACACCCCTGCAGGGTTAACATCATCTATTCGAATAGCCGTGTCCGCGGAAAAGGACTTCTGGATTGCTTATATCAGATCATAGACAAGTGAAAGTGGATACTTTAAAATGCGCAAGATAAGCGTGAGTGCTATGGATGGCGTTCTCGTAGGGAGACGGGAGCGGATCCATAGTGGTGTATTGATATGGTGAATATGTGGACTCGTGTGCGCCACCTCAAAAGAGTCGCTTGCAGTCGTAGTTTAGGATAGCCACCGAGTCAAAGCTGGCTTGCTGCAGTTAAACCCCACCATCCCCTTGTTGAAAATGATGCATATGTAGTTAGTTCTGATGTAAGTCTTGCTGGGTACATTTGTACTCACGTTTGCCTATTTTATGTTTTTGCAGAGAGACTTCAGTCTCACTAGTAGTTCCCCGTGGACTTCGACGTTTAGCTTGTTACCTCAGCTACGATCTTGTGCCCTCGGCAGGATCTGATAGATAGTCAGGCTTCTCAGCCTTTTTCATTTATAGATGTCTGTACTCAGACATGATAGCTTCCGCTTGTGCTTGATTTGTATGCTCTGAATGTTGGGTCATGAGACCCCTGTTTGTAATATCTCGCTCCTCGGAGCCTAATGAATACTGACTTGTGTCGTAGAGTCATGTTGTGATGCCATGTTGTACTTGCACATATCGAGCATATTGTGTGTATGTTATTGAAATGCTTGGTATGTGTGGGATCTGACTATCTAGTTGTTTATCCTTAGTAGCCCCTCTTACCGGGAAATGTCTCCTAGTGTTTCCACCGAGCCAGGGTAGCTTGCTACTGCTCCGGAACACTTAGGCTGGCCGACATGTGTCCTTCTTCGTTCCTGTGTCTGTCCCTTCGGGGAAATGTCACGCGATGAATACCGGAGTCCTGTTAGCCCACTACAGCCCGGTTCACCGGAGTCCTGCTAGCCCAGTGCTACAGCCTGGATACACTCGCTGATGACCGACACGTTCGTTGCTGGGTCATGGATGCCTGTCCCTGTAAGTTTGTGCCACTTTGGGTTTACGACTAGCCATGTCAGCCCGGGCTCCTTATCATATGGATGCTAGCGACACTATCATATACGTGTGCCAAAAGACGCAAACGGTCCCGGGCAAAGGTAAGGCGACACCCGTGGAAATACCGTGCGTGAGGCCGCAAAGTGATATGAGGTGTTACATGCTAGATCGATGTGGCATTGAGTCGGGGTCCGGACAGAGGGTAGGACAAAAGATGTCATGCAAGTTCTTTTCCATAAGCACGTATGACTATTTACAGAATACATGCCTACATTACATTGATGAATTGGAGCTAGTTCTATATCACCCTATGTTATAAGTATTGCAAGAGGAATCTCATCCAACATAATTATCCATCACTGATCCATTGCCTACGAGCTTTTCACATATTGTTCTTCGCTTATTTACTTTTCCGTTGCTACTGTTACAACTACTATAAAAACCCAAAAACATTTATCTTTACTTCTGCTACGGTTACTATTATTATCATACCACTTTTGCTACTAAACACTTTGCTGCAGATACTAAGTTATCCAGGTGTGGTTGAATTGACAACTCAACTGCTAATACTCAAGAATATTCTTTGGCTCCCCTTGTGTCGAATCAATAAATTTGGGTTGAATACTTTACCCTCGAAAGCTGTTGTGATCCCCTATACTTGTGCGTTATTAAGACTAATTTCTGGCGCCGTTGCCGGGGAGCATAGCTCTATTCTCTGAGTCACTTGGGATTTATATTTGTTGATCACTATGAAGAACTTGAAAGACGCTAAAACCAAGATCTATCCCTCAACTACGAGGGGAGGTAAGGAACTGCCATCTAGCTCTGCACTAGATTCTCCTTCTGTTATGAGTAAGTTTGCGACACCTGAACCTGCTACTGCTATGAATTATGATATGTCGTATGTTATTGATGATGCCACTTCTGCTATGCATGATGAAACTACTTCTGTGTGTGATACTACTTTGCCATTAGGTGAATTTCTTGATGAACAACTTGCTAGAGTTAGGGGGAATGAAAATATTGAAGAACCTATTATTGATGATAGTTATGATGAACGTTCCCCCAATGATTATGCATTACCTGTTGTTCCTAAGGGTTATGTTATGAATGAATCAGCTGCTATGGAAATTCTTTCTTGCAATGATAGATCTGATCTTAAGAAATTATTAGCTAAATTGAAGCAGCAGTCTCTTAATGCTAGAATGAAACCCGATCCTGCTTTTGCTACTTCACATATCTATGTTACTGATAAGGATTATGAATTCTCTGTTGATCCTGATATTATTACTTTAGTTGAATCTGATCCTTTTTATGGCCTTGAATCTGAAACTGTTGTGGCACATCTTACCAAGTTGAATGATATAGCCACCCTGTTTACTAATGATGAGAATTCTCGCTATTTATATATCCTTAAGATATTTCCATTCTCATTAAAGGGTGATGCTAAGACTTGGTATAATTCTCTTGCTCCTAGTTGTGTGCGTAGTCCCCAGGACATGATTTATTACTTCTCTGCTAAATATTTCCCTGCTCATAAGAAACAAGTTGCCTTGCGGGAAATATATAATTTTGTGCAAATCAAAGAAGAGAGTCTCCCACAATCTTGGGGGAGGCTTCTCCGGTTACTTAATGCTTTGCCTGATCATCCTCTTAAGAAAAATGAAATACTTGATATCTTTTATAATGGACTAACCGATGCTTCCAAGGACTACTTCGATAGTTGTGCTGGTTGTGTTTTAAGGGAAAGAACAGTCGACGAAGCTGAAATATTATTGAATAATATGTTGACTAATGAAAAATAATTGGACTCTTCCTGAGCCAGTTCCTGAAGTAATTCCTGAACCAATTGAGCCAACTCCTGAGCCTATTCCTAAACCCACTCCGAAGAAGAGAGGTGTTTTATTTCTCACTCCTGAAGATATGCAAGAGGCAAAGAAATCAATGAAAGAAAAAGGTATTAAAGCTGAAGATGTTAAGAATTTACCTCCTATTGAAGAAATACATGGTCTTAATTTACCGCCTGAAGAACCTCATTGTCTTGATAACCCGTCACAGGTAGTAAAGGTAAATTCTCTCTATAGATATGATAAAGTTGAAATACCCTCTACTAAATTTCATAGCCCATGCTTAGATGAATTTGATGACTTTATGGATAGACAAGAAAGTTTTAATGCTTATGTTGGTAGAGAGTTAAAGAATAATGCTTTCGAGATAGGACGCGTAGGTGATAATCTGGCTAGAGTTAAAGGTGAACTTCACCACGTTAGCAAATATGCTTCTAAGGTTTCTACTCAAGCTGAGCAAGTACTTAAAGCTCAAAATGATTTGCTTGATGAACTAAATAATAAAAATGACTTTGTTGTTAGAGTGGCTACTAGAACTGGTAGAATGACTCAGGAACCTTTGTATCCTGAAGGCCACCCTAAGAGAATCAAGCAAGATTCTCAGATAAATAATTTAGAGGCACCTAGTTCTTCTAAAAAGAAGAAGAAGAAAAATGATAGGAATTTCCATGCTTCTAGTGAACCTACTGCAGACACACCTGAGAATCCCAATGATATTTCTATCTCTGATGCTGAAACACAATCAGGTGATGAACATGAACCTAGTGATAATGTTAATGATAATGTTCGTGTTGATGCTCAACCTAGCAAAGACAATGATGTAGAGATTGAACCTGCTGTTGATCTTGATAACCCACCATCAAAGAATCAACGTTATGATAAGAGAGATTTTGTTGCTAGGAAGCATGGTAAAGAAAGAGAACCATGGGTTCAGAAACCCATGCCCTTTCCTCCTAAGCCATCCAAGTCAAAGGATGATGAGGATTTTGAGCGCTTTGCTGAAATGATTAGACCTATTTTCTTACGTATGCGCTTAACTGATATTCTTAAAGTAAATCATTATGCTAAGTACATGAAGGATATCATCACAAATAAAAGAAAGATACCGGAAGCTGAAATTTCCACCATGCTTGCTAATTACACTTTTAAAGGTGGAATACCAAAGAAACTTGGAGATCCGGGTGTTCCAACTATACCATGTTCCATTAAAAGAAATTATGTTAGAATTGCTTTATGTGATCTTGGAGCTGGTATTAGTGTTATGCCTCTCTCTTTATATCGTAGACTTGAATTGAATAAGTTGACACCTACTGAAATATCTTTGCAAATGGCTGATAAATCAACTGCTATACCTGTCGGTATTTGTGAGGATGTGCCTATTGTGGTTGCAAATGTAACTATCTTAACGGACTTTGTTATTCTTGATATTCCCGAGGACGATAGTATGTCTATTATCCTTGGTAGATCTTTTCTTAATACTGCAGGGGTTGTTATTGATTGCAACAAAGGCAATGTCACTTTTCATGTTAATGGTAATGAGCATATGGTACACTTTCCGAGGAAACAATCTCAAGTTCATAGTATCAATTCTATTGAAAAAGTTCCAACTATCATTTTTGGAGGTTTTGAATTTCCTCTCCCTACTGTCAAGAAAAAGTGTGATATTCTTATTGTTGGGGATTTTCATAACCCCGTTGAGGTAACTTAGTGTTATTCGAAATTTCTCCGATTCCGTGTTATTCGGAATGAGTTTGTTAATAAGAATTGATCAACCTTGTTAGCGGGTTCATTTTGATGATCACGAGATGGATGAAACTAGAAGGCACAACCTTCTGTACCCTCTTTTTACTTTCTGTTATTTAGAATCAATAAAGAAAAAAAATAGTATTATCTGTCTATTTTCTGAATTATCCGTGCATTAAAAAATAGTCCGAAAATAAAAGTGCTCCAAATGCCTTGCAAATTTAGTATGATTTTTTCTGGAATATTTAAGGATTTTAGACATTGAAAATACTGCAAGAGGGGCAAGCACCAGGCCACGAGAGAGGAGGGCGCGCCCCCCTGTCTCGTGGGCCCCTGGTGGCTCCCCTCCACTTATGCCAACACCCACACACTTCATCTTCTACCCAAAAAACCCCATCCAGCTCAAGCACGAGTTCTAGCTCATTTTGCTGCGATTTTCGATCTCTTAGCTCAAAGCTCCATTCACAAAACTGCTTTGGGAGATTGTTGCTTGGTATGTGACTCCTCCATTGGTCCAATTAGTTTTTGTTCTAGTGCTTTATTCATTGCAATTTTTTGCTGCATAGGTGACCATGTTCTTGAGCTTGCATGTTAAATTTTTGAGGTCCCAAGCAATTCCAATGCATGATATAGGCTCTAGGCACTTGTAGGAGTAGTTGCTATCAATCTTGTTTAGTTTTATTCACTTTTATTTTGAAGTTACTAAAATTTCAGAAATTTTCAGAAAAAGAAATATGCTTAGAAGAATGTACCTAGGAGGTTCCTCGGCAAAGAAAGGGCCAAGAATTGCTATACGAGAACAAGATGTTAATTTGCCAAGGGATGCAAATGTACAGGCTTGTGAGTGGCCATCCGATGATTTTATGGTCGAAGCAGGCTTCAAGGAGGAATTTGACGCATATGTGCGTAATGCCGAGCTGGAGGACTTCTTACAAGATAAGTGTCCTCTATTATCAATTGACCGATTCCTTTGTGCGGAGGTTCGAATATATTTCTGCGCGTAATTCTCCTAGTGTCATGTTTGATATCTATGATACATCTTATACCATGGATTTAGAGGATTTCACAAGTGCTTGCAAACTCCCACAGTGGGGGTAGTATTAATGATCCTCCCAAATCTGAATTTAGAGATTTTCTTGCTAGTATTACTTTGGGAGAATCTAGGGACGTAGCACAAGCTACCATAGGGAGCATTCGTTTTCCTGCTATACATTACTTTGCTCTCTTTATTGGTAGATGCATTAACGGCAAGGACGAGGTACGTCACATGTGTGCCTGATACGTCCATTTTGCATCATGCTTTTATATCAATATTTATTGCATTATGGGTTGTTATTACACATTATATCTCATTACTTATGGCTATTCTCTCTTATTTTACAAGGTTTACCATGAAGAGGGGGAATGCCGGCAGCTAGAATTCTGGCTGAAAAAGGAGCAAACGTCGGAAACCTATTCTGCACAACTCCAAAAGTCCTGAAACTCCACAAAACCACCTTTTGGATTTATTAAGAATTTATGAGCGAAAGAAATAGGCCAGGGGGCCCACACCCTGTCCAGGAGACAGGGGTGCTCCCCCCCTATAGGGCGCGCCCCCTATCTCTTGGGCCCCCTGGTAGGCTTCCGGTGACCATCTTCTGCTATATGAAGGGTTTTGTCCTGGAAAAATTCGTGGGCAAGCTTATGGGACGAAACTCCGCCGCCACAAGGCGGAACCTTGGCGGAATCAATCTAGGGCTCTGGCGGAGCTGTTCTATCGGGGACACTTCCCTCCGGGAGGGGGAAATCATCACCAACATCATCACCAACGATCCTCTCATCGGGAGGGGGTCAATCTCCATCAACATCTTCACCAGCACCATCTCCTCTCAAACCCTAGTTCATCTCTTGTATCCAATCTTGTATCCAAAACCACAAATTGGTACCTGTGGGTTGCTAGTAGTGTTGATTACTCCTTGTAGTTGATACTTATTGGTTTACTTGGTGGAAGATTATATGTTCAGATCCTTAATGCATATTATTACACCTCTGATTATGAACATGTTTATGCTTTGTGAGTTGTTACTTTAGTTACTGAGGACATGGGTGAAGTCTTGCTATTAGTAGTCATGTGAATTTGGTATTCGTTTGATATTTTGATGAGATGTATGTTGTCTCTCCTCTAGTGGTGTTATGTGAACGTGGACTACATGACACTTAACCATTATTTGGGCCTAGAGGAAGGCATAGGGAAGTAATAAGTAGATGATGGGTTGCTAGAATGACAGAAGCTTAAACCCTAGTTTATGAGTTGCTTCGTTAGGGGTTGATATGGACCCATATGTTTAATCCTGTGGTTAGGTTTACCTTAATACTCCTTTTTGTAGTTGCAGATGCTTGCAATAGGGGTTAATCATAAGTGGGATGCTTGTCCAAGTTAGGGCAGTACCCAAGTGTCAGTCCACCCACATATCAAATTATCAAAGTACCGAACGTGAATCTTATGAACGTGATGAAACTAGCTTGACGATAATTCCCAATGTGTCCTTGGGAGCTCCTTCATTATTATTAGAATTTGTCCAGGCTTATCCTTTGCTACATAAAGGATTGGGCAACCTTGCTGCAACTTATTTACTTTATTTACTTTTGCTCGTTAGTATTTATCTTATCACAAAACTATCTACCACCTACTATTTCAGTGCTTGCAGAGAAAACCTTACTGAAAACCGCTTATCATTTCCTTCTGCTCCTCGTTGGGTTCGACACTCTTACTTATCGAAAGTACTACGATAGATCCCCTACACTTGTGGGTTAGCAAGACTCTTTTCTGGCACCGTTGCCGGGGAGCGTAGCGCTCTTGGTGAGTGGAACTTGGTAAGGAAACAATTATATAGTGTGCTGAAATTTTCTGTTACTTGTCACTATGGAAACTAATCCTTTGAGTGGCTTGTTTGGGGTATCTTCACCCCAACCAGAGGAGCAAAGAGATGTTCCTCAACCTACTAAACTTTATGAAAATATTCACTTTGAGATTCCTTCGGGTATGATAGAAAAACTGCTAGCTAATCCTTTTGCAGGAGACGGAACTTTGCATTCCGACTTACACCTTATCTTTGTGGATGAAGTTTGTGGATTATTTAAGCTTGCAGGTATTCCCGATGATGTTGTCAAAAGGAAGGTCTTCCCTTTATCTTTGAAGGGAGATGCAATGACATGGTATAGGCTATGTTATGACACGAGATCTTGGAATTATAAGCGATTGAAATTGGAATTTCACCAGAAGTTCTATCCTATGCATCTTGTTCATCGTGATCATAATTACATATATAATTTCTGGCCTCGCGAAGGAGAAAGCATCGCTCAAGCTTGGGGGAGTCTTAAGTCAATGTTATATTCATGCCCCAATCATGAGCTCTCTCGGGAAATGATTATTCAGAATTTTTATGCTCGGCTTTCTCTTGATAATCGCAACCTGCTCGATACTTCTTGTGCTGGTTCCTATATGTTGAAGACTATTGATTTCAAATGGGACTTATTGGAAAGAATTAAACGCAACTCTGAAGATTGGGGATCCGACGATGGTAAGGAGTCAGGTATGACACCTAAGTTTGATTGTGTTAAATCTTTTATGGATACCGATGCTTTCCGTGGAGTTAGCTCTAAGTATGGACTTGACTCTGAGATAGTAGCTACTTTTTGTGAAACTTTTGCTGCTCACGTTGATCTCCCTAAGGAGAAGTGGTTTAAATATAATCCTCCTGTTGAAGTGAAAGTAGTTGCACCTATTACAGTCGAAGAAAAGACTATTACATATAGTGATCCTATTATTCCTACTACTTATGTCGAAAAACCTCCTTTTCCTGTTAGGATAAAAGATCATGTTAAAGCTTCGACTGTTGTTCGTAAGAGTAATACTAGGACTTATACACCCCCTGAGCAAATTAATGTTGAACCTAGTATTGCTATGATTAAAGATCTCCTGGATGAAGACTTAGATGGGCATGTTATTTCTTTCGTGGGTGAAACTGCTAATATTGCTAGACCCGATACTAAGACACGTAGACCTGTTGTAGGCACGCCTCTTATTTCTGTTAAAATAGGAGATCATTTTTATCATGGCTTATGTGATATGGGTGCTAGTGCTAATGCTATACCTTACGATCTTTATAAAGAAATTATGCACGATATTGCACCTGTTGAATTAGAAGACATTAATGTTACTATTAAGCTTGATAATAGGGACACCATTAAACCTATTGGGATTGTTAGAGATGTTGAAGTCTTGTGTGGAAAGATTAAATACCCTGCTGATTTTCTTGTTCTTGCTTCCCCACAAGATAATTTTTGTCCCATTATTTTTGGTAGACCTTTCTTGCATACTGCTAGTGCTAAGATTGATTGTGAAAAGAATATTGTCACTGTTGGTATAGATGGTATTTCTCATGAGTTTAATTTCGCTAAGTTTAGTAGACAACCTCGTGAAAAGGAACCATCTAGTAAGGATGAGATTATTGGTCTTGCTTCTATTGCTGTTCCTCCAACTAATCCGTTAGAACAATATTTGCTTGACCATGAAAACGATATGTTTATGAAGGAAAGGGAAGAAATAGATGAAGTGTTCCTTAAGCAAGAACCTATGCTAAAACATAATCTTCCCTTTGAAATTCTTGGGGATCCCCCTCCACCCAAGGGTGATCCCGTGTTTGAACTCAAACCCTTACCTAATAATCTCAAGTATGCTTATCTTGATGAAAAAGAAATATATCCTGTTATTATTAGTGCTAACCTTTCAGAGAAAGAAGAAGAAAGATTATTGAAAACTCTGAAGAAGCACTGAGCTGCTATTGGATATATTCTGGATGATCTTAAGGGCATTAGTCCCACATTATGTCAACATAAAATTTCAGTGGAGAAAGATGCCAAACCTGTTAGAGATCCTCAAAGACGATTAAACCCCAAAATGAAGGAAGTGGTAAGAAAGGAGATTCTAAAACTCCTTGAGGCATGTATTATTTATCCCGTTGCTGATAGTGAATGGGTAAGCCCTATCCATTGTGTCCCTAAAAAGGGAGGTATTACCGTTGTTCCTAATGATAAAGATGAATTGATCCCGCAAAGAATTATTACAGGCTATAGGATGATAATTGATTTCCGTAAGTTAAATAAAGCTACTAAGAAAGATCATTACCCTTTACCTTTTATTGATCAAATGCTATAAAGGCTATCCAAACACACACATTTTTGCTTTCTAGATGGTTATTCTGGTTTCTCTCAAATACCTGTGTTAGCGGGGGATCAATCTAAAACTACTTTTACTTGCCCATTTGGTACTTTTGCTTATAGACGTATGCCTTTTGGTTTATGTAATGCACCTACTACCTTTCAAAGATGCATGATGGCTATATTTTCTAATTTTTGTGAAAAGATTTGTGAGGTATTCATGGATGACTTCTCCGTCTATGGATCCTCTTTTGATGATTGTTTGAGCAACCTTGATCGAGTTTTGCAGAGATGCGAAGACACTAGTCTCGTCCTGAATTGGGAAAAGTGTCACTTTATGGTTAATGAAGACATTGTATTATGGCACAAGATCTCCAAAAGGGGTATTGAAGTTGATAAAGCCAAAGTTGATGCTATTGAAAAGATGCCATGTCCCAAGGACATAAAAGGTATAAGAAGTTTCCTTGGTCATGCCGGTTTTTATAGGAGGTTCATTAAGGACTTTTCTAAAATCTCTAGGCCTCTGACTAATTTATTGCAAAAAGATATTCCTTTTGTCTTTGATGATGATTGTGTAGACGCATTTGAAACACTTAAGAAAGCTTTGATCACAACACCTATTGTTCAGCCACCTGATTGGAATTTGCCTTTTGAAATTATGTGTGATGCTAGTGATTATGCTCTAGGTGTTGTTTTAGGGCAAAGAGTCGATAAGAAATTGAATGTTATCCATTATGCTAGTAAAACCCTTGATACTGCCCAGAGAAATTATGCTACCACTGAAAAAGAATTCTTAGCAGTTGTGTTTGCATGTGATAAGTTTAGACCTTATATTGTTGATTCCAAAGTTACTATTCACATTGATCATGCTGCTATTAAATATCTTATGGAAAAGAAAGATGCTAAGCCTAGACTCATTAGATGGGTTCTCTTGATAGAAAGGGAGCTGAGAACCCCGTTGCAGACAACTTGTCTAGGTTAGAGAATGTTCTTGATGACCCAGTGCCTATTAATGATAGTTTTCCTGATGAACAATTAGCGGTTGTCAATGCTTCTCGTATGGCTCCTTGGTATGCTGACTATGCTAATTACATTGTTGCTAAATATATACCGCCTAGTTTCACATACCAGCAAAAGAAAAAGTTCTTCTATGATTTAAGACATTACTTCTGGGATGATCCACACCTTTATAAAGAAGGAGTAGATGGTATTATTAGACGTTGTGTGCCTGAGCATGAACAGGAACAAATCCTACACAAGTGTCACTCTGAATTCTATGGAGGACACCACGCTGGAGATAGAACTGCACACAAGGTACTACAATCCGGTTTTTATTGGCCTACTCTTTTCAAAGATGCTCGTAAGTTTGTCGTATCTTGTGATGAATGCCAAAGAATAGGTAACATCAGCAGACGTCAAGAAATGCCTATGAATTATTCTCTTGTTATCGAACCGTTTGATGTTTGGGGCTTTGATTACATGGGACCTTTTCCTGCCTCCAATGGTTATACACATATCTTAGTTGCTGTTGATTACGTTACTAAGTGGGTAGAAGCTATTCCAACTAGTAGTGTTGATCATAACACTTCTATTAAAATGCTTAAAGAAGTTATTTTTCCGAGGTTTGGAGTCCCTAGATATCTTATGACTGATGGTGGTTCACACTTTATTCATGGTGCTTTCCGTAAGATGCTTGCTAAGTACGATGTCAATCATAGAATTGCATCTCCTTATCACCCGCAGTCTAGTGGTTAAGTAGAGTTGAGCAATAGAGAGCTCAAATTAATTTTGCAAAAGACTGTGAATAGATCTAGAAATAATTGGTCCAAAAAACTTGATGATGCATTATGGGCCTATAGAACTGCATACAAAAATCCTATGGGTATGTCTCCATATAAGATGGTTTATGGAAAAGCATGTCATTTACCTCTTGAACTTGAACACAAAGCATATTGGGCTATTAAAGAGCTCATTTATGACTTCAAACTTGCCGGTGAGAAGAGGTTGTTTGATATTAGCTCACTTGATGAATGGAGAGCCCAAGCTTATGAGAATGCCAAGCTCTTCAAAGAAAAAGTCAAACGCTGGCATGATAAAAGGATACAAAAGCATGAGTTTAACGTAGGAGATTATGTGTTATTATTCAACTCTCGTTTAAGATTTTTTACAGGAAAACTTCTCTCAAAATGGGAAGGTCCCTACATTATCGAGGAGGTCTACCGTTCCGGTGCTATAAAAATTAACAACTTTGAAGGCACAAATCCGAGGGTGGTTAATGGTCAAAGAATCAAGCATTATATTTCAGGTAACCCTATCAATGTTGAAACTAATATTATTGAAACCATAACCCCAGAGGAGTACATAATAGACACTTTCCAGAACATTCCAGACTCCAAAAAGGCATAGGTACGTGGTACGGTAAGTATACCGACTCCGAAACAACTCTAATGGCAATTTTCATCAGTTTTGAATTATTTGAGAATTTTAGGAAGAAAGAAGTAGTTTGAAAGGGACACGAGGCTCCCACGAGAGAGGAGGGTGCCCCCCCTGTAGGGCGCGCCCCCCTGTCTTGTGGGCACCTCGTGTGCCTTCCGGACTCCATTTTCTTGTATGTTACGTATTTTGGTCAGTAAAAATTCATTATATATACTCCCAAAGGTTTTGGCCACCATATCACGCAAATATCCTCTGTTTTCGTTTCGAGTTGTTCCTGTTGCAGATTCAAAACAAGATGTCGTCCCAAGATTCGGAGGGAGAGAGTTACGTGGCTGATTATATTGCAAATCCAAAAGTATATGCAGATGTGGAACATTATGGCTGGACCACAGAGGAAGAAGAAGACTATGATCCAAAGATGAAGGAGGAGACAAGCTCCGATGAAGAGGATGATCCACTTCCTCAACCTGGTGATATGCATGTGGAGTTCAAGAAGTCAAGCCTCGCTAAGGTCCAATCTATCCCACCACGTTTTTTGCAGGACAGCCAGGCAGCACTATGCAAAAAGATAATGAAACTTGAGCTCGAGAATGAAGATCTGAGGGAGGAAAACTTTAGCCTCACACGCAAGCTAGAGAAGAAAAATGCAACAATTCCCACTTCGACACCTCAGAAGAAATAACCACATGGGTATGGGCACTCCCCTTGGCAACTGCCAAGCTTGGGGGAGGTGCCCCGGTATCGTATCACCATCACACTCCTATCTTTACCGCTTTATTTAGTTCGATCCTTTTAGTAGTATCTTGATCTATTAGTTCGAAGTTTTGATATCAAGTAGTTTTGAGTTTTCGTTGTGATCTCTTTTTGTAAGTGAGTCCGTGTGCTATCTATAATAAAGATTAGTGTTGAGTCAAGGGCTTTGCTATGTTGCTATGATCTTGAGAAAGTAGAAAGAACAAAAGAGTTCATATTGATCTTATGGATAGTGATAACTTCACACACAGAAAGTATGAGGCATAAAAATTGTTGAGAGTTGATGAACATAGCCTTGGTCATCTTTGCAATTAATAGGAAGTGATAAGGAAAGAGGGGGTTCACATATAGATATATTATCTTGGACATCTTTTATGATTGTGAAGCACTCATTAAGTATGACATGCTAAAAGAGTTGATGTTGGACAAGGAAGAAAACATAATGGTTTATGTTTTCTGACATCTCAGTTAAAGTATATTCTCAGTGACCTTCTGAACATGTTGAGCTTGCCTTTCCCCCTTATGTTAGCCAAATTCTCAGCACCAAGTAGAGATACTACTTGTGCTTCCAAATATCCTTAAACCCAGTTTTGCCATGAGAGTCCATCATACCTACCTATGGATTGAGTAAGATCCTTCAAGTAAGTTGTCATCGGTGCAAGCAATAAAAATTTCTCTCTAAATATGTATGACTTATTAGTGCAGAGAAAATAAGCTTTATACGATCTTGTTGTGGAAGCAATAAAAGCGACGGACTGCATAATAAAGGTCCACATACAAGGGGCAATACAAAGTGACGTTCTCTTGCATTAAGATTTTGTGTATCCAACCCTAAAAGCGCATGACAACCTCTGCTTCCTTCTGCGAAGGGCCTATCTTTTACTTTATGTTTTACTTTATACTTGAGTCAAGGTGATCCTCACCTTTCCAGTTTTTCATTTTATCCTTTGGCAAGCTCCTCGTGTTTGAAAGGTCATGATACATATATCAAGCTGAATGTAAGTTGGCATAGTCTATTATTGTTGACATCACCTAAAGGTGAATATGTTGGGAGGCAACACAATAAGCCCCTATCTTTCTCAGTGTCCGGCTGAAACTCTAACCACAAGTATTGCGTGAGTGTTAACAATTATGGGGGACTACGAGATAATTGAGTATGTGATCTTGCTGAAAAGCTCTATTATTGACTCTTTCTGATATTACGATAAATTGGAATTGTTTCAATGACTGAGATTATAGTTTGTTAGTTCCCAATGAAGTTTATGAACCATACTTGACATTGTGAATTGCTTATTACTTGAACATAGGAAATCATATGACAAAATCTATATATATGTTGTTGTTATTAGAATGATCATGATGCCCTCATGTCCGTATTTTATTTTTATCGACACCTCTATCTCTAAACATGTGGACATATTTCTCGATCTCGGTTTCCGCTTGAGGACAAGCGAGGTCTAAGCTTGGGGGAGTTGATACGTCCATTTTGCATCATGCTTTTATATCAATATTTATTACATTATGGGCTGTTATTACACATTATATCTCATTACTTATGGCTATTCTATCTTATTTTACAAGGTTTACCATGAAGAGGGGGAATGCCACCAGCTGGAATTCTAGCTGAAAAAGGAGCAAACGTTGGAAAACTATTCTGCACAACTCCAAAAGTCCTAAAACTCCACGAAACCACTTTTTGGATTTATTAAGAATTTATGAGCGAAAGAAATAGGCCAAGGGGGCCACACCCTGTCCAGGAGACAGGGGTGCTCCCCCCCCCCTATAGGGCGCGCCCCCTATCTCTTGGGCCCCCTGGTAGGCTTCCGGCGACCATCTTCTGCTATATGAAGGGTTTTGTCCTGGAAAAATTCGTGGGTAAGCTTATGGGACGAAACTCCGCCGCCACAAGGCGGAACCTTGGCGGAATCAATCTAGGGCTCTGGCGGAGCTGTTCTGCCAGGGACACTTCCCTCCGGGAGGGGGAAATTATCACCAACGTCATCACCAACGATCCTCTCATCGGGAGGGGGTCAATCTCCATCAACATCTTCACCAGCACCATCTCCTCTCAAACCCTAGTTCATCTCTTGTATCCAATCTTGTATCCAAAACCACAAATTGGTACATGTGGGTTGCTAGTAGTGTTGATTACTCCTTGTAGTTGATACTTATTGGTTTACTTGGTGGAAGATTATATGTTCAGATCCTTAATGCATATTATTACACCTCTGATTATGAACATGTTTATGCTTTGTGAGTTGTTACTTTAGTTCCTGAGGACATGGGTGAAGTCTTGCTATTAGTAGTCATGTGAATTTGGTATTCGTTCGATATTTTGATGAGATGTATGTTGTCTCTCCTCTAGTGGTGTTATGTGAACGTCGACTACATGACACTTCACGATTATTTGGGCCTAGAGGAAGGCATAGGGAAGTAATAAGTAGATGATGGGTTGCTAGAGTGACAGAAGCTTAAACCCTAGTTTATGAGTTGCTTCGTTAGGGGTTGATATGGACCCATATGTTTAATGTTGTGGTTAGGTTTACCTTAATACTCCTTTTTGTAGTTGCAGATGCTTGCAATAGGGGTTAATCACAAGTGGGGTGCTTGTCCAAGTTAGGGCAGTACCCAAGTGTCGGTCCACCCACATATCAAATTATCAAAGTACCGAACGCGAATCTTATGAACGTGATGAAACTAGCTTGACGATAATTCCCAATGTGTCCTCGGGAGCTCCTTCATTACTATTAGAATTTGTCCAGGCTTATCCTTTGCTACATAAAGGATTGGGCCACCTTGCTGCAACTTATTTACTTTATTTACTTTTGCTCGTTACTATTTATCTTATCACAAAACTATCTATCACCTACTATTTCAGTGCTTGCAGAGAAAACCTTACTGAAAACCGCTTATCATTTCCTTCTGCTCCTCGTTGGGTTCGACACTCTTACTTATCGAAAGGACTACGATAGATCCCCTACACTTGTGGGTCATTAGTGCCCCTGATCTTAGTGTCCTCAAGAGTGCTGTGTCAGGTTATAAAGGTTATAACTTGGGGGCAATAGTTGCACGTAGGTTGCAGAATAATAGTACAAGGGGAGATTTCTTTGGAGGAATTTATGCAACCCGTGTGGCTAATTTTCTTAATATAGCTCCACGAGAGGGGGATATAATTGTACCTCCTGTTTATTTAGATAAAGAAGCTATGTTTGATCATCATTTTCTTGAGAGGAATGAACAATTCCTCCATTATCGACTAATCTATGACAGGCGCAATGTCGTCCCTATTACTCTTCCTGCCCCCTACCTTTTTGATTATCAGGCAAAAGGAAGATATGTTGTCACCAGGGAAGAAGCAACTGAATATGAGAGGGGAATGGAGGCAGCTCGCCAACACGCTGCTGCTCAGGAGGCGGTCGCCTCTGCATCTCAGTACTACCCCAGTTTCACTTATGGATATCAGCCAGGCGGCCCTTGGTATTAAACCAACTTAGGCCAAAAGCCTAAGCTTGGGGGAGTACGTATTTCTCACCGACTTTACATTCATGTTCACACACTAGTTGTCGGTGCTCATACTCTTTCATTTTATTATCCATGCTAGTTTAAATTTCTTTTTCTAGTTTTCTTCTTGTGTGTTTGAAAAACCTTAAGAAAAACCAAAAAAATTAGTCAGTTTAATTTCCTTGCTTGTAGTAGAAATTAAAATGAAAACCCAAAAAGATTTCTCGTTCTTCTTTTTACTTGTTGGGAGCTTTCCCGTGTAAATAGTTTTATTTTCTTTTCTTTCCTTTGGGGGTCGAGAAGACCATATTGAAAATTCTTAGTGGCTCTTATATGCATGATTGTTTATTTAACTTAGAGCCATATTACCTTGTCTTCTCTCTTGAGTTGAATGCTTGCAGATTCCAGCTTAGTCCAATGCACATGCACTCTTATTATTATACACGTCGTTCGGTCGTGCAAGTGAAAGGCAATAATGACGATATATGATGGACTTATTGGGATGAGAAAAGCTGGTATGAACTCGACCTCTCTTGTTTTTGTAAATATGATGAGTTCATCGTTCCTGAGTCAGCTATTATGAAGTAAACATATTTGCAATGACATTTAGAGATTATAGTTACTTGTGCCATGCTTGATTAGCTATGAGTTATAATGGTTTACCTTGCGTGCCAACATGCTATTAGAATGATTATGATGTGGTATGATGGGATGGTATGTTCCTTTGAATGAATTGAGTGACTCGACTTGGCACATGTTCACGCATGTAGTTGAATCAAATCAACATAGCCTTCATGATATTTATGTTCATGGTGGATTATATCCTACTCATGCTTGTACTCGGTGTGAATTAATTTTAATGCATGTTTACGACTGTTGTCGCTCTCTCAGTTGGTCGCTTCCCAGTATTTTGCTAGCCTTCACCTGTACTAAGCGGGAATACTGCTTGTGCATCCAAACTCCTTAGACCCCAAAGTTGTTCCATATGAGTCCACTACACCTACCTATATGCGGTATTTACCTGCCGTTCCAAGTAAATTTGTATGTGCCAAACTCCAAACCTTCAAATGAAAATCTGTTTTGTATGCTCGAGCAGCTCATGTTACAACTAGGGCTGCCTATATCTTCCATGCTAGGTGGGTTATTCTCAAGAAGAGTGGACTCCGCTCCTCATTCACGAGAAAGGGCCGGTAACCGGGATGCTCAGTCCCATGATCCAAAAAGACCAAAGCAAATCAATATAATTAAACAAAACTCCCCTAGGGCTGTTGTATGTTGGAGGCACTCGTTGTTTCGAGCAAACCATGGATTGATGCTTGTTGGTGGTTGGGGGAGTATAAACCTTTACCATTCTGTTTGGGAACTGCCTATAATGCATGTAGTATGGAAGATACAACCATCTCATAGTTGTTGCGTTGACAGTGAAAGTATGCCGCTCAAAATGTTATTCAATCTCTATTTTAAAATCGAGCTCTGGCACCTCTATAAATCCCTGCTTCCCTCTGCGAAGGGCCTATCTATTTACTTTTATGTTGAGTCATCATCCTTCTTATTAGAAAGCACCTGGTGGAGAGCACTCTGTCATTTGCATTCATTATTATTGGTTTATATTAGGTATGACTTGACTGGATCTCTTTTACCATGAATTACAATGTTTAGTCAGTCCTTGATCTTTAAAGGTGCTCTGCACTTATGTTTTGCGGTCTCAGAAAGGCTAGCGAGATACCATTTTTTTATATCATGTTATGATTATTTTGAGAAAGTGTTGTCATCTGAGTTTTATTATTATGGCTCGCTAGCTGATTATGTTATTGATATGAGTAATTATGAGACCTATGTGTTATTGTGAGTATGGTCAGTTTATAATATTTGCTGAAACTTGAATGCTGGCTTTTCATGTTACAACAACAAGAGCAAACAGAGTTTGTAAAAGTTTTTCTTTCTCACTTTCAGTTTATCAACTGAATTGCTTGAGGACAAGCAAAGGTTTAAGCTTGGGGGAGTTGATACGTCTCCAACATATCTACTTTTCCAAACACTTTTGCCCTTGTTTTGGACTCTAACTTGCATGATTTGAATGAAACTAACCCGGACTGACACTGTTTTCAGCAGAACTATCATGATGTTGTTTTATGTGTAGAAAAGAAAAGTTCTCGAAATGTCCTGGAAATCCACGGAGGCACTTTTTGGAATCAATAAGAATTTTTGGCGAAAGAATTAATGCCAGGGGGCCACAGCCTGTCCACAAGACAGGGGGGCGCCCCCCCCCTAGGGTGCGGCCTCCTATCTCGTGGGCCCCCTAGACCTCCTCCGACCTCAACTCCAACTCCATATATTCCGTCTCGGGGAGAAAAAAATCAGGGAGAAAGTTTCATCGCGTTTTACGACACGGAGCCGCCGCCAAGCCCTAATCTCTCTCAGGAGGGCTGATCTGGAGTCCGTTCGGGGCTCCGGAGAGGGGGATTCGTCGCCGTCGTCATCATCAACCATCCTCCATCACCAATTTCATGATGCTCACCGCCGTGCGTGAGTAATTCCATCATAGGCTTGCTGGACGGTGATGGATTGGATGAGATTTACCATGTAATCAAGTTAATTTTGTTAGGGTTTGATCCCTAGTATCCACTATGTTCTGAGATTGATGTTGCTATGACTTTGCTATGCTTAATGCTTGTCACTAGGGCCCGAGTGCCATGATTTCAGATCTGAACCTATTATGTTTTCATGAATATATGTGTGTGTTCTTGATCCTATCTTGCAAGTCTATAGTCACCTATTATGTGTTATGATCCGACAACCCCGAAGTGACAATAATCGGGATATTTCTCGGTGATGACCGTAGTTTGAGGAGTTCATGTATTCACTATGTGTTAATGCTTTGGTCCGGTTCTCTATTAAAAGGAGGCCTTAATATCCCTTAGTTTCCGCTAGGACCCCGATGCAACGGGAGGGTAGGACAAAAGATGTCATGCAAGTTCTTTTCCATAAGCATGTATGACTATTTACAGAATACATGCCTACATTACATTGATGAATTGGAGCTAGTTCTATATCTATGTTATAACTATTGCATGAGGAATCGCATCCGACATAATTATCCATCACTGATCCATTGCCTACGAGCTTTTCACATATTGTTTTTCGCTTATTTACTTTTCCGTTGTTACTGTTACAACTACTACAAAAACCTAAAAACATTTATCTTTACTTTTGCTACCGTTACTATTATTATCATATCACTTTTGCTACTAAACACTTTGCTGCAGATACTAAGTTATCCAGGTGTGGTTGAATTGACAACTCAACTGCTAATACTCAAGAATATTCTTTGGCTCCCCTTGTGTCGAATCAATAAATTTGGGTTGAATACTTTATTCTCGAAAGCTGTTGCGATCCCCTATACTTGTGGGTTATCATTACAGAACCGGCACTAAAGGCCCTTATGAACCGGTGCTATAGCCCGGTTCTGCACTAGTGTTTATCCTCGCTTACATATAGTTTTGTTCTTATAAGACTTTGCTATTTGTAGGCGTGTTTGTGTGTGTGTGTGTGTGTGTGTGTAGGCTCTGGGCATCCTAAATATGCAGAGGTCGGGTGTATGCTATTTTGATTGGTAAACGTTTGGCAACGGAGCACCGGCCGAACTTTGCGCCGGTCGCATCCACGCGCGCTCCACTCCAGCCATCCACCAAACGACACGTAGGATGCGGGCCATCCATCGCTGTTTTTCTTCAACCTCCCACAGATCTCGCCCTATCCTCGTCTCCTAGCTCCGCGGATCTCGCCCCATCCTCGTCTCCTTCCTCCATCATTGCAGCATGTAGCGCCGACGCCCGCATCTCCTGCCCCCATCACTGCAACGCTTGAGTAGCTCACTATCGGCCATGGAAGATAGAATCCCCGTGCGGCCATGGATGTAGATCTCACCCCGCCACGCTTGCAGCCCCGTTCGCCATTGGATGCAGCAAGACCGTTGACCAATCCCATTCCCGTCGGTTGCAACTCACACGCACCTCATGCTTCTACCTCGCCGCTGACGAGCCGGGCAGCAATGGACGACACCAAAGGCTTCTGCAGAAACCATCGCACCCCCTCATGTTGCAACCGTTTACAAAAAAAGCTTCATCCCCCTAGATGGAAAGCTTCAATCGGATGTAGAGAAAACTACAAGCGGTCAACACCATCGCCGGAAAGCTACAGCCCTTGACATGAAATGCTACAACCTTCAATAAAAAAGGTTTCAACCGAAGCGACACAAAAAGCCTTGACCAAGCGCTGCTAAAAAGAAAATAGCTACAACCATTGATAGAAAAGCTTCAACCGTAGTTGGAAAAAGCTCCAACCATTGAGAGAAAGCTACAACTAGACACTATGCAAATCAGAAAAGTTGCAACCGCTAACATAAATGCTTCAATCATATGTGTGCAAAGCTTCAACTGGCGACCGGCGAGGGGGAAAGCCACTAGAGGTGCCGGGTGTGGGCATGTTGGATATGCTACATTGTTTTTTTGCTGGAACCGGCATTTCTTTTGCTATGACCGTGTAACATTTTTGCTGCTACCGGCACCATGAGAATAGATGCATTTTTAGTGAGCTCATCGTCGGGGTACTGTGTCCGGGGAACCATTGCCACCGGAGCGCGTTGTCATGCATTGCAGCTGCGAGCGTTCCACCGGAGCTACAACCACGGGGCACAACTATTGCACCATAGAGGCGAGAAACGCAGCAGGCGACCGGCGGCAACTGCGGCATCCAGCAGCGCGGGGCGGCGGAGGGAGGAGTTCCAGGCGAGGGGTGGCGGTCGGCGGCCGAGATGACATCCAGGCGACAGGGGGCGGCGCCCGCGCAGCACATGAAGAGGACAAAGGAGATGGGAAGTCAACGGGCAGATCGGACGGTTGAAGCGCACTGGATCGGACGGTTGGGTAGACCGGCCCAATAGTTGGGCTGGTGCGCCGGCGCAGATCACTGCCCATTTTGATTTGCATGCTTTTAATGCTCCATTTGAGTGAATAAATTCACCTTATTTCAAAAAAAATGTTGGGGTTTAACCTCCTTTTCGAAAAAAGTGGTATTATTATTGTGATTGTATGTTTTAAAAAGTCCGTAAATTAGCACACTCATCCTGGGCCAGTGGGCTTTTTGTATGCGAATAGGGCTAATGGGCTTCACTCTCTGCTATTAGGTTACGCAGAGAGAGACACGCGTGAGTCTTCTCTTCACCCCATCGTTCCCCTCCCAAGGGAAAAAAATGCCCCGCATGAGCAGCCTCCGCTCGCCGGCGGCGGCGCCGCTAGACGACGACGACGACCTTCTCCCAGAGATCCTCCTCCGCCTCGCCCCGCAGCCCTCCTCCCTTCCCCGCGCCTCCGCCGTATGCAAGCTCTGGCGCAGCCTCGCTTCTGACCCCGGCCGGCTTCTGCCGCCGCTTCCGCGCGCACCACCGCCGCAACCCTCCCCTCCTCGGCTGCTTCGTCATGGATTCTCTCCACGTCCACTTCCAGCCTGCGCTGGATCCACCCAGTAGAATCTCGCAAGGCCAGTTCTCCTTCCCAATCGCTGCCGGCAAGCGCTTCCTGCTCCTCGGATGCCGCCATGGCCTCGTACTCATCTTGGACGGCCCTATTAGTAAGCAGCGGAAGCTCGTGGTGTGGGACCCCGTCACCGGTGACCAGCACCACCTAGGCATTCCCCCAGGGTTCAACACGGTAACTTCCTATGTTGGTGCGGCGGTGCTTCGTGCTCCCGGAGACATCCACCATTTCCAGGTGGTCTTGGTAGGCAACAGCACCATACAAGATATACACAAGCCGTCGCCTCTGTTTACTCGTCGGCGACTGGTGTATGGGACAATCTCATTTCAACACCACTTCCGTTCGAGGATTCTAACGGGTTTCCATCCAGGATTTTCTTGAGCATGCCTGCTGTGATGGTTGGGGGTTCCTTTTATTGGTTGATTTCTGGGGATTCTCAAGGAATTCTTGAGTTTGATTTGGACAGGCGGAGCCTATCTTGGATACCCATGCCAGTGGAACACAATGGTGGCATGGGCAATGGCAATATTTGGGTTATGCTGGCAGAGGGTGGTGGCCTTGGTTTACTCTTCCTCAGAGGCTTTTGCGCTCAATTATGGAAGCAAAAGGCCGATTGCAAGGGTGTTGCTTCATGGGTGCTGGGAAGAAGTATTGATCTGGACACGGTACTTTCTTTGAATTCAGAGGTTGAGAGAATGTACCCATTGGTAGTAGGGTTTGCGGAGGATAATAATGTGGTGTTATTGTGGACATATATCGGTGTCTTCATGATTCAGTTTGAACCATTGCAATTCAAGAAACTTTTTGAATCCAAAGCCTGGTATCGTTATTATCCATTCGAAGGAGTCTATACTGCAGGTAAAAATAACAAGTTACTCGACATTCTTAGATTACTATTGTAGAGTTATGTGGTCCGAGTCAGAGGTAGCAAACACTTTGTCTGTTTATTGTATGGACGTCCATGGAATACAGCAAGGAACAAAAAGATTGGCAGAAATAATATATTTGAGGTGGATTGACAAACTCTGTGTATGATAAGCGAACTATTTCTTTTTATTGTTGCTGGCCTATTGACACACTCAAGACTTTCATAATGGCAGTATTAATGCATAGTTGCAATTTCTTGAGATGAGATACACAATATTTTGAAATTGAAGACGATTACATGAAAAACTTGCTTGAGCCAACTGAAATGTCAAATAGGTAGCTCAATTGGCACATTCCGAAGCTTAAAGGTGGTTATATTTCATTCATGCACTATCGCCATCCTTGTTGAACTTTCTAGTAATATTAAATCCGTAATCCAATTTGGTTTGTTGGTTACAAAATAGTTTTTCAATTATAGAAGAGTCGTGATGCAAGTGGCAAGTCTATTTGCCAGAGAAGTCAGGCTAAATTTATTTAAATATGATCATAATATGAATAGTTATGATCACTTATATTGCTAGCATTTACTAGTATGAGTATATTCTACTTTATCCAATGTGGCATGGACTGCCTTAAGTGTAATTTTAGATAACTTCTCCTTTCCTATCTGCTAATTTTGTTTATCTATTCCTATGTTGCGTCAGACAGGAATTATTTTCTCAAAATATAGTATTGTGTTTATCTAAATATCTAGTTGATGCGCCCTTATACCTATATGACTGTTTGTTGCGGTCACATTGGTTCATGGTATTGTTATTCTTGTAGACACAGGCATTGGTGGTGCACATGATGGAGCTAAACTTTTGAGCAATACATAATATGATTTCTCCGGATAGACATGCTAATGTGATGTATTGATTGAGCAGGTAACTATCTGTTAGTTGTAGCAGAATGAGTGTTTCTTGTTTCACTTTTGCTGGTCACTAAATTGCATTGATTTTTTCCTCTCTTGTTATTTGTCTGTAAGGATGACTTATTTTTTGTTCCATCAATGCAAATGGATGATAATAAACAGCACCTCAGCACCTGGCTTCAAACTTCGTTTATTAGTACATGCTTGCCATTTCACACTATTGCTTTTTTAGGGACATCTCAGATCATTGCTCATTCAGGATCAGTATCATACCTAAATGATCGCTTTCAGTTATTGTACAATTATGCTAATATTAGGCGGTTTGGTTAAGTATTTTCTCATCATTTCTCTGCCAGTCTAACGCTCATAACCCCCAAACTACATGTTAGTTGTTGTTGTGGTTTCTCTGCAGTCTAAGTTGTTCGATTTTGTTCATTATACATGTTTGATAATTTTTGTAATGAACACATTATAAAAATGTCATGAGTAGATTCATATTAAACACTGCTCTTTCGACGAGTAGTTGCCAATGTTTTGTTTTTTACACTGCGCAGAGTAAAAATTAAGAGGCATCATCTGTTTGTATTGATGGAAGTATCAGTTAATAAAATGATGCATGATCATTTACTTGAGCCTTACTGCATGAATTTGATTAAATTCAATTTGTTAGTGATTATATAGCTCATACATCTCTTAAAAGTATGCTTATGAACTAGAAACCAGATGTTTCTGCTGTGTTACTCCATGAGCCCCTCATATTGTTAGAATAAATCCGAGGTATATCGTCGATCATCCGAGGACCAAGCAATCACACAAGCACGACACCGAGATTTGTTAACGAGGTTCACCGATATGGCTACATCCCCGGGGCTTGACTATGGGCGCTCCTCCCATGACACCGCTACAATACCGCACCCGGTCGCCCTGGACACCGGCACATGCCGCCGGCTTCCCCTGTGTTCCGGTGCTATTATGTTGGCATAGGTTACATCGTGTGTCTACCCTCGCTATATAAGAGAGGCCTAGGATATAAGTGTCCTATTAGGACATGACTTCATATCCTATCTAAACACAATATTACTCAGAGTCCAATTGTAACCTACCTTGTACACTATATTCAACACAAGTCCAACAAACTCCACCTTGGCGAATATACTCCACCACCCTGGATTTGTTCATGCGTCAAACTTCCATGTACATTAGACTTGAGCTTATCCCATGAGTATCGCTGCTACTCCAAAGACTCCATGTGACTCCATCTGCAACTTGTAATCTCTTTTTTTTCTTGACCACAGTCAACACTCGAGCAAAATTAAGTTCCTTGTTACTCTAGTTTTGTGCTCCCAACTTCCGGAGTATCCGTCCAACGCCATCACACACTGATCAATGACCTGCGTGAAAGTTAACAACTCATATATTGGGTGTCACACATAAGAGTTACCTGAACTCAACATCACCGCTCCTTTCTTGACCGCCTGTCTGAAACATGAAGAAATTTCACCGTTGCTTGTAGTCATCCCGAGTCAAATTCACAGTTGTATCACCACATATATAGCCACCAGAGCCCTGGCCCGTCTCCATGTCCCGTGCATACCACACGCCTCGCCGCTATTACTGCGTCGAGCCTCCGCTGTCCCGGTTGAGTCTCAAGGGTCACGACCCACATCACTCAACCCCCACTGCAGAGTATCACCGATCATCACCGAACGATGACGAGTTTCACGCTTCCATCAGACCACTGGGCTCCAGTCCGAATTACGTGTCCCTCGCTTTTCCCGCTGAATAGGCTTCGACTCTCTATGCACTTACGCCGTAGCCCCTCAATCAGCACCGAGTGAAGTCCTCCAGACTCCAGCTCCATCTTCAACATGACTCCATGGTAGATGATCAGTCCACCCCTGCGCCTCATCGACTTCAAGCTCCATGTATACACCACCTTGAATCAATCCCGCACCATAGTCTTGTCGAAGCCACACAAGCCCTCGGGGCCTGCGCCACATGTTTCCACGCCCAGAAGTCGATCACCATCAGCATAACGATCCTATGTCGTCCTCGCTGATCCCACCACCGTCTTCTGTACCAACCGACCCACGTCGATCCGCCAGACTATCTAGTCTGACCCAGCCTCCCAAATCACCTTCCGCGGATTCTCATCCATCACATAATATTTCCATCTTAACTGGCTTGGCTTTCCGCAACGTCTTCGAGCATCCCTGTCGTGCAAATAATTTTTTTCACCATTGTCTATCATAATCCAAAGCTTTCAGTTCTATCAAACTTCTCCACCTCAAACCTGGTATCCATTGACGCCATGGTTTTTCATATGACTGACCCTGTGAAAAAGTAACCAAGCTTCAAGAGAATGTCCCGCAATTCGCGTGCACTTAGCAAAGCCCCAAGTCTCCAATACACTTCTCGTGTGCAAGCAGCAAAACCAGATCAATTGATTGAATCCTGCTACTCACAAGAAAGTCCTGTACTACTTGATGCTCTCGCTAACTCCAGCCCTGGAATTGCCTTTGATGTTCTACTTGTCGCCGGGCACAGCCCAATGCACCGCTGTTGCTGCCAATAGCCCCTCGTCTCCCCGATGGATGTATACCACGATGGAGTTTTCTCCGCTTGAATCGATTTGCTCTCGTCCGAGGACCTGCCTTGCCGCTGCAGCGCTGTGCAAGTCTATGCGTCAGACACGGGAGGCCGCCGCCAGGTACTCGGTCCCGATTTTGTTTCCAAAACAAATTTCACTTTTTACTGTTTCCGATTGCACCAAGATAACCATTGAATCTTCCCTCAAAAACAAAAGATAACCATTGAATCCACAAGCCACGTCGAATCATGTACGACGCTGCTGACCCTTCCAGCCGTGCGCCTGCTTGGACCGCCTGACCGCGTGCCCCCCCGCTGGACCGCACCTTGGCCCAGCTGCCAGCTGCGTTGCCGCACGCTACGTTCAGACCTCGCCGACTCGACGTTTCCATCGACGACATTGACCACGATTGTAACGTTGCGCCGTTTCTTCTGATCTCGGCGACGACTGATTCTTTCACGGTATCTTCACCTCTAGATCAACAATCCACGGCCTCCGAATAACCTAGCTCATGATACCACTTGTTAGAATAAATCCGAGGCATATCGTCGATCATCCGAGGACCAAGCAATCACACAAGCACGACACCAAGATTTGTTAACGACGTTCATCGATATGGCTACATCCCTGGGGCTTGACTATGGGCGCTCCTCCCATGACACCGCTACAATACCGCACCCGGTCGCCCTGGACACCGGCACATGCCGCCGGCTTCCCCTGTGTTCCGGTGCTATTATGTTGGCATAGGTTACATCGTGTGTCTACCCTCGCTATATAAGAGAGGCTTAGGATACAAGTGTCCTATTAGGACATGACTCCATATCCTATCTAAACACAATACTATTCAAAGTTCAATTGTAACCTACCTTGTACACTATATTCGACACAAGTCCAACACATATGTCCATGATAAGAAAGAAATTTTCACAAGCTTTGGTAAGCTATAGGATGATCTAATGGAGTTATCTGAATTACTAATCTTTTATCCTCTTTTGAGACCAGATATAGCCAATTAACCTGAGAATATGCTAACAATAGAGATTGAAGGTGTGCCGCTACAAAATAATGATCTTCCTATTGATGTTCTCTCTTTGTACTGTTGGTTTTGTCCAATATTGCTGAATTGATTCAACTTTGAGCTTTTGGCACATTTTTGACATTATTGAAACTAATACCTGCTGTCTGAATCATAAACATATTGTGAGATAATTTCCATGAATGAAATTTTTTGAATATCTCAAATCGGTTTGACTGTTGAGAGTGGTTGCTTTGCAGGTATCAAGAGGTACTTTTTGGTGCCTGAGATCAACAAATGGATTATCTGCTGTAGGTTTCTCCATTCTGTATGATGTGCATGGGGCCTGTGATGTGCTCCACAAGGACATTGACCGTCTGTGTGTCATGCCCTGGTGAATGTTATGTGGACTAGTAGGGATTAACATGTCCTGTTCAACTGTAACTGGGATTTAATCTTCTACGCCATGAACTTGTCCCCATTATCTGATATCTGCACATCATTCCAACTGGCGTGGAGATTAACTAACTTGTTTCTGTTAATGCATTAGCATTGTCCCTGTTCGTCAGTTAAACTTGCAGTTCATTTGCTCCATGCCGTCAAAACAATCTTGAGTTGATCTTGCTCATATTTTGTGTTCGCGCATATCATACCGGTATCTTCTGCGCGCGTCTGCTAAAGGCGTTTCATTTGTTTTTGTGTGTGCTGAACTTCGTATCTTGAAACAGATAGAGTTGCTGCTGGGGACCATTTTTATGTCGTGAATCTGCATCTGTTCAGTAGCGATGCTCCTATTTTAGATTCCAGACTCCTTGCATAGCAGAACAGAACACAATATGGGTTCCAATGTTCAATTAGAACTACCTGAAGTTTTTAGGGCATTGATGTTGTTACTTACAAATAATGTAATGCCTGAATTTAATTTGTAGGACAATGGCTGGTGGTGATTTATGTTTCAGTTCCTAGACCCCAAAACAGTAGATACACTATTCTGAATTTGGGGGACATCAGCTGTTGTTTATTATTATTATCCTTTAGCGGCTAATTTCAAATTGAAACCAAGATTGTTACCTGCTCATAAGCCGCGGGTACTACTTGTGGCATCTCTATCTCCGTTTGAGGGTACTAATTGTGGCATCTCTATCTCCGTTTGAGGAGCAGAGATGGATTCTTTTGAACTTGGGATTAACTGAGTAGGGAGCTTTGTATGTGTCAATTATACACCTCTGATTAACCATGTGTTTAACTAATCATCTCCGGGCCCTACTTTAAATATCAGAATCCCTGTGTTTCGCTTGAGCCGAATATGTCTTTTATCGATTGGTGGAGTTGCAGTTTTGGCGTAATAACAGTATGTTTCGGCGTTATTCGCAGAGATCATTGATTTCACTTAATGTTAGAAGCTCGGAAAGCTGGCATTTTTCCACCCAAGGCCCGGTGGTGGCTAGAAAGTTAAGCCATGAAGAAATTTCGAGTTCTCGGGAAAGAACAACCCCTAAAATTGGTCTGGTCACGAAAACACAACCAAACAGTTATAGAAAACATTTAGATTTTAGTAACAGATCGTCACAAGTTAGAAATTTGAGTTCTATATCCAGTTCACAAGAATGGAAACAAAAATTAGAATTTCATTTTTCTTAGTTGAGACCCTTAGAGTTTGATTCATTAAAAAAGAAGAAGACGGTACCAGTTAATTTGCGAAAAAATGGATGAAACAATGACATCCCGGCCAATTTGGCTACCCAAAGCACCCATCAACGCACGCACGCACACACCACCAAAGAGAGGAACACAAGCGAGGTTGCAGTCACATTGTCATCGTCATCACTTCTTCCCGAGCAAGCACCCCTACTCCTCTTGCCACCATCATCATTGCCATGCCACACGAGTTACAGCCGCCTCAAATGCTAGGCAGCCTCCCGCACATCCACATTGTGTTACACCACTAGTTTGCCTGGCTAACAACCGCTCCAAAATGATGCCTACGTGGAGGGGGCGGAGTCAAAGATGTTGTCATCGTCTCATTCAGCGAGATCCGAATATGAGGTTACCCTCCTAGCGCTCGGGAGGATGAGGGCGCGCCATCACAGCAACCCCTCAAATGAGTTTTTTTAGACAACTCCAAAGAGGTAGTAGCACTCAGGTGTCGCTGTCGGAAAACCCTATACGCCGCTCAGTGCATCGTAATGTTGACGCTTCGCACACGGTTGCGCGAGGGAACGATGCAGTGGGCCAGCCCAATTGCAAGCAAAACCATTTTTTATAGTATTTCTACCGGTTTCGGGAGCCATCTAGAAGGTTCTTGAATCTGGTTTTTTCTTGTTGTTTCTACTTACGGGCCTTTCGATTTTTTTTTGCTTCTTTTTTTTGTTTTCCTATTTCTTTTATTTTTATTGTGTTTCTTTTTTTTCGTAATTTCAAAGAATTCATAAAAAAGATCGTACTTTCAACTTACTTTCCTGCTCAAATGTTAGCATTCCAAAAGCAATTCACGTTTTTAAAAAAACATGTTCGGGATTTGAATATTTTTTCACTTTTTTAAAGTTTGTTCACTTTTTTCAAAAATTGTTCACATTTTAAAAAAAATCGCATTTCTTTTCTTCCATGAATTTCCAAAAAGGTTAATTTTTCAAATTTGTTCCAAAAATAAAAAAATTGTAAACTTAAAAAAAATGTTCTTCGTTTTCCAAATTGTTCGTGCTTTCAAAAAAATTGTTCGTCTCTTAGAATAATGTTCGATTTTCCAAAAGTTGTTTGTCTTTCCAAACAACTATTCAGGACTTCAAATTTGTTCGCAGTTTTTATTTCTTTTTGTGTTTCCAAAAAATGCTCCAAATGAAAAATCTTCTCAAAACTGAAAAATGTTTGCATTTTCAGAAAATGTTCAGGAATTTCAGAAATTGTTTTGCGCTTTGATTTTTGTTCAGATTTTGAAAAAATGTTCCTGTTATAAAACTTTGCTATCAAAATTCAAAAAATGTTCGGGATTTTTCAAAAATTGTTCCTGTAAAAACAATTACGCTTTTTCCAAAAAGTTTGAGTAGTAAAGTTTGCTCGAGTTGTTCAAACAATTTTCAGTTCAAACATTACTGACTTTTCAAAAAGTTCCAAGTAAAGTTAAAAAAAGAAAAAACGCCCTGATTCTGCATTTAACTTTGTTCTTAAACTTACACACTCCTCTTTAGTCATGAACGATTGTTAAGTCGACTGGTTTAGCAACCCTCCTTGCGATCAATGGGTTTATGGTTCGAATCCTAGCTACAGTACATGCGCGATCGCTACACCATGGGCCGGCTGAGTCGGGTGTCTCTGCGTGCGTCGGGTCGCTATTTGACACAAAGTGCGTCAAATAGGAACTCCTGTCGCTGTCACTGGCAGTGGCAAAAAAAATAGAACCTTATTTGTACCAAAACTCAAAAGGTTACCTTCTGTCCATGAGTAAATAGCATAAAACTATCGGTTTACAGGCTAGGGTTCCAAAAAAGTACCAGATTTTTAATTTTCTCAGAAAACTACCAGTCGAGCGGTCCGCTGTTTCAAAAAACCCAAATCGTCCGGTCTTCGTCAGTTGATACCGATTATGACAGGTCGGGCCCGCATCTAAACACACCGTTAGTTTGACCGTTAACTTACATGTGGGGCCCACATGCAAGATTCATCTTCCTCTTCTCTTTCTTCTTCCTCTCCCTCTCTGTTCTTCCCTCCCCCTGTGTCTCCCGTCCCGGCCATCTTCCCTCCCGAGCCGGCGACCTCCCTCCCCTCCAGAGCCGGTGACCCCCCTCCCCTCCCAGGGCGGCGACCCTCCCCCCTGAGCCGGCGACTCTCCCCCATCCCCCCGAGCTGGCGACCCTTTCCCCCGAGCCGGAGCTCCTGGTGGTGACGAGGCCGGCCTCGTCCGCGAGTCATGGCGTGGCGATGGCAGCAGGCGAGACATGGGAGGCGCGAGCCATGGCGTGGCGGCGGCGCAGGTGAGGCACGACATGGTGGTTGTTGCGGGCGCGGCTCGCCGCTGCAGCTGATGCCCGGCATGGCGGCCGTTGCGGGTGCAGCTCCCCGGCCTCAGGTGGTGCACGGCGTGGATTCCGCTGCTGTGGGCGCGGCTCGCCGGTCGGAGGAGGCAGCGCTGCCCTGCCGAGAGGGATCGAGCTCCCGGCTGCCACGGGGACCCGATTGCTTTTTCGGAAAATTCACAGGGACTTGATTGCTTTTTCAGAAAACTTATAAGGACCTGATTGCTTTTTACAAAACTTACATGTGGGACCCACATGTAAGTTAACGGTCAAAGTAAACGGTCAAACAAACGATTATCTTACATGTGGGCCCCAACTGTCATAATCGTGATCAACTGAAAATGACTCGGTGATTTGGGTTTTTTGAAACAGCGGACCGCTCGACTGGTAGTTTTTCTGAGAAAAATTAAAAACTGGTAGTTTTTCGGAACCCTAGCCTGTAAACCGGTAGTTTTATGCTATTTACTCTCTGTCCATAGTTGAATTTGTCTTTTCGTAGTTGTTGGCGTTATCGTTGTTGATGTGTAATAAATGTAATTCAGAACTGAGATATTCACGTTCTTTTAAAAGTATTATCTTCAATCAACTGAAAATAAGAGTTTTGTTTTTTCACGAACTTTTGGTGTGTGCTTCCATGGCACATCGAGTTAGCTTCAATTGAATTATACTGTTTTTGCGTCAAATGAAACTATTCACATGCAAAATGCCCGCGAAATTCCTGCCGCTACAAATTACGTACAAACAGGACTCTCGAGCTGAACTGATTCTATCTCTTGTGCATTCGTTGCCGGTCGCTAATGAATCCCTGTAGATTTTGTACAAATGTTCACCAAGTAGAAGAAGAAGTCTAAGGCTGTTCGATTAGCTGTTGTTTACTGTCTCTGTCTGAGGAGGAAGCAGCAGAAGAGGAGGACGAGTCGGAGCGGCTCGCCGGCGCGAGGCCGAGGCGGCAGATCTCGTCGGAGCTCGGGGCGTCCCAGCGGTCGGTCCGCGCCCTGAGCGCCTCCATCTCCGCCACGCACTCTTCGAGTCCCATCCCCGCGACCCTCCGGCGCTCCGCGGCCGCCTCCTGGCCGGCGGCCTTGTCGAACACCTCCTCCCACCCGTGCTCCCACGGCCCGCTCGCGTCGCACAGCTCCAGCGTCCCGTTCCGCCACTCGGTCCAGCTCCACGCCCGGTCCAGCCGCGCCACCGCGCACTCCTCCTCGTCCTCCTCCTCGTCCCCGGGGCCGCAGGCCACGGGGCGGCGGCACGGGCGGCACTTGGCGCCGCTGAGCGGGCCGGGGCTCCCGATCGACGCCACGGGCACGCCGAACCCGGCCGGCGGGAAGTCGTACCGGCGGTCGCTGAGCACGCAGAAGGGCATCCGCCGCTCCCGCGCCGCCACGCCGGCCACCTGCAGCTGCGCCTTGAACGACGCCTCCGAGTTGAGGTCCCTGTACCCGGCCGCGTCGAGGCGGGGCAGCATGGAGACGCGGGACAGCGCGGCCGCCGAGGCCTGCCGGCGCCCGGCGCCGAGCCGGTCGTTGAGGCCGCCGAACGAGGAGCCCTCCGGGACGACGTAGACGGCGTCGGAGCGCGGGAGGGCGTCGGCGGCGGCCAGCGGCGCCGTCCAGTAGCCGTCGACGCGGGTGCGGAGGACCCAGGCGTACGTGAAGTTGCCTCGGGACTCGCGCTCCCGGATGAGGTCCAGGCAGCCCTCCACCAGGCCGAAGTACTGGAGCAGGCCCTGCATGCATGCGTATGATAAAACTAATCAGGTTGCAAATATCTCTGAAGGCAGCGGGGGGAAACACGCTCATATCATTCGAGAGATAAAGTTAATGGAATTAGAAAAACACTCTTGTTCTTTTATTTACGAAAATAGAGCTTCGAATAAAGAGGCACATAGCCTCGCTAGATACGCGCTTAATCTACCTATTGGCCGCCATGTGTGGCTGCTAGATCCTCCATGCCTGAGATGTATTCCTCAGAACATTCTTGAGCAATAAAGTGTGTGTTTATACTAAAAAAAAACTAATCAGGTTGCAGGTTAGCCGTAGTGGATTAAGAGAAAACTACTCCGTTTTTATTTAGTTCGCATATTAGCTTTGGTCAAAGTCAAGCTTTACAAACTTTGACCAAATTTATAAACCAAAATATTAAGATATATAATAACAAATCAACAACATTAGATTTATTGTTGAATGTACTTTCACATCGTATTAATTATCTGTGTCACTGTAGCGCAATCAGTGTAGTGATTCGTGAAGAGCACCCCATGTGGCATATGCCTTGCTTAAGCACTGACATGACAGTGGAACACTGACTGATACCACACGCTAACCCATGTGTGTTATGCGTAACCCACTAGCTTAGGCTAAGCAGCCGTAAGGTAAGATGCCAGTTTGGCTCTTGACGACACTAAAGTGGGGTACGAGTAGGAATGCATGTTCGTTCTGCAAGAAATATGTTGATTAATTTGGTCAAGGATAACCATGATCGATCACTAATTAATCTTTGGATGATCAGTGAGTTGTACATGCATGTTGGGCAGATGGGCAGCCGGATTAAGTAGTGCCACTGCCCCTTTGTCGCCTTTTCTAATCTAATAGTGCCTGGACACACAATGACACAAAGTGCATTTTTTCTGCAAATGTTTGCCTTTTTTTGCACAAGGCACTTGTAATCAAGCTGCTGCTAGTTGTTGTTTTGCTATTGCCTTCAAATTAAATACTTGTACTCAATCAATGGCACTATCCAACAAGGGAGGACTTTTTTTATTAAAAAAAAGAGAGAAGAGAGTAGAAAGGACGCCTTTTGAGTTTTGAGGGTACATGCGCAAAAGAAGCGAGCGCGTGCAACATAAAAACATCGAGGAAATGAAAAGGAGCCCATACATATATCTTTTTTTGAGCATGGAGCCCATACATATATCAGCTTTGCTTTTGTTTTTGTGAAGGTAGGTAGGCCTTTTTTTTAGGCCTTTTTGACAAGACTTATTTTTTTCATTCTGTCAATGGAAAGCGCCATTCCGCGTATATACATCATCAGAATCAAGCCATTGTTGGACTTGGGAGTGGCTCATGCACCAATGACATGCATGCACGTTGTTGTTGAGCACACCACGTCCTCCCCCCGACAATGATCGAACACGTACAATACGTACGTGCTGGTGCTGCTACCCACGACCGACCAAATCGAATTTTTGCCTCTTTCTACCATGCAAGTATACAAGCACTAGGTACGTACGTACATACTAGGTTGCACTTTTTTGTAAAAGGAGGATCATGCGTACGTACTACACCTACTTACTAGAGCTGGGTCGTTCTCTGACAAGTCGTCGCCGTCTGTATATTTATACATGCATATGCATACGTGTCGCTTCTCCAGGGTAAAAAAAAATCATGCATAGTACAACTACTGAACGAATTGACTTTGACTCGCGCAAAAAACCCGGCGGGTCGCGCGCCGTCGTGCTACGTGACAGGTCGCACACACAAAGTTAGTTACTTATAAAAAAAGAAGGCAAACGCGGCACCGTCCGGGGCCGTGAGTGGGCGCCAAACATTGCCACTTGGACGAGTACGTGTTTGGTGCGGGCGCGTTGACGCGGCTGGCGGCTCCATCCGTCCAAACCAAACCATCCATCGACCGATCGGCCTCTACCAATTGGTGGCATGCGTCGACGGCAAACAGGTAAACCCAAAACCGCACCCTTCCTGAGTCCAGAATACGTCACGGTCGGCCTTGAAAAGCAGACAGTGAAACCGAAAATGAAATGGCCCCGGCGCTGTCACAGCGAGCCGAACCAAATCGATCTCCTTCTCCCTTCCTGCAGCCATGCCGGCCGGCATCTTAGCGGTGTCGATTGACACTTCCTCCTTACGTGCTACGTACCACACAGAATTTCTGTGTGGCCGCTGCCGCCACCTATATCCATCCGTCGGTGTCGACGGGTTGCATGCATGGACGGCAAGCGAAATCCCCTTTTCCTAGAATATTATCAGAATTTTTGACAGAAAAATAAATAAATACGGTATTTTTTTGAAAAAAAAAATCAGTACTGGATTAATGACGATGGTCGTCTCAGTTTTCCGGCGGGTGGGCGGGCAGGAAAGCCGGCGGGGCCCCGCGACCCTTTTAGGTCCGACCCACCGGGTTTCAGTTACGACGTGAACGCGCGCGCGGACGTCCGCTGGTTTCGATATTTTAAGCAGGGAAGTTAGATGGGATCACGGGATGAGACGGTAATCTCCTCTCTCTCTTCCATCTGAAGCAATCTATTCCTACATTTATATCAGATCAGAGGGATCCTGTCAGGTTTGGCAGTTGCCATTTTCCTATGATAGTACTGCTAGGAAGAGTCGAGACGTTGAAACCGCGCTTGGACCGAAAAGGAGACTTTTGAAACCGTCGCGGCCCCCTTGCCTCAACTGAATTATATTATTCTCAGAGACACAGGGAAGGAATTAACCGTCTCAATTACGATTCCCATCCAAATCAGGCAGCAGTTACTACTTACTTTGGTTAATCGTCTCCCTCTCACCATGATCATCGAGAGTTCGAGATTGATTCTCTAGTCGTTTTAAATATCTTTTCGATCGATCGATTTATCGATCCAATCTGGTGATGCACGCGAGGTTGCAGCCAAAACCCAACTGATAATTTATTCTGGTGGTAGTTTCTCCTTTTTGTTTGAGAAGGAAGTAATTAGTACTAGGAAGATTCTCTGGACTAGATAGATGCAATGCGCGGCAAGCGAGCTACGAACAATCAAATCAATCAACCAAAACAGTTTGCAGGAAGGCGAAGCAAAAGCGAGAGCGATCGGTCGAGAATAGATTGAGGTTGAGGAGCATGGAAGCAAGCGGTGAGACAAGCCAGGTATAGTAGGATAGTAGTACGGACCTGGATGCCGTTGGGGGAGTTGGCGGCGGTGAGCACGCGGGCGCGGTCGGGGGTCTCCTCCACGGGCTCCGGCCGGAACACCCGCATGGCGGCCAGCCTCGTCCCCGTCTCCGTCTCCTTGCCGACGGCGCGCGCCAGGAGGGAGAACTTGTAGGCGTCGGCGTCCAGCGGGCTGTGCAGGAACACGTCGACCGCGCGGCCGTGGAGCGCCGGGGAGGCCAGCACGTGCCGCGCGATGGACGGGCCCGTCAGCTCGAACCGCCGTGCCCCGCCCACCAGGCACACCGCCACGCGCCCTCGGCGCAGCGGGGAACGACGGTGGTGGGACGCCGCCGGGGGCACGCGCGGCGGGAAGCGCAGGGCGGGCAGGCGGAGCGCCGAGGGGAAGGAGAGCGCGGCCGCGAGGAAGAGCAGCAGCGGGGCCAGCACGAGGACGAGGCGCCGGCGCTGGGCCGCGCGCGGCGAGTCCGGGTGGTGGTGGTACTCGGCCATGCCGGCCGGCTTCATGGCTGGCGAGAAGAAGCTCGAGCGGCTACCGTGCCGGTGGAGCTAGAAGATCATGGCGAGGCGCGGTGGGCGAGAGGGTGGTGGTGGTGGGTGGCGCGGGGCAAAGGCGTGCGTGCTGCTGGTGCGTTGGTGGAGGGTCTCGTCTCGGCTGGTCGCGAGATCGGAAGCCGCGCGCGGGCGGGGGCGGGGGCGGGAGGATGGCCGATGGCGTGAGCGAACTCCTTTGATCGATGGAGCGAGGGGTCGTGGGTCACGGCGGTTTGGTGCTTGGCTTCGCCGCTCGTGCTACATATTACCCCTCCGGGCCGGACTCACGCGCAAGGCGCAACTTCCTCTCCTGCCACGTTTCTGTTTCAAATATTTATGTCAGGCATCTGAAGAAAAATCAGCATCAGTCAATTTTTCAGCCGCTGGATTGAAATCCAACGGCTGGCCTCCTCCTCCTCCTTCTTCTTCTTTCTCTCCCTCCGGCTTCCTCCTCAAATGCCCCCACCCACTATAACTTCTGGCCAGACCACCGGCGCTCCAGTCTCTGCCTCGGAGCTAAGCCTCCTCGTCTCTATTGGCATTTATAAAATCAGGCAACTTGTACATAGCAAACATGGCTTTAAGTTGCAAGCATTGTGAGTGTTTGATTTTCGTACCGATGTCTAATATTGTGGGCTCTTTTCCCTGAGAAGGTAAGACAAGTTTGATTTTTTGAAAATGCTAAAAAAACTGATGTCGGATTTTTAAGCGTGACAAATCGAGACGTTTTTATGGCAAATTACGTGTCGTGAACCTAGCAATTCCCTTCAGTGAGCATGCAAATCCTGGCACGTTCAGTCTTTTCGCGAGGATTTGTCATGCTTGCTGAAGAGAATTGCCATGCTCATGACACATAATTTGCCTTTAGAAACTTTTGAGTTGCTATGTTTAAAATCTGACACCAGATTTGTAGTGGGGTCCTTGATTTTCTCTCCCTCGTACTTAAGCTAATAGAAATTCTGTTAGCATGTTTACACACCCCATGGGAAATGTGGTTACTGAACAAAAAATACCAAAAACAATCTAGATTAAAATGCTTTGATTAAACTAAATTAGCTCGCCTTTCGACATTAACAACACACTAAGCAGAGGTTGCAGGCTATTCCGTTCTCTTCCCATCTCAAAGTAACCAGATTGATTCCCAATCCTATTTTTAATTTCAGGACCTGATTATCCCTGGGTAAAATTTATGAATTCAAAATTTGTTCAAAACTTTCGAGCGGTGACCACAAATCTTTCATAACCAAAACTTTGATGTAAACTCTGCCAGGACCATGCGAAACAAATCATCATGCAAAACAAAAAGATAAACAAAAAAAATTATGTTTAGATTATAAAGCACATATTTACTGTCATAATGCTTAAACCGACAATATAGGTATGTGCCTGTGATTGATTTGTTTAGCTGAGTAATGAAAGATAAGAAATTAATTGCCATTTGTTTGTTTACAGATCATGAATTTATTGCTAATTATTAGGTTATTAAAAATGTCTGATCAATACCAGGTTTTACCATAAATAATAATTTGTTTGCGGACCGCGAATTTTTTGTTATACCGTAGATTGATCTGGTTTATTGGGTAATCAAAGATCGGTTTCATGGAAATCTGAAAAGAATGGAGAACGGAAAAAAATGGGAGGAGGATGGAAAGATGGACGAAGAGGTGGTGTGGAGAAAAGCTAGCGTAAGATAAACCTTATGTTTTTCAAAGTAGTATAAGAGATAGAGAAGTAGAGATTAGTTATACTATAGTCAATCTCTGACTCCCATTGTCGGTGTCAAAACCGGCGGATCTCGGGTAGGGGGTCCCGAACTGTGTGTCTAGGCGGATGGTAACAGGAGACAAGGGACACGATGTTTTACCTAGGTTCGGGCCCTCTTGATGGAGGTAAAACCCTACGTCGTGCTTGATTAATATTGATGATGTGTGTTACAAGAGTATATCTACCACAAGATCAAGGAGGCTAAACCCTAGAAACTAGCCTATGGTATGATTGTTGTTCGTCCTACGGACTAAAGCCATCCGGTTTATATAGACACCGGAGAGGGCTAGGGTTACACAGAGTCGGTTACAATGGTAGGAGATCTACATATCCGTATCGCCAAGCTTGCCTTCCACGCCAAGGAAAGTCCCATCCGGACATGGGACGAAGTCTTCAATCTTGTATCTTCATAGTCTTGGAGTCCGGCCGATGATGATAGTTCGGCTATCCGGACACCCCCTAGTCCGGGACTCCCTCAGTAGCCCCCGAACCAGGTTTCAATGACGATGAATCCGACGCGTATGTTGTCTTCGGCGTTTGCAAGGCGGGTTCTCCTTCATGTTTCATGTGTTCGCCGGATAGTGTCCGGTTGCTTCATAAATGTTGCGCTCCTTGGCTTCTACGTCCAATAATGGCCTTCTTCCACGTGTCGTACGAATGCGAAAAGCCAGGGTACTCTTACGTTTTACCCCCTAGCTGCGCGAATAAGCTGCCTATAAGAGAGGCGAGGATCCTAGATCCAAATCACACCATCCTCCTTCTGCAAGTACTCATCGAGGCGCATCTGACAAAAAATCCATTCCAACATGGACAGTGGACGCGGCTCCTCTTCTCGCGCTCCCAGTCCTCAGCCAGGAGATTGGAGGAGGTGCTCAGTCCCGCATAGCGAGTTAGTGACGCTCCAAACAGAGGGATACCTTCCCCCGGCCTTTATGGTTCCGGTTCGAGCCGGACTGGCCACCTACAAGGGTGGGAAGCAGGCGGAGAGCGTCCCCAATCCCTCCAAAGGAGAGCAGGTATGTTTCGTCCCCTACTTAATAAGGGGACTCGGATTTCCTATACATCCGTTTCTCCGGGGGCTCCTGGAGTTCTATGGACTCCAACTTCACCACCTCACGCCTGCCTCCGTTTTGCACATCACGGGCTTTGTAGCTCTTTGCGAGCTGTTCTTGGGCATCAAGCCCCATTTTGCGCTGTGGAAGAGGCTGTTTTGCCTCGTACCCCGTTCTCACGAGGGGTCGATATATCAAGTGGGCGGAGCCGAAATATGGCGCATCGCCGGGACCGGATATCTATCCGAAACCCCGAAGAAGGCATCCGAAGACTGGCATTCGGAGTGGTTCTATATGGAAGACGCCCCGCTGCCGGATCCAGTTCGGATCGGCCTCCCAGAGTTTAGCAACGCTCCTCTGAAGAAACTCCTGAGTTGGCGCCCGCGGAGCCCTCAACGGGAAGATGATAGGAGCATCCACTATCTGATGGGCCAGATACGGCTACTAGCCCATTCCGGATTAACCATGATTGGAGTCATGGCCACATGCATTATGCGAGGGGTGCGGCCGCTCCAATATAGGGGCCACCCCATGTGGGATTTTAACGGGGAGAATGACGCCACCCGTCATGGCCGCACGGGGCCGGGATCGGCCGCCGATCTGGTGAAGATCCTGTCCGGCTTGTACAAGGGGGAGAAGGAGGACTTCCTCCGCCCGAATCCATTGAATGGATTCTCCATGAATAACCCTCGGAGCTGGGTAAGCGGACGCTTATATATCTGATTCGTGCTTTCAAAGGTAAGTGTCTTACTTTATGATTTCGACGCAGGAAATACGCCGGGATGTGGCGGGCATAAAAAGCCCAACTCCACAACCCGAGGATCCGGGAAGATCCCTTGATCCGGCCTCCGAAGAGGATCCGGATGTAAAGGTGGATTTGATTGACGGGGTGTTCCACCAGCTCAGCATAGATAATGCTTTAGTCGCCATTACGGCTGACTACCCCGGTTTGTGTCCGGCTTCCCAGGTGAGTACGACCGAAGTCCTGACACTGTTACTTTTTAATGCTTATTTCTGACCACCGTGCACCAATGGTGCTTGGCAGGAGGTGCCTTTACGGCAGGAAGCCGAGCCCATGGCGACTGACCAAACGAGGTCAGTGCAGCCTAGCAGGCAGAAGAGGAGTGCGGCATGAATCGAAACGTCGCCGCAAAGTTATGGTGCACCATTGTCTTTTAAGGGAAAGACTCCTGTGAGGCATACTAATGCTCATGATTCTTCCAGGAGAAAGAGCGCTCGCCGGACTGAGTCCGGAGAGGGTGCCCACCAAGCCTCCGCCAGCCAGGCTCCAACGCCTGGTCCGGAGGGGGAGGTGTTGGGGATATTACCACTGGGCGTGAACCGGCCTACCTGGGCCGGGTTAGCTTCATTAGTAGTTTAAAGTTGATTAAGCAGATGAAGGCCCAAGGCCTGTAGTCGGTTTAGAACCTGTAGCCGTAAACCGGCTTGATATGTAAACTTGCACTATAAGTTAGGAATAGAGAGAGACCAACCGGGATACGAGTATGAACCGGTGTGGGACTCTGTGGACCAACGAGCGTCACCCGTGTATATAAGGGGACGACCCGGCGGCAGTTCAAGGACAGACAACAACAACTCGAGCCTAGGCGAAGCTTGTTTGCTCCCTAGCCATCGAAACCACATCAATTCCATCACAACTAGACGTAGGCTTTTACCTTCCTTGAAGGGGCTGAACTAGTATAAACCCTTGTGTCTTTGTATCCTCTTTAACCCCTTCAAGTTAACCCGTAGCGATGGCTCCACGACTAAGTCCTTTCACAAGGACATCTGCCGTGACAAATCCACGACAGTTGGCGCCCACTGTGGGGCTATCGCACGACGGTTTGATGATCTTGGAGGGCAAGCTCAAAGGACTCGAAGGCTATGTTGTGGGCCGGATGACCAAGAGTCGTCGCGGCAAGCTCTACATCGACGATGCAGGATGGGGCCCCAAAGCCGGCTCGATCGAGTACGGGTACCAGGTCCCCTTTGGTGGCATACACGTTTTTATCGGCAAGATTGGTGAGCCTGGGCCTGAGCCGGACATCCGCACCGACCTCGTCGAGACGGCTCAGCGTGCGAGATCTACCCAGGTTAAACCGGCCGTGAAGCGTGCCTTCATGGGAGTCATCCATGGAGGAGAGCATGAGGACGAGTCAGAATACGGTAGCGAGACCGTCGTCTATTCTAGCGACGAGTCCTCAACCGGAGAGACCGAATCATTGTACCAGTTGCAAGACGACCAGATTAGGGGCTGTTCCGGTGGCGACAGTATTCCGGACCCCCCAGATCAGATCAACCGGGTTGGAATATTCATGGCCGGCATGCAGGCGGCGAATCACTCTTCGACCGCAGCAGCAATGCTCTCCGGATCAGCAGCGGCAGCGACAGCAAGGGCAGGAGGCCTTGTGCACCCACCGGTTCAAGTTCTGTCTGACCTGTTTGACGCACTAGCGGTACTTATGGAAGAGGCCAATCCGGCGGATCAGGAGGCCCATGATGCGGAGATTGCAAAGGTGAGAGAGCAGATCGTACAGGCCAAAGCCGACCTGGCAGCAGAGAAGGACAGGAAGGCTGCAAAGCGGGCCGCTTTGGACGTCCAGGCCTATAAGCTCATGCTCGACCAGAACGCATCACAGGAGGTCTTGAAGCAGAAGCACAGATCACGCCTGCCGTTAGGGTTCGACCCTCGAAGTCTCTTTCACACTCCGGGAGCTGGAACCAGTAATCCACCGGGGCACCTGGAGGTAAACCGGGTCGAGGCACCAGGGCCAGGAGCAACGGTCCAACCCCGCCTGATGGAGCCTCCTCGGCAGAACATTGCGATTCCTCCGCCGGTCCAAACACCTCCGGGTCATTATTCTAATCCTATGGACAATCTTGTCGCAGCTGTTGCGCGATTAGAAGCTATCCCGGTCGAAGGAGACTCTCCACAAGCAATAGAGACGCGCCGGGTTAAGGAACTTCTCCGGACCGCTTTGATTCAACAGGAGGCATATTCATACAGCCGCGATCGAATTCATTCCACACCTCGTCCAAGCCGGAGCTATAGTAGGTGCCTGGATGAACCGGCCATATCAAGCAATGCGCGGGGCCGTGAAGCGTCCCGTGGCAATAACCCGGCCGGTGGTGTTCACGATGCTCAGGATGTAGCAGACCAGGCCCGGGCACGAAGGGAGGCCGAGTTAGCAGCACAGAACGAGGCGGATCAGCTTACACCGGGTCCTACCACCTCTGCCGGGCCAGGGGTCGCATCTAGCTTGGGAGTGCCCTGTTTAGTCCCCGCTTTACGCAATGTACGCCTGCCCAAGGACTTCAAGGGTCCGCGCAAGGTGCCAAATTACACCGCTGATTTATCTCCAGAAGCGTGGGTGGAGAGTTATGAGATGGCAATGGAAATGCTGGATGTGGATGAGACCGCGTGTGCAAAGTACTTCACCATGATGCTTGAAGGCACAACCCGTACTTGGTTGAAGAGCCTGCCGCCTAATTCTATCAGTTCATGGGCCCAGTTGCAGACCCGGTTTATCCAGAATTTCAAAGATACGTGTAAGCAGCCTAAGTCCATAGTAGACTTGGTGGCTTGTGTTCAGGAGGACGGAGAGTCAACAACCCATTGGGTACGCCGCGTTTCTGAAGTCTTGCACTCGTCTGACAGGATCAATGCTGACTCTGCGATCTTAACCCTGGAGGGTAACTGCCGGTTTAAGCCTCTAAAGTTGAAGTTGGGGCGTATAAAGCGGTTCTGTAATGACATGGGAACTCTCATGGCCGCTTTAGTGAAGTATGCTGATTCTGATAGTACCAAGGATCCCGAGACTGACGATGACGAAGCAGGGAAGGGAAAAAAGAATAGCAACTCTAAGGGGCATCAATACAAACCGGCGGGCCATGGAAACGGAGGCAAGCGTAAAGCGGATGGCAGCATGGACTTTGTGGCTAACACTAATGCGCAGGACAAGGGTCAGCGGCGCAGAGGTAAAGCGGCGAATCATAATGGGGCTCCAAATCCTAACCCGGATCGCTTAAACTATTTGCTGAATCAGCCTTGCCCAAAACACGAGACGAAGGAGGCGCCGGCTAACCACCTTTGGAAGGATTGTTGCATTATGCAGGAATTTAAAAACTCTAATGCCTTCCGGTATGACCGTGGGTCAGGTGGTGGCTCAGGATCCGGTTTCCATGGGCCGGGTCATGATGGAGCTTCCGGTTCAGGTTTCAATCAGGGCGGTAATAATAACCAGGATAATCAGAGCGGTTAAGGGGGTTACAACCAACAGCAGCAGCAGCGGTCGGGTTATCAGAGCCAGCCAAAACAGTTGAACAATGGGTAGTATCACATTTTCACAACTAGCTTGGATAAGCGCGACCGGAAACTTCACAAGTGGGCGGTGAACTCTGTTGAACCGGCCGTACCACGTTACTTACGCTGGTCGGAGCAGCCTATCGTGTGGAGCAGGGAGGATCACCCCCCCTGGTTGACAATCCGGGCCAGTTGGCATTAGTGGTAGACCCTCAGGTGGGAGGTTATAAATTTACCAAGGTACTCATGGATGGAGGGAGCAGTATTAACATCCTGTACTATGAAACATTCCGCCGCATGGGGCTAACCGACAAAGATCTCAGACCGTCTAATACGGTGTTCCATGGTGTGGTGCCTGGCAAATCAGCGTATCCTGTTGGTAAGATAGCCTTGGAGGTGGCTTTTGGGGACGAGCATGATTCCCGATCTGAAACACTAACCTTTGAGGTAGTGAAAATTCGGAGCCCGTATCACGCCTTGTTTGGGCGGCCGGCTTATGCCAAATTCATGGCACGGCCTTGTTATATCTATTTGCAGCTCAAGATGCCGGGTTACAAAGGGACAATAACGGTTCATGGGAGCCGCAAGATTGCTTTGGAATGTGAGGAAGGTGATGCGGCCTATGCAGAGTCGGTTTGTGCCACGGAGGAGTTGAAATATTATAGGGACAATGTTGATCCGGCGGACATGACCCCTTTGAAGAGGCCGACTACGGAGCATGATTCAGATCTGAAGTTCAAATCGGCGGCTGAGACCAAGCTTGTTGACTTCGTGCCCGGCGATTCGTCCAAGCAGTTCACTGTCAGTGCTAACTTGGACCCTAAATAGGAAAGCGCGCTCATCGAGGTCATCCGTGAGAATCGGGACATTTTTGCATGGAAGCCTTCTGACATGCCAGGTATACCGAGGGAACTCGCTGAGCACACTCTTAATGTTGATCCCAAGTATAAACCGGTAAAATAGTTTCTCCGCCGGTTTAACGAAGAAAGGCGCAAAGCTATTGGAGAAGAAGTGGCCAGGCTCTTAGCAGCTGGTTTTATCATTGAAGTGTTCCATCCCGAATGGCTCGCTAATCCGGTGCTGGTTCTTAAGAAAAATGGCACTTGGCGTATGTGTGTGGATTACACGGATCTTAACAAGGCTTGTCCAGCGGATCCTTTTGCCCTCCCCCGCATTGACCAGATTATTGACGCCACGGCGGGTTGTGAGCGTTTGAGTTTTTTGGATGCGTATTCTGGGTATCATCAGATCAAAATGGCGGTTAAGGACCAGGAGAAGACGGCGTTTATTACTCCCTTTGGAGCCTTCTGCTATGTATCTATGCCTTTTGGGCTCAAGAGCGCCCAAGCCACTTATCAATGGTGTGTACAGAATTGCCTGCATAAACAGATCGGCCGCAATGTGCACGCCTATGTGGATGATATTGTAGTCAAGTCAAGGCAGAAGGAGACGCTGGTTGATGATTTGAGGGAAACCTTTGACAACTTGCGGGTTTATAAGATGATGCTTAACCCTGCCAAATGTGTCTTTGGTGTTCCGGCAGGCAAGTTATTGGGCTTTCTTGTGTCCAACAGAGGAATTGAGGCTAATCCGGAGAAGATTACGGCTATCACCTCCCTGGCTAAACCGAAGTGTATCAATGATGTTCAGCGTTTGGCGGGTCGGATTGCCGCACTGAGCCGGTTTATCAGCCGCCTCGGAGAGAAGGCCATCCCTTTATACCAGATGTTGAGAAAGACAGATCAATTCATCTGGAGTCCGGCTGCTGATGAAGCGTTGGAGGACTTGAAGCGGCAATTAGCCAATCCGCCCGTTCTTGCAGCTCCGGTCGACAAGGAGTCGTTATTGTTATACGTAGCGGCCAATGCTCGTGCAGTTAGCGTGGCTATTGTGGTAGAACGCAAGGAGGCAGGCAAGGAGTATCCGGTTCAGCGGCCGGTTTACTATATCAGCGAGGTGCTTATTGAATCCAAGCAAAGGTATCCGCATTGGCAGAAGCTGGTATATGGAGTTTTCATGGCAAGCCGGAAGTTGAAGCAGTATTTCCAAGGGCACCCCATCACAGTGGTCAGTTCAGCTCCCTTGGGCGATATCATACAGAACCGGGAGGCGACTGGCCGGATTGCCAAGTGGGCCATAGAACTTGGGCCGCATGGATTGAAGTACGTGCCTCGGACGGCGGTGAAGTCTCAAGCACTTGTTGATTTCATCAATGATTGGACGGAGTTGCAAGCACCAGAGGAGAAGCTGGATCACACATATTGGACTATCCATTTTGATGGATCCAGGCAATTGGAAGGCTCAGGGGCTGGAGTCGTATTAACTTCCCCACGAGGTGATAAGTTTTGTTATGTTCTCCGCTTAATGTTCCCTTGTACTAATAATGCAGCTGAGTATGAAGCTTTGCTCCATGGTCTCCGGATGGCTAAAGAGATGAATCTAAGTCGGCTTAAGTGCTTCGGTGACTCGGACCTCGTGGCTCAACAGGTATCTGGCACTTGGGATTCTAAGGACCCGCTTATGGCTGCATATCGTCGTGAGGTGGATATTGTTGCGGGTCACTTCAAGGGTTATCAGGTGGAGCACGTGGATCGTCAAAAAAATGAAGCGGCGGACGCTTTAAGCCGGTTGGGCTCTCAGCATAAACCGGTCCCGCATAATGTCTTTCTTGATGTGTTGCACAACCCGTCAGTCAAGCTCCCGGGTGAAGCGGATTTGGCTATTCCTGATCCGGAGGCTCAATTGGTGGCAGCCCTGCATATTATACCGGATTGGACAGTTCCTTATCTTGCGTACATGAACCGGGGAGAGTTGCCAGAGGATGAGACTCTAGCCAGGCAGATAGTCCGGCGATCCAAATCTATGACAATTATCAATGGCGAATTGCATCATTGCAGTGTATCAGGGGCGTTTCAACGCTGCATCTCTCCTGAGGAAGGCTGTGAAATTTTACGCGAAATCCATGAAGGGGATTGTGGTCACCACACCGGTTCAAAGTCTCTGGTGGCTAAGGCGTTTCATCACGGGTTTTACTGGTTGACAGCTCATGCTGATGCGGAGGGCTTGGTTAAACGGTGTGATGGCTGTCAGAAATTTTCAAGGCGTGCTCATGTGCCGGCTCAAGAATTGAGGATGATTCCAATTACTTGGCCGTTTGCAACATGGGGGCTGGATATGGTCGGACCTTTTAAAAGATCCAAGGATAAGAAAACCCACCTTTTGGTGGCAGTTGAAAAGTTTACCAAGTGGGTTGAAGCGGAGCCTGTCAGCAAGTGTGATGCAGCTACAGCGATGCAGTTCATTAAAAAGGTGATTTTCCGGTTTGGCTTTCCACACAGTATCATTACTGACAATGGTACCAATTTATCCAAGGGTGCTATGAAGGAATTCTGTGAACGTTAGCACATCAGACTTGACGTATCATCAGTGGCTCACCCCCAGTCCAATGGGCAGGCAGAACGAGCTAATCAAGAGATCTTGCGAGGCATCAAACCCCGGCTTATGGTTCCATTGCAAAGAACACCGGGATGTTGGGTTGAAGAGCTACCATCTGTGCTATGGAGTATCAACACTACGCCCAACCGATCTACAGGATACACACCGTTTTTTATGGTCTACGGAGCAGAGGCGGTTCTCCCTAGTGATATCCGGCACGATTCGCCTCGTGTGGCGGCTTATGTTGAAGCGAACAATGAGACAGCACGGCAAGATGCTTTGGACCTATTAGATGAGGAGCGTGACATAGCGGCTGCCCGCTCGGCGATTTATCAACAAGATCTTCGTCGCTATCACAGTCGTCGGGTCAGAACCAGAACTTTTCAAGAAGGAGATTTGGTGCTTCGGCTCATCCAAGATCAGACGGATATGCACAAGTTATCCCCACCTTGGGAGGGACCTTTCGTGGTCAGCAAGAATCTGCACAACGGGTCGTACTATCTGGTTGATATTCGAGAGCATAAAAACTCGCGCACATCAGAGGAGGAGACCAACAGGCCGTGGAATATAGCTCATCTTCGGCCTTACTACACTTGAGCCATCGACTCTATCTATGTACATATTATGGCAGTGTATATATTATCATTGATATAATAAAACCGAAGCCTCGGCTAAAGCGTGGTCTCTGTCCTTTCATATCATGTGTGGTTACATGGAGTGGTTCTGTTTTAAAGCGGCCTCCGGTTTACCCCTTGAAATTTGCTTTTCAAAAAAGCTTTGTGATATCACTTGGGGCCTTGGTCGTGTTCGAACCAATGCGACACCTTTTGATAGGCGAAAGCCACCAAATCACTTGGGGACATGGTCAAGTCTGAACCAGTCACGCCTCTTGATCGGCCTAAGGCCACAGAATCACTTGGGGGCTTGGTCGAACCTGAACCATTGCCACGCCTTTTGATCGGCATAAATGCCACGGTTTCATTTGGGGACCTGGCTGACTTGAACCATTGTCACTCCTATTGGGGGCTTGGTCATGTCCGACCATGGTAACACCATCTGATCAGCTCAGTAAAGCATGTTTTTGCAGACGGTTTTTATCATTGCCTTTGCTTCCATATTTCTTTTATGGCTATTCTTCAATTTTTGTTGTGTTTCCTTTAAACCAACAACACTTTTTTACCGGTTCAGCTGACGGAAATTGGTTCATTTGTAATCCGGAGAAATATGCCCGGTTTAACTTTCCTGTTAACATCATGAAGTAGCAGGGGGGCTCATAATGACCCAGCACGGTTTACATGGGAGTTGTTTTCTCCCCTTTGATGGTAACGGTTTATAAATACTCCGTTTCAAGCCTGGCTAAACCAACTTCATGCCCAACGATGGCAGGTATTTTGTATCACATATTTGATTATACGTCTTACATACATTGATGATATATATATATATATATAAAGGTCATAAACCGGTTGGCGGTATAGCCGCCACCGAAGTTCAAGATTTTCTGATTGCAGGAAATATAAATTAAGGGTTTCAAGCAAAAGCATCAGTACTTATGCACAAAGGCATATTCAAGGCAGAAGTATTGACTATCCTATTACAAGGCAACGCGGTGCCCAAATAAGATCATTGTTGTTCCGGCGGATCATAATAAAGCAGCTATTTAAACTGGCTTCCGGTTCAAGCCTGTTCATCGCCCCGGTCTGATGATTGTGGGTCGTCCCGCGCCGTTTCAGCTTCCTCATCTCTATCCATTGGCTGGAAATCAACAGTAGTCCAGTCGATTCCCATTAAAGCTTGAAAGACAGCCTCTTCATGGATCAAAGAAGACGGTTCAATATCAGGAGCGTAAGTATGCTTACGGATTGGAGGAATCAGATTCTCTGCTTTAGGAGTTGGTGCAGGCACTCGTTTGTTCTGATCATTGTACTGAGCTTGATAATGCGACAAGTCTGCCTCTTCAGCCAATTGACAAGCCAGAGGGCATACTGCATGGTTTATCGCCCTCAAATCATCTTCATTGAACTCTGAGCCATCTTCCTTCAAGCTGGGATAGCCTTGAGCTGCCTCAACAGGATCGAAATCCGGCAACCATGCTTTTGCCCGGATCAAGGCATTAATGGCTCCGGTTCGAGCAGCAGATTTTTTCAGTTCTTCAATCCGAGCAGGAAGCATTGACAACCTATTAAGAGTGTCTTGGATTAAAGTGGGTGCCGGATTGTTATGAGATGCAGTGGTGATGATCCGCTCCGCTCCGGTATACAGCTGTTCAATTAAACTGTAGGCAGCCTTCAACTTCTTCCGAACATCTGACCCTAAGTGACCAATGCATGTACCTACAACAATACAGGAAAGATCACAAACCGGATCTATTATAAGCAGGCCAGAGTTGTCAAGGAAACCAAAAAGAGCTTACCAAAGATAGCAGCGGTCATGGAATGTACTTGCCGCTTTACGGCGGTCAGCTCATCTACCACCGGTTTAAGGGTAGCTTCAGCGTTTTCAGCTCTTTTTATTAAAGCGGCCTTCTCAGTGGCCCAATCAGTCCGCTCCTTCTTGAAGCCCTCCTTCAGCTGTTCTGTGATGCTCAATGCGCTGGTTAATTCTTCCCTTGTCTTGTCGGTTTCAGCTTGTTGGGTTTTCAAAATTTCCTGCAGATCAGTAATCCGGTCCTCTTTGATCCTCACTTCAGCCTGCATAAAGACAGTGCTTGGCTTTAAACAAACGGTACAAGAATTTGAAGTACCAACCACATAACAAGTTATACGCTTGATACTTGGGGGCTAATGCACCTTCAATTTTCATCTATTACTAAATCGCAAAGTCCCAAGCTCAATACAGGTATTCAACTTGGCACTTGGGGGCTAATGGCTATTTGCTCAGTTATGTTTTGATATTAGAATCTTTATTGGAGTCCCGGTTTAACTATACTAAGTTGAACCAGCCCTTGGGGGCTACATTAATGGATTTCAAAGTATTGAGGACTATATTCAAGTCCCGGCTTGAAGAAGGTTACAAACCGGCCCTTGGGGGCTAGGAGGATTAATACAGTGGCAGTAATTAAAGAAAGAAGAAGCACAAGGAAGTTACCTCAAATTTATCTCTCATCATCTTTACCATGCCAGCTTCACAGTCACGACTAGTATATAGCCGGTTCAAGTAACCAGAATGAAGATCTTGGGCACTCAGAGCAGCATATGTTTCCAGATCAACATCCCATTTGCCTTTGTTCATGGTAGAAAAATCTTATTTCACAGTATGCTTGGCCAAAGCGACAGGATTCCCTGGTTCAAAGCGACCTACGCCGGTAATTACAACGTCATCATCCTTGGACTCGCCAGTTTGCGTTGGCGCGGTCGGTTTATCGGCAGGCTTTGAAGGACTGCGGGATCTATCAATCCGGACGGAGCTGGCAGGCTGGTCAACAGGGACTGAGGTATTGATATGCCTTTTCTCCGGAATAGCATCATCTTGCAAGGGAGGATCATTGGGAATATCCTCATAAATGAACGTTTCAAGATCTGGTGCTTTATCCTGTTCAGGGGCGACATCTTCCTCGGCCACTTTATCCAGGCGGGCTTTCTTGCTCGGTTTAGGTTTAGCCCTGAAAGAGAAACAAAGAGTCAAGGAACAACATAAGTTATAACGTGGTATACCAGAAGCATATGTTCAGTCTAGCTTACCCAAGAACCATTTTCAGTGGTGGCAGCTGAGTGGCCGACGATTCACCAGAGGAAGAATGGGAAGTAACCTGATAATCGGAGTCGGACGGATTAAGAGGTTGACGGATGAAACCCGCTTTAGAATATAAATTAATAAAAAGGTCGGAGACCTCGGAGCGGCGTTTTCGAACCGGACTGTTTGGTAAACCGGCGGAGGTAACTACTTGGCCGCTGTGCCGGGTTGTGCGGCGAGCTTCATGTTGCTGAGTCTTCATAAGAAATTTGGGATCCAAGTAAGCAAGAGGATGAGAAAATTTAACTTTCCGGTTTGCCTGGCGAAATTTTGGCAAAGGCAAAGGATCTGAATCGGAAGAGAGAATTGTTACCTCAGCGAGATCAGCATTACTGGCTTCAGCGTCGTCCTGACAAGTATCATCATCAATAAGGCGTGTAAAAAGTAAGCCTAGTGAATCGAGTTCTACCTCAAGGTCCGAGTTACCCACATCATCATCAACAGCCGGATCAGATGAAGCAGTGGTTTTCCTCTTTTTAGCAGGCTTCTTGATGACCTTGGTCTTTGGCCGGATTGACCGTTCTGCTTTCTCCGGTTTGTCTTGTGGAAACTTCTTGCTCCAAAACGGATTATCACCCTGGTTAAGCAGCAATTGATGTCAGACAAAGATAGCAATAACAGGTTCAGTAAAAGTACAATCAAAATCTTACAGCTGGCGGTTTGTTGGTAGCACAGAAAGGGAGCAGGCCGGTTTGAGCGCAGAGGTGCTCCGGTTCGTTCAGCATTTTCTTCACAGCCTCTGTGACTTCATCATCGGAGAGCTAGATGTTGGTGTGTCGGAGTGGGTCATCAACGCTACCAGTATACTTGCACATTAAACCGGAGCGCCGACTGAGAGGCAGTATGCTCCATGATATCCAACATCGTGCGGGATCTACTCCTGTTAAATCGTTGGCCATGAAGGCTCGGAGCTTGGATAATTGCGGAGCGTATTTACTTCTCTCCTTGGCACTTAACCTTTGTGGGAAGGGGTGTGTATTGCTGAGCCGCTCCGGACGAAAGCCAGGCAAAGGATTTTCATCATCAGGGGAAGTATCTTTGCAGTAAAACCATGTTGCATTCCACTCCTTGGGGTGACTGTGTAGTCTGGCATGGGGATAAGTGTTTTCTTTCCTTTTCTGAATTGCCATACCGCCCAATTCGGTATTGGGACCATCAGTGAATTCTGTGCGGCGGTTTAAGTGGAAGCAGTCTCTTAACAATTCAACTGTGGGTTTCTCTTGAAGGTATACCTCACAGAGCACTTGGAAGTGACATAAGTTGGTAACAGAATTGGGGCCAGTATCTTGCGGGCGGAGTTGAAATTGGCTAACACATCCCGGTAAAATTTAGAGCCGGGCGGTTTGAAGCCCCGGGCTAAGTGATCCGCAAAGATCACAACCTCTCCCTCTTGAGGTGTGGGAGGACATTCATTACCAGGAACCCTCCAGTGGATAGTCTCTTTGCTGTCTAAAGCGCCGATCGAGACTAAATCATCCAACTGAGTTTCTGTGACACGAGAAGGAACCCAGTTGCACTCATATACTTGTTTGGCCATGGTGAGATCTACAAGAAATAGGTGATTCCGGTTCAAGAACATGTTGGATAAAAGAAGGCGATGGTATGAACAATGCTAAACCGGAGGCAGTATATTTAAACCGGATTTTTATGAAGTGGCATCATATGGCTAAAGAGTTCCGGCGGTTCAACAAGGGGACTAATGGTATATACCGGTTTATTAACTTTTTCTATATTAAGTTAAACCGCCTGATCTAAACATTGAAAGCAATTGAGGTTGCGGATGGCTAAGTATGCAGAAACAGGTTTCACAAGGTCTTATTGCAGCAATGGATCTGAAGCAAGTTCAGAAAAACAGAAAATATTCAAAAGGTTAAAGCAGAACGGAAGTAAACCAATGGGCAGGAATGTGGATGAGATCTATAGACTTGAGCGTAAAACTACAGGCGGATACTAAAAAGCTACTGCTAGTCAGAGCAGGGTTTCACAGATATGTCCAGGAGTCTGGGTACGAGTATGAACAAGTGATGAACACGGCAAGAACACGAAACCCTAGAATAGATCTATGTTAAGAAGAATAGAAGGCTTACCAGAGTCTAGGAAGACGCGGAAGGCTACCGCGGTGCTCTGGTGCGTTTAGGTTGATGCAGCGGCCCAAGACGGTGCAGAGGTCAACGGCGGCGGCGGAGCTCCGAGGCTGGCGACGCGAGGAAGACGAAGAGAAAGAGACGAAGGGGAGAAAAGGAAATGACCCTTCGGTCCTATTTATAAAGCAGGGGATGTGTGCCAGGCGCGCAAATCCAGGAGCCACAAGATTCGGAAGTGGAGCTGCTGCCTTGGGTATCGCAGATCTATTAATAAAAGAAGGCGTCATAAATGTTAACTTCATGATGACGTCATGCCGGTTTACAGCAACCAGAGATGATGACGACATGGCGGTTCACCAACTACTAGAAGATGTCGAAGACAAAGATTTTTGTGAAGGATTGACATGAACCAGTTCAAATCAATCTGGGGCCTAATGTTGGGGATATTACCACTGGGCGTGAACCGGCCTACCTGGGCCGGGTTAGCTTCATTAGTAGTTTAAAGGTGATTAAGCAGATGAAGGCCCAAGGCCTGTAGTCGGTTTAGAACCTGTAGCCATAAACCGGCTTGATATGTAAACTTGCACTGTAAGTTAGGAATAGAGAGAGACCAACCGGGATACGAGTATGAACCGGTGTGGGACTCTGTGGACCGACGGGTGTCACCCGTGTATATAAGGGGACGACCCGGCGGCGGTTCAAGGACAGACAACAACAACTCGAGCCTAGGCGAAGCTTGTTTGCTCCCTAGCCATCGAAACCACATAAATTCCATCACAACTAGACGTAGGCTTTTACCTTCCTTGAAGGGGCTGAACTAGTATAAACCCTTGTGTCTTTGGGTCCGCTTTAACCCCTTCAAGTTAACCCGTAGCGATGGCTCCACGACTAAGTCCTTTCACAAGGACATCTGCCGTGACAAATCCACGACAGGAGGCGAGCGCAAGGCGCGAGCCGGATGCTCCTCCAACGGAGGATGCCGACAGGTTGTCCGGCACCAGGTCTGAGGTGGAGAGCGCCATGAATCACAGGTGCCGTCGGACAGTTCTTCGTGACGCGTGTTTCTCCCCTGAGGCGTTAAATGCCTTTAATGCGGGAGATGCGCACCTCCGTGCTGCTCAAGACGGTTTAACCAGAGCCATGGAGCAGTATGTAAAGGACATACGGGTAAGGAATTTTAATAGTTATATATGCCAGTAGCCCCAGAGACTTAAAATAGTTAAACTAACTGATTTAAGGATCATTTGTTATGCAGGATCTTACTGAGAAGAATACCCACCTGTCTCAGGAGCTTCAAGAATGCAAGGCCCAACTTGAGGCCGCACTAGGCGCTGCCGGGGGAGCCACGGAGACCCCCTCTGGTAATTCATATTTTGAAATAAGTAGTTTATGAAGTGCGGCGTGTGTGTATAGTCTGACAATAATATTGCAGAGGATGCCAGACTAGATCCGGACAAGCAACAGCTGCTGCGCCAGTTGAAGGCCGGCGAGAGGGTGCTTATGAGGGTGCAGCAGGAGAGGAACAAACTCCAAGATGCCAACACCCAGCTAGGCGAAGAACTAAAAGATGTTCGGGTCCAGCTGTCTAACTCCGTAAAGGAGAATCGGCGGCTTCGTCGCGGCATTTATAGTAAGTGCTTGAGCAAACTCTTTTGAAAAGAAGAGTTCGGCGAGGAAGTCGATTGACAGAAATGTGTCTGTAGGTGTGCTCACAGGTCGTCCGGCGGAGGAGATGCCTGGTTCCATGGGAGACCCTCTTCTCGAGCTGCTGCAACTACACGAACGTGTTCGGCAGGCGATGAGCGGTGTCGTGCAGGCCTTATGGCCTTCCGTCTCCCTACCCGAGGGTCTTGGAGGGCTTGCTGAGAAGCTTCAGGGAGTACGGTGGCATCTCCGTCTGTGGAAGATATTGGCCTGCCGTCAAGGCGCCAGGGAGGTCTGGGCCATGGTGAAGACGCGGTACCCAAAGGCTGACCCAAACCACATGGCCGAGGTCGGACCTGTGGGGCCCGATGGGAAGGAGATCCCTATGAGCCTGATGTACGGCCAAGTAGAGTTGGCCGCGAAATATTCCTAACAGGACTGTAAATTAGACAACTTGTTAGATGTGATTGAAGAGGAGTACAATCAGAGTGTTTGACGATGTAATTTTAAAATGACATGTAAAATGCCTTCTAGCCAGATTGTAGATCGTTTGCCTTTGCGCACCTTTTCGCTTCAACCTCGGGACCCAACGGTCTGGAGTGTGTCCGAATACCCTTACGGTTATAAAAGAACCGGGGCATGCATGGAGACAAGGCGTAGGGGTCATAATTGCTTTATCAGACAAGTGCCCAACTAGCTATGTTATATTACATGGTTAGTAAGAAACATCTTCCAGGGAGAATAGTTCCGTTAAGGGTTCCTTTCCCTGGGAGGCATGCCCTAAAGTGCATGTCCGGACTGCGAAAATAGCAGAAAAAGCATCTGGGGGCAGATAAATAAGTAAGTAATAAATTATCTTTCAGGTCACCGACCGAATATTCCCTTAAGAACGCTAGCCTTCGGCTTCACCCAGTCTAAGGTACACATCCGGCTGACCCGGTAGTAATAATTGCAGAGGTGCTCCCTTTACCTCCTAGCCGAACAATAGGGAACGTAGGGGTAAGCACAGGAGCCAGGCAACCCAGCTTGGCCAAAACTTAAGTCATATCGATGCATATAATGGTGATCAGAAGGTACATGCGGAAGTGTGACACATGTGGTGGGCATGAAGCCCATATAAATAAGCTTCTGTTAAAGAAGCCCCCAGGTATAACGAGTGCGAGTAGCACATCGAGTGAGTGCGAACAAAGCGCAGATTAGCCCTCAAGAGGTTTGTACTGAAAGAGGGAGGAAAAAGGAGGGAAAACAAAGACAGCGAAAAAACATGAAAGGTGGACGGAGGAAGGAGACGAACCCTGAGTCCGGCGCTAGGCATAAAATCTTCGGAGACGGGCTGCGTTCCATGGGTTTGGCTCGAGTCGGTTGTCAGATGCGTTGCGTAGACGGTATGCACCGCCAGTAAGGACTTGGTCGATGATGAAGGGACCTTCCCATTTGGGCTTAAGTTTGTCCTTTTTCTTGTCCGGCAGGCGTAGAACTAGCTCGCCAACATTGTAAATTTTGGCCCGTACTTCTCTGCTTTGATATCGCCGAGCCTGCTGTTGATAGAATGCGGAACGGGATTTTGCCACGTCGCACTCCTCCTCTAAAGCGTCCAAACTGTCCTGTTGATCCAACTCGGCTTCTCTTTCCTCGTACATGCGCACGCGAGGTGAGTCATGAATTATGTCGCAGGGCAAAACTGCCTCAGCGCCATATACCATAAAAAATGGTGTGAATCCGGTTGTGCGGTTTGGCGTGGTCCGCAGCCCCCAGAGTACGGAGTCGAGCTCCTCTACCCAGTGCGTGTTAGATTCCGTGAGGGACCGCACTAATCTGGGTTTTATGCCGCTCATGATTAGACCATTTGCTAGTTCCACCCTACCATTAGTTTGAGGGTGGTAGACTGAAGCGTAGTCGAGCTTGATGCCCATGTTTTTGCACCAGAGTTTAACCTCCTCGGCCGTGAAATTTGTGCCGTTATCAGTGATGATGCTATGGGGGACACCAAAACGTTGTACTACCCCGGATATGAAGTCTATCACAGGTCCGAATTCTGCCGTTTTAACCGGCTTGGCCTCCATCCATTTGGTGAATTTGTCCACCATGACCAATAAGTATTTGTGCTTGTGGGTTCCCCCTTTAAGGGGTCCAACCATGTCAAGCCCCCAGACCGCGAACGACCAAGTAATGGGTATAGTTTTGAGGGCGGTGGGTGGCATGTGGCTCTGATTAGTAAAGAGCTGGCAACCGACGCATCGTTGGACTAAGTCCTGAGCATCTGCCCGGGCGGTCGGCCAATAAAATCCTGTACGGAAGGCCTTGCCTACAAGGGTCCGGGCGGCGGCGTGGTGCCCGCCGAGTCCAGCGTGAATTTCAGCCAGGAGATTTCGCCCTTCCTCTTCGGAGATACACCTTTGAAGGACTCCGGTTGTGCTTTTCTTATAAAGTTCTCCCTCATGGACCTTGTAGGCTTTAGATCGCCGAACTATGCAGCGGGTCTCATTTTGGTTTTCGGGAAGTTCCTGCCTGATTAAGTAGGCTAGGAATGGTTCTGTCCACGGGGCAATTACTGCCAGTATTTCGTGGGCTGAATCTGTTATTTCATTGGCTGAGCCACCGATTGTGTCAGAATGTCTTGCGTTAGGTGATGCAGTTGGTTCCGGATTGTTATTTCCGGACTCCTCTTCCCATAATACGGATGGCTTAAAGAGCCGCTCCAGGAAGATGTTTGGAGGGACGGCGTCGCGTTTTGCGCCGATGCGTGCCAACACGTCTGCTGCCTGGTTATTATCCCGGGCTACATGGTGGAATTCGAGTCCTTCGAACCGGGCTGACATTTTTAGGACAGCGTTACGGTAGGCTGCCATTTTCGGATCCTTGGTGTCAAAGTCTCCATTTACTTGGGATATTGCGAGGTTTGAATCCCCACGCACCTCTAGGCGTTGAATACCCATGGAGATTGCCATCCGGAGGCCATATAGAAGGGCCTTGTATTCGGCTGCATTGTTGGAGTCCGTGTACATTATTTGAAGCACGTATTGGACTGTGTCTCCGGTTGGGGACGTCAAGACGACGCCAGCCCCCAAGCCAGCCAACATTTTGGAGCCGTCGAAATGCATGATCCAATTGGAGTATGCGCCATACTCTTTAGGGAGTTCGGCTTCAGTCCATTCGGTGATGAAGTCAGCCAGAACTTGCGACTTGATAGCTCGTCGTGGTTTGTAGGTTATATCAAATGGTAAGAGCTCAATGGCCCATTTTGCAATCCTGCCTGTCGCATCGCGATTGTTTATAATGTCGTTGAGAGGTACTTCGGAGGCCACCGTTATGGAACACTCTTGAAAGTAGTGTCGCAGCTTCCGGGATGCCATGAACACCGCATACGCGATCTTTTGATAGTGTGGGTACTGGGACTTGCATGGAGTTAAGACATTGGATACGTAGTACACTGGTTTTTGAAGAGGGAATTTGTGCCCTTCTGTTTCTCGTTCGACGACGAGTACCGCGCTGACAACTTGATATGTTGCTGCGATATATAACAACATCGGTTCGCCCAGGTTGGGCGCGGCCAGGACCAGATTTGTTGCCAATATGGCCTTAATTTCTTCGAGTCCGGCCGTGGCAACATCCGTCCATTCGAAATGTTCGGTGCGCCGGAGGAGGCAATAGAGGGGCAGTGCCTTCTCTCCCAAACGGGAGATGAAGCGGCTAAGTGCCGCCACGCATCCAGTTAGTTTTTGTATTTGCTTGAGGTCTTTTGGGATATCCAATTGTGACAGAGCTCGGATCTTGGCTGGGTTTGCTTCAATTCCTCTACCGGATACAATGAAGCCCAAGAGCTTTCCGGCTGGTACGCCGAAAACACATTTTTCCGGGTTGAGCTTAATGTCATATGCTCGGAGGTTGTCGAATGTCATCCTCAAGTCATCTACTAGAGTTTCGACGTGTTTGGTCTTGACGACCACATCGTCTACGTATGCCTCTACTGTTTTGCCTATCTGGGTGGCCAGACATGTCTGAATCATGCGCTGATATGTTGCACCGACGTTTTTGAGTCCGAAGGGCATTGTGTTGAAGCAGAATGGTCCGTATGGAATAATAAATGCCGTTGCGGCCTGGTCTTTTTCCGTCATCTTGATTTGATGGTATCCGGAGTATGCGTCGAGGAAGCACAATGAATCGTGCCCTGCGGTACCATCGATGATTTGGTCGATGCGAGGGAGAGGGAAAGGGTCCTTTGGACAGGCCTTGTTAAGGTCTTTGAAATCGACACAAAGGCGCCAGGATTTGTCCTTTTTTGGTACCATTACCAGGTTGGCTAGCCAGTCCGGATGTTTGATAACTCTGATGAATCCGGCTTCTAAGAGTTTGGCTAGCTCCTCTCCCATTGCATGTCTTTTGGGTTCGGAAAATCGCCGAAGAGCCTGTTTGACTGGCTTGAATCCTTTTAGGATATTTAGGCTGTGTTCTGCCAGCCTGCGTGGGATTCCTGGCATGTTTGAAGGGTGCCAGGCGAAAATGTCCCAGTTTTCCCGAAGGAATTCTCGTAGTGCGGCTTCTACATCAGGATTTAATTGTGCCCCAATGGAGGCCGTCTTTGTGGGGTCCGTTGGATGGACCTGGAATTTGACTATTTCGTCTGCTGGTTTAAAAGAGGTGGACTTAGACCTCTTATCGAGTATCACATCGTCCCTATCCACTGTGGAGCGCAGCGCAGTGAGCTCCTCTGCCGCTAGGGCTTCGAATAATGCCTCTAGGGCCAGTGCAGCTGTCTTATTTTCAGCGCGGAGTGCTATATCTGGATCACTGACGAGAGTGATTATTCCATTGGGCCCGGGCTTTTTGAGCTTCATGTACCCGTAATGGGGTATAGCTTGGAAGATTGTGAATGCCTCTCGCCCTAACAAGGCATGATATCCGCTGCCGAATGGGGCCACTTGGAACGTGACCTCTTCGGACCTGTAGTTGTCCGGCGAGCCGAACACTACGTCTAGTGTGATTTTTCCTGTGCAGCGTACTTCTCGACTAGGGATTATTCCCCTGAAGGTTGTGCTGCTTCGCTCGATGCGGCTCCAGTCAATTTCCATTTTTTGAAGAGTTTCCTCATAGATGAGGTTTAATCCGCTGCCGCCATCCATGAGTACCTTGGTAAGACGAAAGCCGTCCACTATCGGACTGAGGACCAATGCGGCTGGTGCTCGAGCTGTTCAGAATTTAGGTTCGTCGCTGGCATTGAAGGTGATAGCTGTGTCGCTCCATGGATTCGTTGTTGCCACTTGGTAGACTTCGGCGAGGCTGTGGATTGTTCACTTCTGCATGTTATTTGATGCGAAAGTCTCGAAGACTGTTAATACCGTACTGGTGTTGTTGGGCTGGTTGTCCGGGGCTAGAAAGCCTTCGCCACTTTTGGCCACCTGCCGTAGTATCCAACATGCTCGAAGGCTATATGTTGGAGTGGCACCCTCCATGCTGGGGATTTTGTAGGGTCCGTTGAGCCATCCCTCCAGTACGGTTCCGTGCCCTTTAGGGTTTTTTTGCTTTTTGGTTTTTAATCCAGGTGCTTGAGTATGACGCACCCTTTTATTTCGGACTGGGGTTGTATTCAGGGCCGGATTGTCCCAAAACCTAGTTTCGGTTTTTTAGGCGCTCTCCATCGCACAGTATTTTTGTACAATGGTCGCTAGGTCGGCGAAGCGTGTAACTTCGCGACGACTTATGGCATTTATGATCCCCTTGTCCATGCAATTGTTGCAAAAAATTGAAATCACACTTTCTTCACGGTAGTCCTTTATCCTGTTCATAACTAGGAGGAATCTGGCCCAGTAATGATGTACTGTTTCATCAGGCTCTTGCCATATTTGAGATAGATCGCTTATGTTTGGGTGGGCGGGTGGAATTAAGTTCGGAACCCCGCCCGATTTGAGGCTCAAAGGCCAGCAAATTTCCGGATTTGGAAGCTTGGTTTGTTGGATGCCTTCCAACAAATCTGGTCCGATGCCTGACTTTAGGTTCAGTATTTGATTGACGTCCGTCCCTCCGCGGGAATTCGGCATGGAGGGATCGGGAATCCGGACATAGCTGGTTTTTAACATAGAAAAAGAGTCGCCGCATTGTTCCTCTACCACAACAATGTGGTGGGTAGCCTGGGGAGAGTTAATTTCTCTCAGATCGGTTTTAAAACCAATCTGATCGTAGTCTGTAGCGACTCCCAGGGCGGCGTTGCGATCCAAGAGCTCGTTTACGGAGGAGAGCTCAATCGGATCTAGCTGCTCGGCGAATTCCGAGCTGACGTGAAGATCGCTTTTGATGACCTGAGAGGTCATCGTTGGAGTGGTGGCCGAACAGGCGGTCATAAGAAAACCACTTAGCCGGATAGTTTGGCCGGCGGCCAAAGCTCCCTTGACGACGGCGCCGTCTTTAAAGACGGGAAAAGGCATCCTTCCTGATTGCGACGGCACAGAGGAACTCTCAATGAAAGGACCAATGTCGGTGTCAAAACCGGCGGATCTCGGGTAGGGGGTCCCGAACTGTGCGTCTAGGCGGATGGTAACAGGACACAAGGGACACGATGTTTTACCCAGGTTCGGGCCCTCTTGATGGAGGTAAAACCCTACGTCCTGTTTGATTAATATTGATGATGTGTGTTACAAGAGTAGATCTGCCACGAGATCAAGGAGGTTAAACCCTAGAAGCTAGCCTATGGTATGATTGTTGTTCGTCCTACGGACTAAAGCCATCCGATTTATATAGACACCGGAGAGGGCTAGGGTTACACAGAGTCGGTTACAATGGTAGGAGATCTACATATCCGTATCGCCAAGCTTGCCTTCCACGCCAAGGAAAGTCCCATCCAGACACGGGACGAAGTCTTCAATCTTGTATCTTCATAGTCTTGGAGTCCGGCCGATGATAATAGTTCGGCTATCCGGACACCCCCTAGTCCGGGACTCCCTCACCCATCCATCCACTACCGTGTCGTCCCCGGCTCAGCCTCACCAACGGCCCCATGCCTCGTTATGCTTGCCACAGAGCCATGTCTCTGTCTCAGAGCTATTGCTCTTCTCCCTCAAATTAATTGATTTGATTTCAAAATTCAAGCAATTTTTATATAGCAAACTCGACTTTAATTTCCAAGCGTTGCAATTGTCCGATCTTCGTAAGGAATGCCAAATATTATGGCTTTCTTCTTCTGAAAAGGTGATGCATGTATGATTTGCTCTCACTTGTATGTAAGCCAATGGAAATTCTGTTAAGCGTGCTTCCTAGACCCCTCATGGTACCGTGTTGTGAACTAAAAAAGTACCCCAAAAAAAGATCTAAAAGGTCTGATTAAACTAAATAAAGTCGGTCTTTCAACATATAGAAAGAGATGCTGCAACGACAACTCCGTTCTCTTCCTTTCTCGAAGTCGGCGGATTGATCCCTCGTCCACCTTTTTAAAGTTCAGAACCATATTATCTGCGGCTAAATTTTGAAAATTCAAATTTAGATTGAAAATTTCGAGCGGCAACCATAAACCCTGTCTCCCCTCGCCTCACGCCCTCACCCCATACTAAAAATTGTGTATTTCATAACAAAAACCTTGATGTAAGCTTACTCTTTTTTGGGGGGAGGAATGCAAGCTTACTCTTAATCATGCTTCCTGATTAAAATTAATTACTAATGGTATACCACTGATCCTCCAGCCGTACATGCACCCCTCCCTTCCGTCTGGTATACAGACCCTCACGTATTATGAACCAAACTTTAACAACTGATTTAACAAAGAAATCAGGGTGTTGTCTATATATACCGGACCGGACCGGAGGTAGCATGTGAAAAGAGGGCTTTTTTTGCGGCATCATTCAAAGGAAAAGATCAAAACAACACAAAAGGAATGAAAGGAAAAGGAGCAGATGTGTATCGACCTTTTTATGAAGAACAAAGTTGGTCTTCTTCCTAAGGGCTTGCGCGCCGTCGGTGTCATGAGTGGGTATTAGTCAGGCCCGTAGTTGGAGCGCATGCACGTTCTCGATCGATCGTCCCTGCACGTAGGCATGCATTATGTACGTAGGAGTACTATACGTAGTAGGACGTGCTAGGCACGATCGTCGAACCTCGACGGTCGAATGATCGACCGTGCATGGCATCTGGACGTACGCTCTCCGTGTATTACTGTGAGGCAAGTCGCTGTCGTTTGTATACAATCATATACGCTCCACGTATGCGTAGTTGCGTAAGATATGCAATCTCATTGACTTTGACTTGGTGGCTGTGAGAGAAATTCGACGGCCGGGTTGCGCTGGTGTCGTGTGCGACAGGTGCCACAATGACCAGATCGGACCAAATCAAATATCTTTGGTCTCCCTTCACTGCAAGATCAAATCAAATCCCCCTCGTTTCACCTCCCGTTCTTATTACTCCTACCTGATGTGTGTCTGCGTGCGCCTGCTGGTGCCACTTGGACCAACGCGTTGTCCTGTGGCTGGTGTCGCTACCTACCTACCTAGACTAGATTGTCTGGTGTTGCATGCACGGATGCACGGCCAACCTAACCTCGCGTCATCATCTTCGACTATTTTGCCGGGGAAAGCCTCATGTCATCTTCTCACTGTGGACAACTGGACATAGCTTTTAACAAAGATTTTTACGGGCAGAAGTCTAACAATTGTGAACAGCAACAACAACAGGTTCGTAAGAAGTTGCTATCATGGTATATACTGTATTTATTCTCGCAAAAAAATGGTACATTGTATTTATGGAAACAATTTTAGTGGCAGATCATATCATGCACATACTTAGCCGGGGAAAAAAATTATGATGCACACAAATAGCATTTGTTTTGGAAAACGATCTAAAACATCCGGCTGATTTCTCGAGAATTCAGGCGTGTCGCCCAGCCGCCACGCGTCCTCGTGGGCCATGTCACGCACCCGCACAGTCCCTTGTCTCTAGCGAGTGGCTCGTTCCTTTTTCACCTACCAGCGATGGAGCAAGATCCCCTTTCTCTCCATCCTCTCCTACCTCCGTCTCGACGCAACATCCGTCCACCACTTCGCCATTACCCTCGTCAGAGCAAGCTGCCCCGCATCTCCGCCATCAGCCCTCGTCAGAACAAGCTGCTGCAGCACCCGGCTGCGACCTGCAGGCTGCAGCACCCCGCGTCGGCCTGCAGTTCACGGCGCGGCCTTGCTGCTGCCGGTGTTGAGAAGCGCGATGGTGCTACCGATGAGCACCCGGTGCTGCAGAGCATACCGATGCAGCGTCGTCGCCGCAGCGGGAGCGGCCGGTGTTGCGGGGTGGTCCGCGTCCGAGGGGATTCTCCTTGAAAGCTATTGGGAGCACCGCCTGAGTTGCAATGGAAGTCGCCGATGTTGCGACGGTGACCTGCGGCGAGTGGGCGACGGAGGTGCTGAAACTTCGGCGATGTTGCGTTGAAGCTGTTGGGAGCGCTGCCGGTGTTGCAATGGAGCAACGCCGGGCCGCCGAAAGCATAGCCGGGCTGCAATGGAGACGCCATTGGTGCTGTGTTCGAGCTTCGCCGGGGCTGCAATGGAGCTTCATCGGATGTCGTCGGCGCTGCTTTGGAGCTATGGTCGCGCCGCGCCGTGCTGCAGAGGAGCTGACACCCCGTTGCGTTGAAGATGGTCTGCTGTGGTGGAATTGCTGCATCGAACGGATCCGGCTTGCCTGCTCCCTCCCCATGCTCCCATCTGTGCTCCCACTTCATCCTACGGTTGTCTTTTTTCTTTTTCTTTTTCTAATTTAATCATCTCCCTCCCTGATTTTAAGGGGGTGGGGTCGGGCCTTATTTTGTTCCAATCAAATCAAGCCACGTACGCGGGAGCACGAATGGGCACACGCGGAGGGAGCAGGCAAGTCTCGTCCGCATCGAACGGCCCCAGTGCGCTAATCTGACGGCTGGGCAGGCGGATGATTTCTCTATGAAATCATCCGGCTGATTCGTAGCACAGCTCTTTGTTTTCACACAAAAAAGTTAGAGACGTGGAGTAGATTTGACTCCATGTTCACCAAAAAAGCATATGGGTGGGGCCCCCACTACTTCTCCAGTAGTTCAAGTTCAACCCACCGGTTTCAGTTAGACTCTAACGCGCACGCCTACACGAACGTTTCAAAAGAAAAAAGCAAATAGACAAATAGAAGATGGATGGTAATATTTCTCTTCCATCTGAAGCAATCTACAACTAAAGCAGCATCCATCTGCGTACCTATGGCCGCTAAATATATCAGAGCTTGGAACCGCCCCTGCTGGACTTCCCAAAGGAAATCGTGAGTTCGAAACCGTGCTGCCCTCCTAGATTGCGAGAGAGAATGCCGATCTAATTAGAAGGATGCAACAAGCTTTGCAGCTGCGATTTCGAAAATTCTGTTTCTGAGAATGATCGAATCTGGCAAGCAACAAGGGGAAAAACAGTTGCTCTGCACCGCTACTTCAACAAGACCTTAATTCAATTCCCGAAGTATAGACAAAGAAACATGTCGACTTCCTAGGCTTTCAGAGAAATACTGAAGGCACAAAACCACACACTACATTTCTTTTTGCTTACAATACAATGGGCCTCCATCGACAGAAAACACTTGTTTGCAGCCATAAACAACAGCAAAAGGCAGATTTGATCAGCGCACGGAAGCAAGTCCAGCTGAACCAGCGGACAGTTAAGCATTGTAAGTCGGCGGACAGTTAAGCATGGTAAGCCGGCAGACAATTAAGCCAGACAGTTAAGCCTGATGGTAAGCCAAATTGATAAGTCAGATTATAAGTCAAATTATAAGCCAGATTGTAAGCTCGCTTACGTTAAGAAGCCCAAGACGTAAGAAGCCCATGGTAAGACGTCAAAAGAGGTTAAGTCCTAATCCGAGTTTGACTCTACATGTAACCCGCCCTTGAACTTATATAAGGAGGGGCGGGGCACCCCAAGAGGAGAGGTTGAATAATCTTAAGGCTAGACATAACTAGGAGGGCCGACTTATGTGGCGACTCCCTCATAAGCATAATGAGACCTACCCACAAACAACATGTAGGGCTATTACCGGATGATGTTTCCTGGGGTCCGAAGATGTCTAAACCCTTGTCTCGTGTTGCGTCTCTCGATTCCGATCAACCCCTCTCAAGCTATCACATAGATGCGTTGGCTTCACGACTAAGTACTTACACCAGGACATCTGCCGTGACAAATCCACAACAGCGCGCGCCTACACGAACGTTTAAAAAAACAGCAGATAGAAGATGGATGGTAATCTTTCTCTTCCATCTGAAGTAATCTACAACTAAAGTAGTATCCATCTGCGTACCTATGGCCGCTAAATTCTTACATATTTGATTTGAGGTATACATCAAGTTTTGGACTAAGGCTTGTGCACTCAAATTCTACACTTCCCAGTGTGTTGTCTGATGCTGATTGAGCAGGTTGTCAAGATGACAGAAAGTCAACTATTGGCTTTGCAGTGTTTTTTGGATGTAATCTTGTTTCCAGGAGTGCTCGAAAGCAAGCCACAACCAAGTCTAGTACAGATGATGAATACAAATCCCTTGCAACGGCAACTGCTGAAGTAATCTACATTCCGACGTTATTAATGGAACTGGGTATAGATCGTCTAAAAGGTTGCATCGTTATGGTGTAATAATCTTGGAGCAATATATTTCTACGCTAACCCAATGTGTCATGCAAGAACGAAGCATGTAGAAGTGGACTGTTATTTTGTACGAGAAAGAGTTGCAAGTAAGTTGTTACATGTTCGTTTTATTCCCATGGGTGACCAAGTTGCAGATGGTTTTACCATAGCCCTGTCTGTGAAACAGCTAGAAGCTTGCAGACTCAATATCAACTTAAATAAGTTGTGGTTGACAGGGGATGTTGAAATATGTTGTCTAGGGGTATTAGTGCGTGAGTATGTGTGTCTTAGATGTGATCTTTCAGTTGAGTTTGGCTTGATCTTATCTGTTGTACAGTTGTATATTAAACCATAGAAATCAAAACTAACTTATGTAACCTCAACCATGTAATCAACGTTGGCATTAAGCCCATATGTACACGCTCGTGTTTCAGCTAAACAACATAAACTTACTCCAAATACAGGTGCAAAAATGTATTCAAACCCAGCTCATTTGGATGGGGTACGCAAGGATATCTTTGTCCATGTCCATGGGTAAAATTGTCATCTTTGTTCTTCGATCGTGCGTATTCCCATCCCTCCTAGCTTATATACAGGTTCTCCACGCATTTTGACAAACTTTGACCGCCCGTTTATAACTAAGAAACTACGGTGGGGTTCTGTATGCCGGATGGGAGGTACTCCCTCCGTTCGGAATTACTTGTCTCGAAAATGGATGTATCTAAAACTAAAATACATCTAGATACATCAATTTCCGCGACAAGTAATTCCGAACGGAGAGAGTAGTACGTAACAAAGGAAGCTTTTTGAGCCATGGAGGAGGCATTCAAAAAGAGAAGAGCAAAACACCGTAAAGACAAATGGAAGTAAAAGGAGCATGTAAATATCGACTTTTATGAAGAAGAAAGATGGACTCTGTAGGAGACTTTTTCTCTTTAATGTTCTTCCGGAGGCCGGTGCGCGCCGTCGATGCCATGAGGGCATGCATGCACGTTCTCGATCGATCGCCCATTCAGTATGCATGCATTTTATACGCAGCGTACCAGGCACATACTCCCTCCGTTCCGAATTAGTTGTCTTAGATTTGTCTAGATACGGATGTATCTAGCACTAAAATGAGTCTATATAAATCCGTATCTAGACAAATCCAAGACAAGTAATTTAGAACGGAGGGAATAGTACTTACGTGCTAGGCACGATCGTCGAATGATGAATGCCTGCCAACATGAGATCGAGAGGATTGTTTTTCGACCGAGCGCTGATTGATGTATTGTAGCGGGTCCACCACAGGGAAAACGCTGAGGCGGTTGGAGGCGATTGCGAGGCGATCGGGCTTCAACGCTAGGGTTAGGGTTTTCTGCTGGGGGTGAGGTTGGCTTCCGACGATGACTAGGGCTGTGACGGCGCATCCTAGTTGCTGGTTCGGCGGTGCTGTTTCCCTCTGCCAGGGGCGGTGCTAATGGCGGAGAGGGATAGCGGCAAGACTGCTGTGGAGATGGGGAAATCGGTGACCCCGGACTCGATGAAGGCGGGGGTGGAATCCACGCCGGAGAAGAGGATGGGGCGATCTGCAGGCCCGGGGTCTCCCAATTCCCCGGCAGAGTGCAAAACCCCGGATCCTGCAGCAAGTCTCTCGGCTCGGCTGGGCGGGATGGCTCTTCTGGACAAGGAAGCAGACGGGCTTGTCTTCGAGGAGGCGGATCAGGCTCAACCAAAGGCGACAAGATGGTCTGCTGTTGGAAAGGTATGCTCATCCCGGCCCATGAAGAAATCTGTGCTTGAGAGGACGATGCCCCGTGCTTGGGGATTGCACAAGGATGCGAAGTTCAGAGATATGGGCTCAAATATCTTTGTTGTTCACTTTGGGAGCGAGGGGCACTGGAAGCATGTGTTAAACAATGGCCCCTGGCAGTTCGATTTCTGTGTGTTGATAATGAAAGACTATGAGGGATCTGTGAGGCCGTCAGAGATGGTGTTTGACAAGATTGATGTCTGGGTCAGGGTTGACGATTTGCCTCCGGACAAACGTACCGAGGCCTTCGGTAGGGCGCTGGGCAACTGGCTTGGCGATGCGGTGAGGGTGGATTGTGATAGTGAGGGTATTGCTCGAGGACAGCATCTCCGGGTCAGAGCCTGCATATCCGTGTTTGAGCCTCTAATTCGCTGCTTTAATCTGAAGGCTACGAAGGATGATCGGGAGGGCACGTGGTATGATTTTCACTATGAGAAGATCCCCCATTTCTGCTTCGAGTGTGGCCGGCTGGTGCATAGGGGCGGAGTTTGCAACCCACCCAAAGATTCATCCATTCAATGGGGGGAGTGGCTCCGTGCCTCGCCGGGCAGGAACAATTCTGGCAAGGATGGTTCGGCTACTGCAGCAGCTAGCAGTAGCAACAGTTTTGCCAGCGTGCGCGGTCATGAGGATGCTCGGGAGAGGAACACGTATCCGCGCATGAGAGATCTGCCAACAAAGAGGAATCTTTCTGAAGATTTTGCTAGCTCTGGAACACACCGCACTGGCGGGCTTCAGAGGCAGGGCAATGGAAAGGGTGCCGAAACCGAGGGCGAGCTGACCTTCGTCACGGGCTCGAGCAAAGGAGGGAGGAAAATCTTAGGGGAAAGTTGCTTGAGCAGAATTCGCAGAGAGTTGGTGCTGGAGATCGGGATGAGCATGCTGACAGATGGGAAAAAGGTGCAGACAGCTACAGGGGGCGGCAACCGGAGTACATGCACACGCAGTACGAGAGGTGGGTTGAACCTGGTATGCATGGGAGACCCGGTTTGCATGGAAGGGGGGACATGCATATGCAGGGGGGTAGACGGAAGGGTTACTACATCAGGAAACCGCGTCGAGGAGGAGAGTTTCCACTGGGTAACTCTTCTTCGTACAAACAACAGGGTGATGACAATAGGAAGAGGAGGCCGAAACAGGTTTGGGTTGCTAAAGGTGACTATGAGAGGCAGGAGGCACAGGATGTGTTTGTTCGTGATACAAGGCGCAAGACGTCTTCAGTGTTCAACCGCATCTCGGAGAAGGGAGAAGGATCGGCGGACCCCGAGGATCGGGGCCGCCGGGAGCCATGAATCTTCTTGCCTGGAACTGTCGGGGGCTGGGGTTGGACCCGACAGTGGGCGAGCTCAGAGACCTGATACGGTCCCACAACCCAGCGGTGGTGTTCTTATGCGAAACAAAGAAGAAGGCTAGGGCTATGGAGAAGGTGAAGTGGAGTCTGGGGTTCCGAGAAGGAGTGGCTGTGGATTGCAACGGGAGGAGTGGTGGTATGGCTTTGTGGTGGAGAGATCACGTGCAGGTATCCGTTCGACCTTGGTGTCAGTACTTTACTGATGCCACCGTGGTTTTTGATGGTCGTGCTTTTAGAATCACTGGATTCTATGGCGAGCCTCGAACGAGCTTCGAGCTAAGTCTTGGTCTGCCCTTAGATACTTACGGAGACAGGATGACCTGCCTTGGATCTGCTTGGGTGATTTCAATGAAGCACTCTTGTTGTCTGAGCAACATGGAGGTAACCTTAGAAGCTTTGCGCAGATGGATGAGTTTCGAGGCTGCTTGGATGACTGCGGGCTCGCTGATCTAGGGTTCCATGGCTATCCTTACACATGGGACAACAAGCGGGAGGGCGAGGATAATGTTCAAGTCCGGTTGGACAGGGCCGTGTGCAATGATGGATTCATGTCAATGTTTCCGGATACAGATGTGGAACATGTTATTACGGAGGAATCAGACCATAATGCCATTGTAGTTAGAGTGAGGGAGACGGCTCCTGGCTCTACTGCTAGCGGATCAAGGAGATTTATGTATGAGGAAATGTGGGCAAGACATGAGAGCTATTCAGGGTTTGTTTCGGCTACTTGGCAGGATGTGGCCTCGGAGGGTCAAGGCGCCATGCAAATGTGTAACAATCTGCAAGCCATGTCCACTGAGCTTCAGCAATGGGGGCGTGCGGTCTTCGGCTCGGTTCGAAGACAGATTAAGCAGCTCAAGATCGACCTGGAGGCTGCGAGGCATCCTGCGTTGCTCTCTGGATCCTCACTGGAGGTCCGTGACTTGGAGGGGCAATTGCATGAGCTTTATGAGAGGGAGGAGATTATGTATAAACAACGTTCCAGGGTGGGTTGGCTGCAAGAGGGCGACCAGAACACTAGATACTTTCAAAACCGGGCAAGCCATAGGAAGAGGAAGAATACAGTGCGGGCTCTTCGGAGGGAGGATGGCAGCAGGTGCACTATGGATGACGAGATGCGAACTATGGCTGCCTCATTCTATGCTAATCTCTTCAGGTCCGAAGGATCGTAGGGGGCTGATAGGGTGCTTGAGCTAATGGACGAAGTGGTCACCAATGACATGAACAGCAAGCTGACTGCTCCAATATCTGACGAGGAGATTGAAGGTGCACTATTCCAAATGGGTGCCACGAAGGTGCCGGGTCCCGATGGATTCCCCGCCCTCTTCTATCAGAGACACTGGTCTCTTTTAAAGGGCGACGTTTGTGCTGCTGTGCGTGACTTCCTCCAAGGAGGAGCCACGTCGGAGACGTTCAATGACACTGTCATTGTGATGATCCCCAAGGTCAAGTCACCGGAGCTGCTCTCCCAGTTTCGACCTATTAGTCTGTGTAATGTTCTGTACAAGGTTGCTGCTAAGGTCCTTGCAAACAGGTTGAAGGGTCTCTTGCCGGTCATGATTTCAGAGGAGCAAAGTGCTTTCGTCCCTGGGCGTCTGCTTACTGATAATGTGTTGGTAGCGTATGAATGTGTGCATGCTATTAGGCAACGGAAGAGGAAGAAACCGTTATGTGCCGTTAAACTAGACATGATGAAGGCCTATGACCGTGTTGAATGGTCGTTTCTGGAGCGAGTATTACAGCGGATCGGTTTTGCCCAAGGGTGGATTGACATGATTATGAGATGCGTCCGGTCAGCCAGATTTTCTGTGAAGCTCAACGGAGGCCTTTCGGAGCTGTTTCTGCCATCTAGGGGCCTCAGACAAGGTGACCCGCTGTCTCCGTACTTGTTTCTGTTTTGTGTGGAAGGGTTCTCGGCCTTGTTGAAGAAGGCTCAGCAAGATAATCGCATTTGTGGCGTGTCTTTTGGCGGCACTGGCCCCCAAGTTACTCACCTATTGTTTGCTGATGATAGCATTGTTTTCTTGGAGGGTTCACAAGGCAACATGGAGGCCCTCAGGAATATTTTGCAAGTGTATGAAGGTGCGTCCGGGCAGAGGGTAAACCTTCAGAAGTCTTCTATCTTCTTCGGGAAAGGATGCCATGAAGACAACAAGGTTGCTCTGAAAGGAGTTCTTGGGATTAACTCTGAAGCGCTGAGCGAGAAGTACTTGGGTCTCCCAACGGCGGTGGGCAGATCCAAGGATGGGACCTTCAAGTATGTCAAGGAGAGTGCTAAGGGCAAAGTAATTGGTTGGAAGGGTCAAGGGCTTACCAAAGCTGCCAAGGAAGTTATGAACAAATCTGGGTTGCAAGCGACACCGACATTCACCATGAGTTGTTTCAAACTCTCGAAGAAAACGTGCCGGAACCTGACATCCATCTCTTCCAACTTCTGGTGGGGTTCAGCTCATGGTGAAAACAAGGTGCATTGGGTTGCATGGGACAAAATGTGTATGCCAAAGAGAGAGGGTGGTATGGGATTCAGAAATTTCGAAGCCTTCAATCAAGCTCTTCTGGGGAAGCAAGCATGGAGGCTCATGCAAGTTCCCGATTCGTTGTGTGCCAGGGTGCTCCGCGCGAGATACTTTAAAGACTCGTCTATCATGTCTGCTACCTGCCCTTCCAACGGGTCCTTTACCTTTCGGAGTATCCTCCATGGTCGAGACCTTCTGAGGGAGGGATTGGTGTGGAGGATTGGGGATGGGTCCAAAATCCTCATCCACCACGACAATTGGATCCCTAGGAAGGGCTCACTACGGCCACTGGGACAGACTTTCATTCAGGGTACTACGCGGGTGGCTGACCTAATGACCGAGGATGGTCGCATGTGGGACGAAGCTAAATTCGATGGTATGTTCTCTCCTGAAGACGCTGTGGACATAAAGCAGATTCCGATGGGAGGGAATGGAGTGGAGGATATCCTGGCCTGGAACTACACTAAAGATGGTGAGTACACGGTTCGATCTGCGTACCACCTGGCAATGAGCATGAGAAGGGCGGCGTCCGGACGGCCGGGGCCGTCGTCTTCGGTGGTGACTCATAGAAACTGGCTTGCGATGTGGAGCTCTCATGTGCCCAATAAGGTTAAAGTTCATACCTGGAGACTCATGTCTAATGGATTGGCTACTGGTTCTGAATTGCACCGGAGACGGATTAAGCCAGGGGTCTTCTGCCCGGTGTGTGGTAGGGAGGAGAGTTTGCTACATCGCTTTTGGTCTTGCTATCACTCAACGCTGTTCTGGCAAGAGTTGGCGGACAGGAAATGTGTTGTACCAAGCTTTCTGCCGGCCGGGATTTCGTCCAATCATGCTGTTGGGCGATGGCTTTGGGGCTGGATGGGTGAGGCCAGGGACGAAGAAAGGGAAATGCTCATGCAGGGTGTCTATGGTCTGTGGCTTGCCCGGAACGAGACGAGGGAAGGCACTCGAATCAAAGCTGCCCCGGATGTTGCCGCTTCTGTTTCCGTGTTCATGGACGAGTGGAACGAGGTGGTGAAGAAGAAAGCCAGGGAAGCTACAAAACCGGCGCCCGAGCCGTGGCAGGCGCCGACGCCGGGATGGATGAAGGCCAATGTGGACGGGGCCACCTCCAAATCTTCTGGAAATGGGGGTGGGGGAGTGGTTCTCCGCGATCATGAAGGAGCTTTCCGGGGGGCGTTGGCCCAGTTTTTCCCGCACACATCAAAGCCTGAGCTGGTGGAGTTGAAGGCGTGCAGACAAGCGCTGCTGTTTGGGCGCGAGCTCGGAGTGCAACCGTTGCTGGTGGAGATGGACTGCAGAGAAGCGGTGAGCATGATCAATGGATCTGGCAGGAATCTCTCGGTGGCAGGCCCGATTGTTGAAGACATCAAAAGGTTGATGCGCGAATGGCATGGCTGTAAGGTTTCTTGGAGACGCAGGACTGCGAACAAGGCAGTTCATATTCTGGCTAAGCTAGCGGTAGGGGACGAGGTGTGTGTTGAATGGCGGATGTCGCCGCCTGACTGTATCCTTAGTGTGTTAGCGGACGAAATTCCCAACTTTGCTTCATATATTTGATGTTTCCCCTAAAAAAAGAATGATGAATGCATCATGCATGGCATCTGGACGTGCGCTCTGTGTACCTGTGTATTACTGAGGGTGAGACAAGTCGCTGCCGCTTGTATACAATCATACGATCCACGTGTAGTTGCGTAAGATATATGGAGTACAATCTAATTGAGTTTGACCCGCAAAAAAAAATCTGATTTGACTTTGACTTGCAGACGTGAGAGATTCGACGGCCGGGTTGCGCTTCGTCACACGACAGGTGCCAGATCGAATCAAATCAAATATCTTTGGTCTCCCTTCACTGAAAGATCAAATCAAGTGCCTTTCCGGGAATCTACCGCACCGAGAAATACAAGAATCTGCCGAGCATCTGTTTCTTCACTCCGTTGTTTTCAGCTGAAACTTCACCCGCTCCGGGAGCCGAGTCCGTGGAGCGGCGAGACTCCGATCATGCCCCAAATCCCTCTCATTTCACCTCCCGCTCTTGGTTGTATTACTACCTGTTGGTTTTGATCTGACGGCTTAAACAAGCCAGATTAGATCTATTAGTCTAACCGAAAAAAAAGAGAAAGAAGGGATAACGATAAGTGAAGGGTCCACGTACCAACGTACGTGAGCCTCGATCAGAACTAATGCGCCCTAATCGGGGGCGCCCAAAAACCAACTCAGGTTTTGGGTCCCCTGTCGCCAGCGCCATATAAAAGGATACAGGAGAGAGCTGGCCACCTGCGTGATCACAATTCACGTACGGTTTCACTCCCCTCCCGATATTCTCTCACCCCATCCGATCAGGGGGAGCGCTGCAGCGGGAAGACCAAAGCCAGCCGCCGCCCCCGTCCCCGGCCAGTCCCGGTGGCGTCCTGAAGGAATCAGGACGTCGAGGAGAACATCTACTTCGACTACATCACCCCTGCATCACGCCTGCACCGAGCAGGCGATCATGTCCACTCCCGTGACATGTAAAGAAACCCTAAACCCTTCTTTGTTCATGTTGTGAGGTGATCTAGGTGCAATTAGATTCTGCTAATGGCATCTCATAGATGCATAATTAATCCAACAATGGTATCAGTCGCCAATTCTGATTGCATTAGGTCCCTATATTATTGATCTGTAGATCAACATCAAGTTTAGATCAAGTCAGGATTAGGGTTTTTTATGATCAAGATTTAAAGTTTTAGCCTGATGCTCATGCTACTGTTTGCTGTTCATGCCAATTGCCATCTGCAAATAATTATGTGATACCCTTAATGCTCATGGTTCTGTCACGGATAAGAATAAATCATGTTTAAGTACTGGTTTCTTTTTTTTTGCTAAGCACATTAGAAGGCAGAGGTCTGAACACTATACAAACAGTAGAATCCCCACATCAAGAACCCTAGAAAAAATCCCCAATTTCGGTAGAGCCCTAATTTTTCAATTAAGCATGTTTTTTTTCACCAATTAAGCTCTGATGAATACGATTTCTGGGGAGAATGAGATGAAATCCTCACCTAATGTGCCGCGTACTCGCCTGTTCCCTTCGGGGCCCGTGCAGCGCCCACCGTTGCGCGAGGGCGAAGACGCCGCGACGCCGCCGTCCTCGGGACGACGCGCGGAACGCAGTTGAGCCGCCGCCGCCTCCGCCCGAATGGACGCGCCCTTGTCTTGGCCGACGCCGAGCAAGTCGCCGTTGCTCCTCATGCCGCGGTGGCCGGCGTCCCTCCTCCCTCCTTGATGTGCCATCTACACGGACGCCGGGGCAACGTTCGACGGGGGAGCGCACGGGATTCATCCTGCTGCACGCTCCTCCGGCGAGCGCAGCCGCCGCGCCGCCATGGCCGGCGCGCCTCGAGCCGCCGTAGTGCCGCCGCTCTCTTCGCGAGCTTGAGATGCGGGGGGGTCGGGGGAACTGAGCTAGGGTTCTGGATCGGGCGGCTGTTTTGTTCCGATCGGGAGCGATACGGACCGTCCGATTCAATTGAATGGCTGTAAGCGACGTGCGGCTCCCAGCCGGGCCGTCGGGGGTTTAACGGGCCATATCCGGCCGCGGGCTTCAGCCCAGGTTGTTTCGGTCCAGCAAAAAAAAACGCTACTGGACTGAGCTGCATTTCGGACAGCCGTGGGGTTCTTGGGCCAAAATCTGTGTCGCCATTTTCTGTTTTTCCGGTGCGTTAAAGTTAATAGTTATTATGTTTTTGCACCGTTTAAAACAGAAAATGCATAAAAATATAATGAACACATTATTATTCTGGGTAAAATTGAACCAACGAGATATTTTATTCAGGATTTATTATGTGTTTTTGGATGATGAACCTTTTTTAGACATCAAATAATGATAATATTTTTTTTATGTTGATGTTTAAATTGAGAATGAAATGACTCTAATTTTAATTCGGACCAACGTTGTTTTATTATTATGAGTCATCCCCTATGATATTTTAATTTCATGTTTTTTTCTGCCCAACGGTGTTTTGACATGGAGTTGAAATTAAATACTTGGCATGTTTGTTTATTTACCAACGTAAATTTATAATCATGCAAGTTTACTTATGAACTTTTATGATGATTTCAGCTTCCGCTCCATTCCGGTCCGACACGATCGAACCACTTACGGGGAGTAACTTCCCTCGTTGGAAGTCCCAAGTCGAATTATGTTTCGGTTGTAATGAATTTGACTATGCCTTGAGGGAAGAAAAACCTGTGGCACCTGTGGCAGGTGTCACAGGGTATGCAGAACTCAAGAAGGAGTATGATGTTAAGATGGAAAAGTGGAATAAGTCCAACCATATTGCGCTTCTCATCATGAAAGCGACAATATCGCCGGACATTTCTGAAGCACTCCCTAAGAAAGATACTGCTAAAGATTTCCTCACTGAAATGGAGGAGCAATTTAAAGGCTCCGACAAAGTGTATGCTCATGAGCTTTTTGCTAAACTTCTTCAGAAATACACTATTGACGGAAATGTTAGGCAGCACATATTGAGGGTGGTAAATGCTTTCACCAAGCTTAAGGCTTTGGAGTGTTCTTTAAGTGAAGCCCTTCTTGTCATAATTATTCTTGAGTCTCTTCCTGAAGAGTTTGAACAATTTAAGGTCAACTATAACTCTCTAAAGGAAAAATGGCCACTCTCTGAGATGACCGCAAGGATCGTCCAGGAGGAAGAAAGGATCATGAGGCAGAAGAAAGACCATGTCTTTCATGTTGGCTCTAACAAGAGAAAGCATGACGGACAAGGTTTCCCTAAGCCTCAGAAAAGGCAAGTCAAGAAAGAAGGCACTAAGCCATTCAACCCTAAGGCATTCAAGGGTAAAGAAGCCGGTGGTTCTTCTTCTGCTCCTAGCAGCTCCACTGCTGGAGAAAATGCTTGTAACTTCTGCAAAGAAGAGGGACACTATCAAAGGGACTGCCCAGGCTTTCTAAAATGGATGAACAAAAGAGGTATTGATGAAATTACTTTTGTAGATGAATCACTTTATGTTGATTTTTCAATAAAGTCATGGTGGATTGATTCAAGGGCAACCACTCACGTTGCTAACTCTATGCAGGGATTCGATACGATCCAAACCATAAGAGGAGGAACAAGAAAGCTTAAGGTTGCGAACGGAGTTGAGGCCGATGTTGAAGCTGTGGGATCTCTCACGTTGGAGCTACACACTGGCCACACTCTTAGATTGAATAATGTTATTTATGTGCCTACCTTAAGTAGGAATTTGATTTCAGTTTCTCGTTTAGATGATGATATGTATGAGTGTCATTTTGGCAAGAAACAATTTGCTTTGATCAAATGTAATAAGAATGTAGGCATCGGTGTTAGACGAGGCCAACTATACATGTTATCTCTTCATAATGATTCAGTTATGCATGTGAGTGATGAAATTAATGTTGAGAAGAAATGGAAAGGAGTAAGTAATTCTTCGAAATTGTGGCATTGTCGTTTGGGCCACATTTCGAGGGGGAGAATGGAACGCTTAGTTAAAAATGAAATACTCCTCCCATTAGACTTCTCAGATGCAGACAAATGTGTCGACTGCATTAAAGGAAAATTTGCAAAAACAATTAAGAAAGGAGCAGTTAGAGCCACAAGGGTTTTAGAATTAATTCACACCGACATATGTGGACCCCTTAATGTTAAGTCTGTAGATGGTTTTGATTCGTTCATTACATTCACAGATGACTTTTCCCGCTATGGGTATATTTATCCCATACGTGACCGATCGGAAGCTTTGGAGAAATTCAAAGTCTATAAAGCGGAGGTTGAAAATCAACTGAACGCAAAAATCAAAGTTGTACGGTCTGATCGCGGGGGAGAGTATTATGGTAGGCATGCTCCTTATGGGCAGATTCCTGGACCTTTTGCCAAGTTCTTATCTGAAAATGGAATCATTGCTCAGTACTCAATGCCTGGTGAACCATAACAAAATGGTGTGGCCGAGCGCCGCAACCGCACCCTTATGGATATGGTGCGAAGCATGCTTAGTCACTCGAGTTTACCAGTAAGCCTTTGGATAGAGGCATTAAAGACAGCTGCACACATACTAAATCTTGCTCCAACTAAGTCAGCACCTAACACACCTTACGAGATGTGGGCGGGAAAGAAACCGAGCTTGAATTACTTACGGGTGTGGGGTTGCCCTGCTGAAGCTAAAGTTTTCAATCCACAACTTAAGAAATTGGATCCAAAAACAGTTAGTTGTTTCTTCGTTGGATACCCTCATAGGGGAAAGGGATATCGTTTTTATTGTCCAAGTCACACCACCAAGTTTGTGGAGACTAGACAAGCGGTATTTTTTGAGGATAATGAGGTCACAAATTTAAGGGAGATCGATCTTGAGGAGAAGCGGGTTTGTGTACCATCCCCGACTATCCAAGAGATTGTTTTTCCAATACGAAGAAATGTGACATCTGATGATCCTGAATCTCACGGTTCAGTCTCTCAGTCGAATGGTGATCCAGAAACTAATAATGAGAATCCAAACACAAATGAGGATCTCCGAGAAAATAATGAAAATGATGATGTTCCACCACCACCTCCGCCCATGGGTAGACCACGGCGTGAGAGGAAGAAAGCCATATCAGATGATTATATCACTTTTTTGATGGAGGACATGAATGATATGGGAAAGGTGGAGGATCCAACCTCATATAAGGAAGCCATTAAAAGCGAAAATTCGTCCAAATGGTTGGTTGCCATGGAAGACGAGTTGAAATCTATGGGCTCAAACGACGTATGGGACTTAGTAGAAGTTCCCGATGGAGCTAAGAAAGTAGACTGCAAGTGGGTCTACAAAATCAAGTATGATTCCAAAGGGAATGTCGAACGGTTCAAGGCAAGGCTAGTGGCAAAAGGGTATACACAGAGAGAAGGCATTGATTATAAGCAAACTTTCTCTCCTGTGTCAACCAAGGATTCTTTCAGAATCATAATGGCATTAGTAGCTCATTACGACCTGGAACTACACCAAATGGATGTTAAAACAGCATTTTTAAATGGTGACTTAAAAGAAGATGTCTACATGGCTCAGCCAGAAGGCTTTGTTGTGGAAGGAAAGGAACATTTAGCATGTCGTCTAAAAAAATCAATTTATGGCTTGAAGCAAGCTTCAAGAGAGTGGTACCTCAAGTTTGATAAAATTATCAAAACTTTTGGTTTCACCGAAAATATTGTGGACAACTGCATATACGTTAAGTTTAAGGGCAGTAGGTTCACATTTTTAGTCCTATACGTTGATGACATATTGTTGGCATGTAGCGATAAGGATATGCTGCATGAGACCAAGAATTTACTGTCATCCAGTTTTGATATGAAAGATCTTGGTGAAGCCTCGTATGTCCTCGACATCGAGATTCGTCGAGATAGGTCCAGAGGAACGTTAGGACTATCTCAAAAGGCATACTTTGAGAGAGTACTGAAAAAATTCAATATGCATAAGTGCTCACCCTCACCTGCTCCTATAGTTAAGGGCGATAAGTTTGGGACATTTCAATGTCCGAGGAACCAATGTGAAACTGATCAGATGAAGTCGGTTCCTTATGCTTCAGCTGTTGGAAGCATCATGTATGCTCAAGTGTGTACACGCCCAGACTTATGTTTTGTAACCGGGGTGCTTGGCAGATACCAATCAAATCCAGGACCGGACCACTGGAAGGCTGCAAAGAAAGTCTTGCGTTATATGCAAGGAACTAAGGACTTCATGCTTACATATAAAAGAACTGATAACCTAGAAATTGTTGGTTATTCAGACTCTGATTTTGCCGGGTGTGTGGATAGTATGAGATCCACGTCAGGTTATATATTCACACTCGCGGGAGGAGCTATATCGTGGAAAAGCTCCAAACAAACGTTAACTGCTGGATCTACGATGCAAGCAGAATTTGTAGCATGTTATGAGGCCACCGGGCAGGCTGTATGGCTAAAGAATTTTATACCCGGACTTAAAGTGGTTGACAGCATATCTAAACCAATTTTATTGTACTGCGATAATGAACCAGCAGTTTTCTATACGAGTAACAACAGGTCAAGTAATGCTGCCAGACACATTGACATAAAGTATCGTGTTGTGAAAGATAGAATTCAGGATCAAACAGTTGATGTTAAACATATAAGAACGAAGCATATGCTTGCGGATCCGCTAACAAAAGGCTTACCACCCAGTATCTTTCGTGAGCATGTTGCCGGCATGGGACTACTGGAGGCCTGATGATTCTGGAATAAGAGGACCATTAAAATAAACCACTCCCCAATTAGTAAAATGTTTTCCATTTCGAAATAGGCGGGTGTACTATAAGTGTTGAGGTTCTATGGCGTTTTGAGCTGTTGTAACACCTCACTTTGGTACATCATTCCTATGTAGAATGGGCGAATGAAGTTAAGCCTAACGATCAAGGGGGAGAATGTTGGTTTTGATCTGACGGCTTAAACAAGCTAGATTAGATCTATTAGTCTAACCGAAAAAAGGGAAAGAAGGGATAACGATAAGTGAAGGGTCCACGTACCAACGTACGTGAGCCTCGATCAGAACTAATGCGCCCTGATCGGGGGCGCCCAAAAACCAACTCAGGTTTTGGGTCCCCTGTCGCCAGCGCCATATAAAAGGATACAGGAGAGAGCTGGCCACCTGCGTGATCACAATTCACGTACGGTTTCACTCCCCTCCCGATATTCTCTCACCCCATCCGATCAGGGGGAGCGCTGCAGCGACGGGAAGACCAAAGCCAGCCGCCGCCGCCGTCCCCGGCCAGTCCCGGTGGCGTCCTGAAGGAATCAGGACGTCGAGGAGAACATCTACTTCGACTACATCACCCCTGCATCACGCCTGCACCGAGCAGGCGATCATGTCCACTCCCGTGACATGTAAAGAAACCCTAAACCCTTCTCTGTTCATGTTGTGAGGTGATCTAGATGCAATTAGATTCTGCTAATGGCATCTCATAGATGCATAATTAATCCAACACTACCTGATGTGTGTTTGTGTGCACCTTCTGGTGCCACTTGGACCAACGCGTTGTACTGTGGCTGGTGTCGCATGCACGGATGTCCTACCTCCCTACCTAGACTGATTGTCTGGTGTTGCATGCACGGATGCCCGGCCAAGCTAATCGCAACCTAACCTCGCGTCATCATCTTCTTCTATTTTGCCAGGGAAAGCCTCCTGTCATCTTATTGTTGTGGATATAGTTTTTGTTTTAACAACGATTTTTACAGGCACTAGCCGGTGTTTACTATGAACAACAAGTTCGTGAGAAGTTACTATCGTGGTACGCACTGTATTTATTCTCGCAAAAAATAGTACACTGCGTTTATGAAAACAAGTTCAGATGATGCACATACTTACCCACATTTTTTTTATGATGCACATAAATAGCATTTGTTTTCTCAAAAAAAAGTATCTGGACGGGGCCATGCCGTCAGTTTTCGGGCATGCTCCACTACTTCTCGAGTAGTATATTTTAAGTTAGGATGTAACGATCCTCCAAAAAAAAAGTTAGGATGTAACGTGCGTGCCTACACGAACGTTTCAAAACAAAAATTAGGAGTATGGCCGTTAAATACTACTCCCTCCGTCCCATAATATAAGAGCGTTTTTTACACCAGAGATTGGAGGGAAAAAACAGTTGCTCTGCTCCTGGATCGCTAGCTACTGTGCTGGATGCTGCTCTGCTCTGAAACTGGATCGCTGCTGTGCTTGTCAACTTTGCTCTGCATCCCTGATCGATCGAATCAGCCAAGTGCCTCCACCACCATGGACCATTGGACCGTGGGCACTGCTTCTGCAGTTCACGCATGCAAAAGCACTCAGCGGTTCATCCCTTGATCTGCACCGCTACTTCAACAAGACCTTAATTCAATTCCCAAGTAAAGACAGAGAAACCTGTGGACTTCCTAGGCTTTCAGATAATAAATACTGAAGACAAAACCACACACTGCATTTCTTTTTGCTTACAATGGGACTCCATCGACAGAAAACACTTGTTTGCAGCCATAAACAGTGGCAACAGGCGGATTCGATCGGTGCATGGAAACAAGTCCAGCTGAATTCGGCGAGCGAATGCGATACATAATATAAACCGAATGTCGAGGGACTGAATCAGATCAACCGTATACACAACATAACAAAAGATGTCCCCGCAAAAACCCCTAAAAAAGAACATAACACAACATGCACAAGGAGCAACATGCGTACTAGCAAATCAAGCAACAACACTAATAAACAGAAGCCAGGTAGGTTACATGTTCGATTCTGCAACCGCAAAGCATCATCCATTAAAGGTTCTCACGACTTCTAAACCGGTTAACTACGGCCGTTCTTTCTGCAAATGGTGACCAATTAGACGGGAGACATACTCTCATCACCCAACCTACATAATATAAAACTAATTCCTGCCCCAAGATAGATAGATGGTTTGGCAGCCAAAATGGAAGCAGAGTCTACCAGACATTCGAGCAAAGCATATGGTAGCTAGTCAGTGGTAACTCAATGGTTTTACTCCATGTCATCTAGCTCGAGCTGCCCAGAATGGGTGAGGAACTTGTGGTCTGTGCTCCCCGAGCCCATGAATGAAGGCGTCTGCAGCGCATCAGCAAGCATGCTATGGAACTCCTCCAGTTCCTTCGGTGCCTGCTCTTCCAGCACCTCCTTCTCAACCTCCAGCCCCATGAGACCCATAGCCCACGCCACCCGTTGAGACTGCACCTCAGAGATTATTGCTTCTTCCTCCTGTGCAGTGACCAGAGAATATCATCAATAAATTAGCACCAATGAAATGGAAAAAGAAAAGGAAACAAAGGGCTCGTTTCCTAGTAGCGGTTTTCCAACCGCAAGAGGATTGGAGATGGGAAAGGGATTTGGCAAACCTTTCCCTCCACCCAATCCCCACTCCCCAATCTCCAACTGGTTGTTTGGATGTCAAGAATAGATGTAACGAAGTCTTGTACTCGTACTAAAGGCCAAAATTCTCAAGCTGCTGCCTGAAACCTACTACTACTGGAAGCAAAAGATAGCACCATGACCATGGAAATGTAATATTTATGCTGTTTTGGCGATAGCTTTGCAAGAGTTGCCGCTGCTGATGCTCAAAGCGTGAGCCGACCAAAGAATGTCAGAACCACTGTGACCTCATAGCAGATTCTACAACACAACAACCTCTCAATTTACATGCTTATGAAGATATTGCTCTATCATCTTGCACAGCAACAAAAAAGAACTTTGAGTTGCAACAAAAGTCATTTCATACACAAAGCATCGGTAACAAAGTAGTCACGGCAGGGCCTCGGTATTGGTAGCACAGTAGTCAGATGACTCGGGCACAAAAGGGTGACTATTATTCTCTAACATCATAGACATGTGTGGGAAAAGAACATGCTCTCTTAGTCCAGAACTGATTTCTTGGCAGTGATAACATGGGAATGCAGAACAAAGAAGCAGACTGAGTAGTAGAGTTTGATGCCAATGAAGTTTCGGTGTAGCAGCAATTACAGGTTCAAAACAAGTTGCTATTCTTGGGCCCCATTGAAATTTCAGCACAATAACAGATATAACAGTGCGAAGATACAAAACTTTAGCATTTGACTTCAGTTAATAACAAAAGAAAAATATAACAGTGTACAGCTATAATCTAAAGGTTCATGTGGAAGCACCAACTAAACTCGCTTACCTAAAGAATAGTAGAAGGGAAGAAACAAGAACCAGAACAAAAGATTGGAACATATTGCCTTGAGAAGAGGCAACGTACGAGCACCTCTGGTCAGGAGCTCTCCATAGCACAATCTTGCAATTTAAGTAAAAAATGACACCATAATGGGCTAGTCTACACACAAGTGACAATTTGGGGGAAGAGAAGAAACACTTAGCCATCACAAAACAACCAAGACGGACGTCATGTATCCGCAAGAACGCATCATTACATAGGATAAAATGATAGTGTAGCCCCGCATATGTGCAATCTGATGCCACACACTCTTGACAAGCAACCAAATTCTAGCCAAAAAAGATGCAACCGAGGGAGAATATAATATAGAATTAGTTCCAATAAGAAAAATGGGAAACGGGGAACTGACTGACCTTGGATTCGGGGTAAATAAAATAATCAAAGGCCAGCTCTTTTTTTTGCCTTAACTGACTGGCCATGGATTCAGAGTAAATGGAATAATCAAAGACCAGCTCTGGAGAGGACCTTTCCAAAGCACTTTTTTTGCGGCTGTCCAAAGCATAATCTTGCACGCCATAGCAAAAAATAAGCCATAATGGACTAGTCTACACACAACCGATAATTTGGGACAAGAAAAAGAAACACATAACTATTCCAAAAACAACCAGAGCATTAGACGGCTGTCACTCATGTATCAGAAGGAACGCATTGCTGCATAGGATAAACTACAACCAAATCACAACGGATAAATGATAGCGTAGCTACATTGGATGCGAATGCTGCCGACAAGCAACATACTCTCGACATGGTCAGTGAGTAACCTGATACAACGTACTCTACCAAGCAACCAAATTTTAGCAGTTTTTTCTAGAGAATATCAGTAAATAATTAGCAGCAAGAAAGAAAGGGGGGAAACGGGGAACTGGCTCACCATGGACTCCGGGTAAGCGACCGCGTAGGGGATCTGGAGCCTGTTCTTGAGCACGGCGATGCTCTCGTCCAGCGCCTGCATCTCCCGGGGCGAGAACAGCGTCCGGTCGATGATCTCCTTGAACCCTTCTTCCACGGTGGCCTTGGCCTGCAGCTTGTTGGCCAGCATCACCTGGTTGACGAGGCGGACGGCGCCGGAGTCGACCATGGCCTTGAGCTTGACGGCGGCGTTGATGGCCGCGTCCGCCTCGAGTTGGCAGCAGGGGACCTCCTCCCCCTTCTCCTTAGAGGACCGCAGCAGCTCCTCCACGTCGTCGAGGGTGGTCACCGGGTGAGGCGTGGCCGCCATCGGAGGAGCCGGAGGGGAGTGAGAGTGGGAGGGGAGGAGGGGATCTAGGTCTTTGTTTTCTTCAGGGTGAGCGAGTGAGAGAGACAGCGACCTTATCTGTTGGGCGACGGGGGAACCAACCAAACGTGTCGGGCGGGCCGCACTGCATTGTGGTCGTGGCTTGTGGGTCAGGGTGCAAGCGGCGCGGGACATCCCGCTCGGCCGCCACGCCGCCCCGCAAAAATAGCCCACAAAATGCCGTTGGGCTGACCGCGTCGTGTGTAACGGGCCCAAGCGGTCACGCCGCTGAGTCCAGCGGGCTTGCCGCATATCCTGCATATCCCGCATAAGTTCTAACCTTGCTTCGCCCACCTAAAGCTTCTTCGTCGCCACCTCCTCGACGACGACCTGCTCCTCGCCGCTGACGCCCTCCGCGAGCTGGCCTTTTTCACTATTCTGACACTTTGAACGAACTTTGTCATAAAATGAACTCGACATGAAAGTATTTCACGATCTGACCTTTTTAGCAACGCCATAGCCCGCGGCGTTTCTACCCAACATAAAAACGCCGAGCTAGACAGCGTTTTTGACCAAAGAAAAAACGTCGAAGTGGCTTGGCGTTTCTCACCAGGTAAGCAACGCCAAAGTTCATGGCGTTTGTCACCAAGTAAGAAACGCCATAAGGCTTGGTGTTTAGACCCTAGTTATGAATCAGTTTTTTACGTTGGCGTTTCTAAGAAGGTCGGAAACGTCGCCGACCTTGGCGTTTCTAGCCTGGCGTCTCTAGCGGCTGAGGAGAAAGACCCCGACGGGGCAGCGGGTGGGCTGGGTGCCAGTGAAGAAACGCCAAGCCCTATGGCATTTCTTAGCTGGTCTGCAACGCGAGCTACCTCGGCGTTTCTTATTTGGACAGGAACGCTAGCTAGCTCGGCGTTTTCATTTGGGCAGAAACGTCACGGCCTATGGCGTTGCTAAAAAGGTCAGATCGTGAAATACTTTCATGTCGAGTTCACTTTGTGACAAAGTTTGCTGAAAGGGTCAGAATAGTGATTTCGGCCCCGCGAGCTCTTCTCCGCCTCCCGGCCACCCCCGTCTCCGGAGCAACCGCCAGGTCCCCTCCAAATCTTGGTACGTTCGCGCTGATGCTGATGCTTATGCCTGATTCGTGCCCGCTTTTTCTTGTTCGTCGGCGGTCGGGCCAGGCGGCCGGAGGTCGATGCGCGGGGTCATCGGGGCGGCGATGTGTGTGTGCGTGTGTGAGAGAGAGACAGAGAGAGGCGTGACGTACAGATCGGCTGCTTCTGATGAGAGGGATTGAGAGAGAGAGATGCTTCGGCCTTGAGCAATTTGCAGAGGGAACAAGATGCTCCATACGCTGCCCATGTGTATGCACTCTGTTCCATGCAATGCGGCGTTAGGCATAATCTTCTGCCCTGCAAAGCTGTTATTTCTCACAAATTTCTGACTATGTATGTCGGGTGATACAATTTTCTTACCCTCTATTTCCAGTGGTTCTGTTGCGTAGTTGTTCTATCAGGAAAACAGAGTTTTGTCTCTGATGTTCTGAATTTTTGCTTCACGGTTCATTGTAGCTTCAATAGTATCTCTGCGGCTGTTGTGGGTCATCTTTGGTATTCTCATTAAGTTGATGTATATGATGCAGTGCTCATGTATGTTTTGCCTGGGTGTAGGTTCCTTGCGTTCCTCTGATATACGGTCAGAAGAACTCCTTGTTTATTGAGCAATCATGGTAGGGTCGACGGCACCATCTCCACATCGGGACTGCCCTACAGAAATCCTCGATGGAGATGTTGTCCCTCCACCGCCTCCCTCACATGCTGAAGTTGTTGTTCCTCCGTCATTTCCCTCCTTGATTGAAGCTGCTGTTTCGTCACCGTCCGCTTCAGCAAGGGCTCCTGCAACCTTGTCGCGCCCTTTCCTCTCCAAGAACAAAGGCCATGCATCCAAGAACAAAGGGCATGCGTCAACTGAACAAGTCGATGCACCTACAACACTTTGCTCCCTTGTCCTAATGACCCAAGATACTCACCAAGGTACATGGTGCTCCCTTGCCTTTTAATCTTGATGGGTCATCTACTCTCTATGTAATAGTAGCTTGGACAAAGAGAGGGTGAACTGAGATAGTGCTTTGGAATAGTTCATATGTTTGCATACACGAGAGCTTGAGAAAAGCTGGAGACTAGTTATATATACTACTAGATGTAGAGATTGGAAATGCAAATGTTAACTTATATATTATTTGCAATTGGGCCCAGTATTGTTTGCAACCAGATACAACAGCATGAAAATTGTGCTCTTACTTATCCATTATTTGTGTGATTGAAAACAGGTTACTCAGGAGAAAAGCAAAGACTCCCAAAACCCCCACCAAAGAAGAGGTTGAAGTCACCGTTAGTGGTGCCCATAGTGGGATCCCCAGGGGTTAATGCCGTGTTATCTCAGGCATCCCCAAGATTAGGTGTGAAACGATCGTCGCCAACACTGCCTCAGATTCCTTGTAAGTTTTAATGTCTATTCTACACACACATGTTAAGTTTTAATGTCAATTGTGCGCATATCTCAAATGTCTTGGCATAAGTTATTTGTTCATCTCAAATTCCGTAGGTCTTTCACATAAAAGAAAAAGAAGGAAACTTAAATCTGAAATCTGGAATGATTTTGATCCTGTGTATGATGGCAACAAACTCAAGGAAGCCCACTGTAAACATTGCAAGAGAGTTTTTGGTTGTAGAAGAGCAGCTGGTACTAATCATTGCATTAGGCATTTGTTAGTTTGCGAGGAAAGAGCCAAGATCAATGAGTTTCTCGACTCAGTAAAATCAGCCATGCCACAACCTGATCCAAATAGTCTAGAGAAACGGAACTATGACCCCGAGAGAGCTCATTGGGAGTTGGTGAGGATGATTTTTGTTCATGAATTGCCATTCTCTTTTGTGGAATACGAGGGATTTAGAAGATTTGTGTACAGTCTAAATCCCACATTTGAGGTGGTGTCTAGGACGACAATAAGAGTTGATTGCCTCATGCTATTTCATGAACAAAGGGAAAATTTTTGAGAGGCTATACAGAACTTAACATCTCGTGTCTCTTTAACCGCCGACATGTGGACTTCAAGTCAAGCCGTGAGCTATATGTGTATAACATGCCATTTTGTTAGTACGACGAAGTGGAAATTGCAGAAAAAAGTGATTTGGTTTTGCGAGGCAGAAACACCACGTAATGGACCAAATTTATTTAATATCATGTTAGAATGCATGAAATATTGGGGTTTGCCAAAGAAGATTTTCTCCATCACGCTAGACAATGCATCAAATAACAACTCGTGTGTGAAGTACATCAAATCTAATCTGCTAGGAAAGAATTTCCTACCTTGTAAAGGAGATCTTTTACATGGTCGATGTGCAGCTCATGTGATCAACCTTATTGTCCAAGATGGGTTGGAGATTACATGCAAAGCAGTGGATAATATCAGGGAAAGCATCAAGTTTGTTAGAAGCTCCCCCACTCGGAAACAGAAATTTAAGAAAATAGTTGCACAAGAAGGCATTGGTTGCAAAAAGAGCGTATCTCTAGACGTTGTCACACGGTGGAATTCAACGCATTTGATGATCAAAACAGCCCTAGAGTATAGGAGAGCATTCACCGCTATAAAGTTGCAGGACACAACATATACATGTTAACCTACAAATGTTGAATGGGAAACGGCACAATCTGTTTGCAGCTTGTTAGAGCTTTTCCTTGACGCAACTATGGTGGTATCCGGTACATTATATCCAATGGCTCATTTGTATTTCCACCAACTTTGGAAAATTCATCTAACATTGCAAAGAGAGGCCAACCAGACCGATATTGTCATCAAATCCATGGTTGAAGCAATGCAAGAAAAGTTCATGAAGTATTGGAAGCTTTCATTCTTGACCATTTGTATTCCGGTCATACTCGATCCAAGATACAAGTTCAAATTCTTGGAGTTTTGCTTGAAATCTGGACTTGAAAGTGACGCAACGAGATATCTTGCTAAAGTGAAGAGAACATTCAAAGATTTATTTGTTGAATATTCTGTGCATGAGGGTGACTCAAGTATGGGAAATGATCAAGGAACCAGCAATGTTGGTACAAGTACTGATAACCCATGGGATCAATGGAACAAGCATGTTCAACAAAATCAACAAAATCGAGCAAAGCTGAGTGAACTTGATATTTACCTAAAAGATGAAATTTGCCCGCAAGAAGATGGCTTCGACATACTATCCTGGTGGTGCATAAATGCACACAAGTACCCCATAGTATCTCGGATAGCAAAGGATGTACTGGTTGCACCTGCATCTTCTGTAGCATCAAAGTCAGCCTTCTCCACCGGAGGAAGAATACTGAGTGACTATAGGAGCAGAATGATAGAAACCACTGTAGAGGCATTAATCTGTCTACAAGATTGGATGTGACCTCGAGGTAACAAACTCTCTTTTTAGTGATATTTGGCATTCTTTAGTGTTATGATGATATAACTTGTAACGTTTTTTTCTCTCGTTGCAGGAACTAATCATGTTGGCACGATAATAAACGATGTTATTTATGGAACAGGTGCTGATATTGATGCTCATTGATTGCAGCATTAGGTAAGCCTAATCTTGAAATACATATTATCATCTTTAAATCTTGATGGTTGTGTTCCGTCCTCATGGCTGTGTGGTGATGTTTATTTAATTCTTATGATCTAGAAAAATATTAGTTTTTGACATCACATTAGCTCATGCCACTAGTTCTGTTTCCATGTAGGTGGTGCAACAGGATTCATGAACCAGTTGGAGATTCCCAGTGAAATGGATGCTTAATGGACATCACTTGTAATGATCTAGAACATGTTTTGGGTCTAGTTGTATTATAATTATCAGTCACTTCCATATCAGGGGTGGCCTGGTTTAGCTGCAGTAGTTAATTAAATTCATGCTATCTAGTTGAATTCACTGAATGAGCAACATGTTTCAGAGTTCATAGGGTTCTCCAGGAGAATTCGTTGTCTTTTTCTGCCATTTCAAAACTTCTCCTGCTGTACATTAATTGTCTTCCAGAGAATGTTACTGAATGTTATTTCAGAACTTATCCTGCTGCACAAAAGTTCACTGAATGTTTCAACATCATTTTCTGTCATTTTATAACTTCTCCTGCTGTACACTTTCTTTTCAGAAAATGTAACTGGATGTTGGTGGCCTGGTTTAGCTTGTTACTGATGAATGAGCAAACGATACATGTGGCTGCCTGGCGGTCTGTAGTACTAGGAAAATCTAGCTCACGCAGTACTGTGCATGTTTGATACATTTTGTACTATCTGGCGGGTTTTTGCGGGCACAAAGCGGGCTGCCGCATAGTCCGCTAAAAATCAAGCGGCCTAAAGGCGGACAACTGCTGTGGCCGCCGGAAAAGCTGGCTCCCGCTTGGCTGTTCGGCGGGCAGCCGCAACCCGCCCCGCTTGCACCCCCGCTTGTGGGCCAAAAACTGCCGTCGGTCGCCAAACAACAATTTACAAATATAGTTCAAATCATAAAGTTACGAAACACATAATGTCCTGGATTCCTTCTCGTCTTCAACGAGCTCCCTTATTTCTCCCCTCCTTGTGGTGATTCACCAGGCGCAGTGGAGCGCGCCAATCCACCTAGTAATGGAGATACGGAAGGCTGGTGCATCGAAGAGCCAACAAATGAAGATGGTCCGCAAAGGCTAAGACTATAGGATCTTTCGTCGCTTTTTTCAGCGGGTCATCATCAAGTACGTTTGTGTGTGTCTCCGATCAAAAGATCCTCACCTTGGACAGAACCTTGGTTTTTCATAGCTTGCTCCACATGTTCTCTGACCACAAGTGTTACTTTTCTTTTAGAGCTCACATACAGTCATGTCACATTTAAGAAGTTACAAACGCCCGCGGCTACTGGCCAAGCCACAAGTGACACCTAGGTGTATCGTAAATTATTGAGCGTGCAAGGTTATGTGCCTTCTTTGTTGCTTTCCCTTCTCAGTTCTCACATTACAGAAATTTGAAACGCTCAAGGCCCAAGAAGCGGTGCTTGGCCGATCAACACAAAAATGAGATCCTATGTTTAGGATGATGGACTCACTATCCCATGAAAGAGTTTGTAAGATTGGCGGTGATCTTATGGGCCATCTGGTGGGCGAGGAGGAAAGCTATTCATGAGGGGGTCTTCCAGAGCCCATTTTCAACCAACTTTCTCGTCGAACTGTTTATATAGGAGCTGGGAGAAATATCTGAGCAACCAACCGGGATCATGAGGATAGTGCCAAGGTGCATGTTAGCACCTCCAATGGGCTTTGCAAAGATTCATGTTGATGCTGGTCTATCTAGATCAGGTACCGGGGGGACTGCGGCTGCAGTATGCCGAGACTCTGAGTGAAATTATCTCTGGTCTACACACTTGTTATAGACGGTGTCAGAGATGTTGCAACTCTTGAGGCTATTGCATTTAGGGAAGAACTAGCTCTGGAAGATGATCATCTTCACATTGTTATGGTACCCACAGATTCAAAATGAGCTGCAAGTGACATTCTCAATGGAAGCAGCAGGAATTGTGGACAAATAATAGTCGAGATTAGGTTAAGAGCATGGGAATTTAGTTGTACTTTTCATTTTGAAGGCCGGGCATCAAATAGTGAAGCCCATTTGCTAGCCAAATTTTCTCATTCATTAGATCAAGGACGCCACGTGTGGTTGGGCCAACCCCATGATTCTTCTTTTAACACAGTACAAACGCAGACGCTCATACATACGCACATACACTCACCGCTATGAATACATGCACACACACTGTACCCTATTCCTATGAGCACCTCCAAAAGACTAGGTTGACACATTATCTTGGGATTTACAAAGACGCCACAGACGCCTTGTTAGTCCATAGAAACGTCTCCTCCCACTAAACGCACATTGCTAGAAGGTCTGAGATAAATCCAGAAAAATGCGAGCACCAATGTTAACTCTAAGGCTTTAACTCTGGTGCACAGGGATACAACTGTCATCCTAACCATCTACCATAGGTTGGTCCACCCCATGATTCTTTATGTATCCCAAACTATGTTAGCTTTCAGTAATAATAAAGCTTGACACTTCTAGACAAAAAAGTTATAATGCTAAAATTCATCTAGAAAAATATGATGCTAAGATTCTAAAAAAATATATGCTAAGATCTAGTATCTTGTTTCTGTGAACACTAGGTGCTTGACTACTATGGCAACACGTAACAATTTTTTTCAAAGTGGAGGCAAAGATTGCCTCATCTATTAATTGATCAGAAGAAAATTGCCCAGTTAATTACGGAAAACCGGGCGAAAACCAGAACAACAAGGGCCAAGCCCACCCCAAAGACCAATACAGGGAAAGCCCACCCACAACCAACACCGATGACAACCACGTCGCCCACAGACACTAGGTCCATGCCTTCGAAGCTGCAAATCTCTCGAGGCCGCCACCTCGACATCCACTGCTCCGCTGCGCCCTACGCACTCAACTGACACTGCCTTTCGCGGCCGCTGCCCTGACATACCACCGCTTATCCTCGAGCAGCAACGCCGCACGATGCAGCTTCCCGCAGCCCACGCTGCCCAAGACAGCCGCACGCAGACCACGAACGCCGCACCACATATGGGGCCGCCACCACGACATACCTCCACTCACCCTCGAGCAGCAACGCCGCACAATAGAGCTACCTGCAACCCAAGCTGCACATGACAACTGCAGGCAGGCCACGGACTCCGCACCACATCCGAGGCCACCGCCCCGATGTAAAGTCAGACCGCCCCCTCTAGGGCGCATCGACCGGGCCGACACCCCCACCTCCCAAGCGCGACAAGAATGCCACCCAACCAATGTCGAGCAAAAACCCCACCCTCATAGAACTACCACTTGCATTGTTCCGAGATCGCCATCTTGATGCACAAACAGAAACCACCTGGAGCCGCCACCCCAACGCCCACTATCCCTGACGATAAAGAGATCCGTGCGAACTGCAACATACTGACTCTCCAAGGCGGTGCCTCATAGAAGGAAACGACGTAGCCACCGTTATCGCCTGCTTCGACCATCCGAAGCTGGGGAGTACTCCCGGAGAGTCGTGTAATGGAGCTCCACGACAACACCTTAAAGAAGGGGAGCGACACCATGGTGCCGCCGTTGCCGGCACCGACCCAAGGTCAGGGTTGGACTTTCGCCCGTAGCTCCACCACACCTCCGAATCTGAGCAGATCTGAAACACTGCACATCACACAATCCCCATGGTCGACGTCCACCGGCTCTGAGTGACCTGCCAGCTACAGCACCTCCCACTTCGTTGGCAGAACTACCACCACTCAGCGTGGATCCTCGGAGTAGGAACAAGATCCACGCGCGACGACCAATCCGTCGGCAAGATCCGGCGGCGTCAGGCATGGGGCCGCTGCCCCGGCATCCTCCAATCCCCTCGGACGAAGCGGGCCCTTGGCACTGATGCGTTTCCAACGTATCTATAATTTTTGATTGTTTCATGCTATTATATTATCCATCTTGCATGTTTTATATGCATTTATATGCTATTTTATATTATTTTTGGGACTAACCTATTATCCTAGAGCCCAGTGACAGTCCATGTTTTTTCCTTGTTTTTGAGTTTTACAAAAAAGGAATACTAAACGGAGTCCAAACGAGCTGAAACTTTACAATGATTTTTTATGGACCAAACGAAGCCCACGGAGTATCAAAGATGGACCAGAGGAGCCACTAGGCATCCACAAGGGTGGAGGGCACCCCCAGGGCGCGCCCCCTACCTTGTCGTCGCCTCGTAGACCCCCTGACTTATTCCTGACGCCAAAAATTCCTATAAATATAGAAACCCCCAGAAATAAACCTAGACCGGGAGTTCCGCCGTCGCAAGCCTCTATAGGCACAAAAAACTTCTCGGGACCCTATTCCGGCACCCTGCCGGAGGGGGAATCCATCACCGGTGGCCATCTTCATCATCTCGGAGCACTCCATGATGAGGAGGGAGTAGTTCACCCTCGGGGCTGAGGGTATGTACCAGTAGCTATGTGTTTGATCTCTCTCTCTCTCTCTCTCTCTCTCTCTCTCTCTCTCTCTGGTGTTCTCGATTTGGCACGATCTTGATGTACCGTGAACTTTGCTACTATAGTTGGATTATATGGTGTTCTCCCTCTCTACCTTGTGATGAATTGAGTCTTTTCCTTTGAGGTTTTGTTATGTCGGATTGAATCTTTGGATGTGAGAGCACTTGATGTATGTCTTGCGATGTGATATCCGTGGTGACAATGGGATGTTCTATTGATCCACTTGATGTATGTTTTCGTTATCAACTTGCGGATTTCCGTGGTGACATTGGAGTAATCTATGCATAGGTGTTGATGCACGTTTTCATATACCTTTCTCTGATAGAAATCTCGGGATGCTCTTGAAGTTCTTTGTGATGGATTGAATATTATGAATATGAAGTTGTTTGATGCATATCGTATAATTGACCCACGAATACTTGCGGTGACGTTGGAGTATCTAGGTGACATTAGGGTTGATTGATGTGTGTCATATGGTGTTATTTTACTACGAACTCAGGGCTGTTTGTGACACTTATAGGAATAGCTCAATGGATTGATCGGAAAGAATAACTTTGAGGTGGTTTCGTAACCTACAAGCAATTTCATCTTATGTTCTCCATGGTAGGAACTTTTGAGTGACTCTTTGTTGCACATTGAGGGATTGCCATATGATCTAATTATGTTATCATTGTTGAGAGAACTTGCACTAGTGAAAGTATGAACCCTACATCGTGTTTCCAAGCATTGCAATACTGTTTTTTCTCACTTTTGTTACTAGCTAACTTGCTGTTTTTATATTTTCATATTACAAAAACCCATATCTACCATCCATATTACACTTGTATCACCATCTCTTCGCCGAACTAGTGCACCTATATAATTTACCATTGTATTCGGTGTGTTGATGACACAAGAGACTCTTTGTTATTTGGTTGCAGGGTTGTTTGAGAGAGACTATCTTCATCATATTCGTCCCACGGATTGATAAACCTTAGGTCATCCACTTGAGGGAAATTTGCTACTGTCCTACAAAACCCTGCGCTTGGAGGCCCAACACGAGTCTACAAGAAGAAGGTTGCATAGTAGACATCAGGAACCACACGAAGTCGCCGCCAAAGGAGAAGCATAGCCCACGAGCGCCACCAGGCCAGACCTGCCGCTCCTCCCGAGCCCCTTGCACGCCATGGAGCGGAGCGCCCATGCACCCGAGGCCGTGGAGCAGAGCACCCAAGCAGCACTGCAGCAGAGCATCGCTCGACCAGCAAAGCCACCCGAGCCCCCACGCCTGGCCGGCGCGACCGCGCCCTCATCGAAGCGAGCACACTGCATGGCCTCGCCGCCATGCCCTTGCGCGCTCCCATCCATGCACCCACTCCGATCTGCGCTCCCCAACTCCACAAGCCCGCGCCAACGCGCGCGATGCGCCACCATGCATAGATCCATTTCAGTCGGCCTCGATGCACGTCCGCCCCGCCCTTGCGCTACCTCGAGCCAGCGTAGCCGCTGCCCGAGCTCCCGCCGAAGAGGACGGCTCGTGTCGTGCCTCCACAAGCAGAAGGAGGAAAGGGCCTCGCCGCCACCGAGCCGCCCGGCGACACATGCATCACACACATACAGGGGGTCCTAAGGTCCTAGATCTGTACTCCTTGATTCTAGTTATGGAATTTTAAGTGTATAGGTTTTGGAGGAGAGGATGGTAAGGTTATTAATTATGCAATGTAGAAAATATGTATGCAATGGAAGACAATAAATATTGCTCGGTCTGTTTCGAAAATCACTCGGAGAGCATCAACCTCCGCAGCCATTGAGACAGCTTCAGACATGGCAATGGCTTCTGCAGGGAAAGGGTTTGCAGCATTCTCCTTCCGGCCAGCGCGGGCGAGCAGGACTTCCCCAGTGTCGTCTCGTGTCACATCCCCAGTTCAGGCCTTGCTTGTTTTTTTCTTTAGCATCCATGCATCATGTTTAAATTTCAGTTAAACCTGAAATGGGGATTGTTTAAACCCTAGCACCAAATGAATTCAAATAGGCTCAAATAAAATCATTTTCAATAAACCCAAAATGCCTTTGAAAATGTTCATGATTTCTGATAAAGGTGAAAACCTCTGCCAAAAATGATGAAAATATTTATAGGTCATTTCTGGATTTTTGAATTAACTCATATTGTATTTGAATTGGGGCATTTAAATCTTATAAATATTTTAAATGCTCTAATAATTCTGAAATTAGTTGAGGGCTGTTGGAAATAATTTCAACAATGCCACAAATATTTTCAGGATTTTTTAATAATGCTCTGGCATTTTTAATGAAGCCAAAACAATTGCAGAAAATAGAAAATGGAAATAAGAGAGAGAGAGAGAGAGAGAGAGAGAGAGAGTTAGTACCTGGCGCTTACCTAAAGCCCACAGGCCCAACACTGTGCAGCCTAGGAGCTGGCCCAGCCCACCAGGCCACCCTTCTGTCGTCTTCCTCCCCCCTCGCCCCGAAGCAGCTCGGTGGCGAGCGCCGACGCCGCCCTGGCCACCTCCTGCTTGCCACCGAGGCGCCCCCGACGCGTCTGGATACGCCCCGCAGCCCCCTTTGTCTCTTCCCTCGCTCTCTGCTCTCTCTCGACCCCTTTCCCCTCCTCTGCTCTCTCTCGCGCGCAGCCGAGCGGAGCTCATCGCCGCCGCCCGCCGTTGCCGCACCCAGAGCCTCCCCCTCGACCTCTCGGCGTGCCTAGTAGCTCGGCTACCTCGCCCTCATCCTGTCTGCTGAGTCAAGCGATCTCGGACGCCCTGCATCGCCGTAATCGAGCCGTCTTCTTCACGCACGGCCGCCGGATGTCGCTCGTCGATCCGCCAACTCCGACGCTTCCCCGACCCCGCTGGGCTTCTCTGCGAGTCCTCTGTGAGATTCTACGCCTCCCCTCTCTCTCCCCGTGCTCGATTTCACCGCGTAGCCGTCACCTCTGTCGATCCCGAGGACCCGTCGCCGCCGGCCATGGCGCCGCCGCGGCCACAGTCGCTGCCACTCGCGTCCGAGCCCTTCAGCGCGCTCAGCACACTCCCAGAAGCCGAGCACACCCACCAGATCCTCCTCCCGTACGCAGTAGCGCCGAACCCGACTGCTGCCGTGCTTCGGCCGCCGCCAAACCTCGACGCCGGCATAGTTCCCGGCCACACCGGCTCCAACCAGTGGCACCACTAGAAGCGGCGCACTCCCAGGAGTCGAGCAAGCCTAGCCGCGCGTCGAACCATCGCCGGAGGGCAATTTCCGAAGATCTCCGCCGCGGTTTGTGTCACCGGCGGCTAAACGCCGGTGGGCTGACGTGGCGTTGTCATTAGCCACTAATGACGCCCTAACTAACCCACCTAACTCACTGACATCTGGGCCCCACGCCCTAGATAATCTAGGATTTATTTCTGTTTAGATTAGTTTATAATCATGCGGGACCCACCAGTCAGAGTTGACTGGGCTGACGTGTCTGTTGACCGGACCCACCTGTCAGTGTCACTAACCAGCACCAGTCACTGACCAGTGGACCCCACTGGTCAGGTTTAACCTAGAGGCGCCCAGTTGACCTGCTGACATCAGGGTGATGTCATGCTGACGCACTATTTATTTCTGGATTTATTTTAGTCCAGAAAATTGCAGAATATGTCCAAAACTTCAAAAATTCATAGTAATTCAACCGTAACTCCAAATCAAACAAATTATATATGAAAAATGATCAGAAAAATCCAATATTTCCATCTGTACCATTTTCATGCATGTTAGAACAACTTATACCTGCTGATCAGCTCAAATCAATTAAATGGCATTTAAACTCTCACATATGGAGTTTGAATTTGAACCTAGTGTTCAAACCAACCCCATTTAACTTGTTGCTAGATGCATTAGCCCAAAAAACATTCATATTGCCATGTCATAGCATGCATCATACTGTGCATTGCATTGATCGTGTTTCTTCTGTGTTTGCCGGTGTTGTTCCCCCTCGGTAGACGCTGTACCGATGATGTGATCGTTGACACTGATGAAGACTCAATGTTATCTTCAGAAGTGCCAGGCAAGCAAAACCCCTTGTTCATTCCGATACAATCCTACTCTCTCGCCCTGCTCTCTTTTACTGCATTAGGACAACAACGAGTCATTTGTTACTTGCTGCGGTAGCTGAACCCCTTTATCCTGTGCATGACCTGTCATTGCCACAGTAAATAGATGAAACCCACTAGCATGAGTAGGAGTTGTTTGAGCCCTGATGTGCCTACTCATTCATGCTTGTTTGTCATGCCTGCTATTGCTTAGAGTTGTGTCAGGTCTGATTCATCCGGGATGAATCAGAGGTGTGTGAACATGTCCTACTGTGTGTGAGCTAAGTGTGTGAACACGATTTGGTAAAAGGTATCGGTGAGAGGCCATGTAGGAGTACATGGTGGGTTGTCTCATTGAAGCCGTCCTTAGGAACTGAGTTCTGTGTTTGTGATCCATGATTCAACTACTACCACGCATTGGGCCCGAAACCAATGGACCCTCTCGGCTTCTTAATCACCCTTGTTCTCTGTCCAGGAGTTGCAACTAGTTTCTGGTGTTTGTAGGTTATGTGTTGGAGGCCGTGGGCAGCGCTGACCCGAGGGGTGGGCTGTGATGCGGTAGATACACCGTGGCATGGTGTACTGGGCGCCCGTTTGGTGTCTCGGGAACCCTGTTCACATCGTTTGGGGCTGTGAGCAAAACCCCGGCCGGATCTCCTCATGGATGGAACCCGAATAGGCGATAAACCTGGACTAGAGACTTGACTGTTTAGGTAGGTCGTGGCCGACACCCACGTTGGGCTTCCGCTTGAAGGTTGCCGAGTACATGTCGTGTAAACGGCGGTAAGTGGTGAGAGCGTGTGTGAAGAAGTACACCCCTGCAGGGTTAACATCATCTATTCGAATAGCCGTGTCCGAAAAGGACTTCTGGGTTGCCTGTACAGTTCATAGACAAGTGAAAGTGGATACTTTAAAATGCGCAAGATAAGCGTGAGTGCTATGGATGGCGTTCTCGTAGGGAGACGGGAGCGGTTCCATAGTTGTGTATTGATATGGTGAATATGTGGACTCGTGTGCGCCACCTCAAAAGAGTTACATTGCAGTCGTAGTTTAGGATAGCCACCGAGTCAAAGCTGGCTTGCTGCAGTTAAACCCCACCATCCCCTTTGTTGATAATGATGCATATGTAGTTAGTTCTGATGTAAGTCTTGCTGGGTACATTTGTACTCACGTTTGCCTATTTTATGTTTTGCAGAGAGACTTACGTCTCACTAGTAGTTCCGCGTGGACTTCGACGTTTAGCTTGTTACCTCAGCTACGATCTTGTGCCCTCGGCATGATTTGGTAGATAGCCAGGCTTCTCAGCCTTTTTCTTTTGCAGATGTCTGTACTCAGACATGTTAAGCTTCCGCTTGTGCTTTGACTTGTATGCTCTGATTGTTGGGTCATGAGACCCATGATTGTAATATCTCGCTCCTCGGAGCCTATTGAATAAATGCTTGAGTTGTAGAGTCATGTTGTGATGCCATGTTGTATTTGCACATATCGAGCATATTGTGTGTATGTTATTGAAATGCTTGGTATGTGTGGGATCTGACTATCTAGTTGTTTATCCTTAGTAGCCTCTCTTACTGGGAAATGTCTCCTAGTGTTTCCATTGAGCCTTGGTAGCTTGCTACTGCTCCGGAACACTTAGGCTGGCCGGCATGTGTCCTTCTTCGTTCCTGTGTCCGTCCCCTCGGGGAAATGTCACGCGATGAATTCCGGAGTCTTGTTAGCCCGCTACAGCCTGGTTCACCAGAGTCCTGCTAGCCCAGTGCTACAGCCTGGATTCACTCGCTGATGACCGACACGTTCGTTGTTGGGTCATGTATGCCTGTCCCTGTAAGTTAGTGCCACTTTGGGTTCACGACTAGCCATGTCAGCCCGGGTTCTTTGTCATATGGATGCTAGCGGCACTATCATATACGTGAGCCAAAAGGCGCAAATGGTCCCGGGCCAGGTAAGGTGGCACCCGTGGGAATACCGTGTGTGAGGCCGCAAAGTGATATGATGTGTTACATGCTAGATCGGTGTGACTTAGGATCGGGGTCCTGACAGCTTTGGTATCAGAGCTTGACTTCCTGTAGGATTACCAAGCCAAACTGGTCGAAGTTGAGTCTAGAAATGCTTTAGTTATATAAGGGGATTGATTGTGGGATGGAACGTAAGGCTCTTTTTTTCCTTATACCTCATGACCTTCTGTTCCGAGTCATCCTCTTCTCTTCTACGGGGATTAAGAACTAGGCCTTCTCATCTATCTATCAGGATCACGTGTTAGTAATCCATAGACTTATATGATTGTTGGATTTAAGCCTCGTTTCAGTTCCTATTACTTCCATATGATAACCGTTGATCTCGAAACATTGATATTGTGCTTCTGAGTGGCTATGCCACCATTTTTGTAGTATGTCTCAAATCTTTTTGAGCATTTACAGCCGTTATGCTGTCCGAGTCATCCCAGGTTTCTAAACAATCTGATGCACTTGCAAATCCTTTCCCTCTGGTTTTGATGTTCCTTTGGGCCAGGTTAATCACACTAATTGCTGAGTTGAGGTATTCTATTGCCTCGACATATATGTTGGAACTACTATTATGACCCTAGGTGCTTTAGGGAGTCACCTGGTAATCTAGCAATGTTTAGTGTTTCCAGTGTGAAGATTCTGGCCATCATTCTCGAAAGCATCTCGTGATGCTACTTAGGAGTAGGTAATCTATTCCTGGGTTCTTGAGCCCGAGATTCACCCTACTTACTTCATGTTGATAGTGTTTGCTAGTTCCTTTAGGTTATTAGTAACGTTTCGATAGTCCTCGAGGTCCGTGGTATATCATTCTTCCAAATACCATGAACCATCCTTGACAGGAGTTCCTTTGGACCAAAAGATCACAATAAGAGTGCTCTTGATGAGTTCTTCATTCTACATTGTGAATCTGCCAACTCTACCTTCCTGCATGGGTTATCTGGAAGAAGTGTTGAGCTTTGCTCGATATACTAATCTATGCATCCACAACTCAGAAAATCAGATGTTCTTTTGAGTTGTCTCTCTTTAGTTGTATTCTGACCCTCGTCTATCAATTGATAGTCAGGAGTATGCGTGCATTCGTTTATCAATGCCTATTACTCTTGCGGTCCGTCAAGCCATCCTGTTCTGGTATGACTAGGAGAAACAAACTCCAGTACCTCATCCATATCCAAGATTGGGTCAAAGCAATTGTACTTCGTAGATCGAAATGCTAATCCAGCTTTTGATTCTGTTCCACCCCGAAGTATTGCCCTCTTTATGTCGGGATTGTCATGAGAATTGCATCATCTCTTATGAATTCTTGATGTAGTGATACTTCTCACCATCATCATCCATTCCTCGGTCCTTGTGCTGTTGTAACCGGAATGTTGACAGGTGAACTATGATGTATGAAATCAATACTCTTGGCAACTTTGTTGCTTGGTAATTAAAGGACAATAACCTCATTCTTAGCGTGTTGGTTATTGAATCATCACCCTAAGGATGATCGTGCTACCTAGTCCTTATTTCTGGTGCACTCTTCGATCAATGAGTTGGGATTGTGCCAATCCCTCGCTCTTTTGATCATATAGTCTTGTCTCGAAAGCAAGATTGTTCTCAAGCTTAGTTACATATCGGTGGTTCGTGATTTCCCAGATATCTTCTCGGAAGTATTACTAGGTTGTCCCCTGACCGTTATGTTAAGCTCGTGATCAAGTTGGTTTTCCTCTAAACCAATCATTCCCCAAGAATCTGTGTTGGATACCCCTGAGCTAGTTGGTTAAGCCAAACAACAAATTGGAGAGTTGGAAGATAAAAGCTTGGCCGACTTAGTTCATCTTTAGGGATATCCTTTTGAGGGTGTGTTGAAGAAAGATGATATCTTCACCGATTGGTCCCTGCGATCAGTTGTTGGAGCTATTGTCCTGCCAAAACTTTGATTTGAGTGTGGGCTATTCTCAAATCAAATCAGAACCAACGATGTTTGTAATGTTGTCTTACGCGTGGATTTTCCTCGAGCATACACCATTATGTCTTTTGGATCTGACCAATACTATCACCTTGTTCACATAGTTATGGAATTCCATCCCATGGGAATCTGGATGAATTGTTGCTGAGCCCATCGACAACATCCTTGTCTTCTCCATAATCTTGTTGAACATTAAGCTAGTACTGGAAACTTTTGAAAGCCTTTCTTCATTCTAGCTCATGAAGCATATGCATGGATGGAAGAAGTGACTTCCTCTAATTCATGTGCATTTGATGTAAGTTGCCGCCGTGAATTCGATAAAGTCAATGTTGCTTCCTCTGGAATCATCCCAAGTTAGTCATGCACGTGCGAAGTGCCCTATGGTTTGATAGGTTGGCCGCCTCCACTCCATATGTGTTCCTAGCGCACCAAGCCACTGATTGACTTGTTCGAGGAGAAGAGGTTCCTTTGTAAGAGCTAATCATATGACTTATGCAAGGACTTCATTATTCGCAATGATGGTTCCCCACCTGCACTCGGTAGTGTTTAATTATAAGACTACTACTTGGTCATGCTTGTCTGAGACAGCGTGTTCACATGTGTGTAGCAGAACCAGCTCATGTTTTGGAGCTTACTACCGTAGTCCATTTCCCGAGAATCTCGCAACGTCGTCTCGTCGATTTGTGTTGCAAACTTTCATTCTTCTTTAGACTTGATGAGTCTGGAATATTCTGACACCAACCAGATCTGAATCTCAGGCAGGCTTGATGGTTGGAACGTTTCCCAAGAACTACAATATTGGTCTCTCTGTAAACCGGTAAAGTGGATGTCGTGGCCAACACACCCAGCCGGAAGACCCATTATTGTAGTATCTTGATTGAGAAAGTTGGCCACCTCCCCATAAGGATCTCGTAGAATTTATTCTAGTAGTTGTTCCTTATGTATTCTTGAGCTTCCGAAGTCCGACCTGTTACTTGATGTTCTAGATACCAAACCGTTTCAACAAATGGATTGCGCTAGCACATCAAGGAGAACATTAGAAGCGGAGTGCTAAATGTTTCTCGGTCGATCATCCAGATTTTGTCCCCTTGGTCTCGCTAAGGTGAAATCTGAGAAAGTGTTATCTTCCTTTGCATCTGCATCATCCATCGCTATTCATCATGGTAGTATGTTGTGTTGCCAGGATGCTTGACACGGATGTTGGTAAAACCTTGATGAATATGGAAATGCTCAAGTTCTTGAGAGCACGCACAAGCACTAGGTATTATCGCCGGCACTAACTGGGATTGCTCCTAGCCTCTTCGGTTATGCTATAACCACTCCAACAGTGGAATCACTCCCTACTGCTGAGCTCCTCCCCAGTTATCAGAATCATTTCCAGCATTTGTCTTTTGTTTCCAGCTTGCACCGTCATTGTGCCATCCTATCTTGGGTCCCATCCATTTCCGATGATAAGAAAAATCATCCCTTGTGTTGTATTCAACAAGGTAATCCACATCATCCAACCTAGCCCGAGAATGTCATTCTCTCGGACTCCTTCAAATGATCGATTGTGAATTTCCTTAGGCTGGTATAAAGAGTTTCAATGATCTCTGAATCAAAGGTAATTCTTTTTGCCACTTACGGTAATAATCTATGAATCACCCTCCTCCAGGATGTCTCGCTGAGGTATCATGGCAACTCAACACCTCGCTACGTTGACAACCGTTCAACACCTTTAAAAGCGTGAAATTGTTGTCTACCTAGTGAACCTTCGTCTTCTGCTTCACTCCATTCCTATGGATGTGTGCTTCGCGTCTCAGCTTGTGAAATGTGTCTATGCCTCATTCCGTGAGTTGATCATGAGTTGCTCGATCTTCGAGAAGATCGATCCTTCTAGAGTTCCTTTTCCCTCACATTGTCCTGTTGTTAGGAGTTCCTGGAGCAAGACATCGAGACAATGATGGTGATCGAATCAACGTTCATTTGAAGTGCAACCTGGATCGTGAAGATCGTGTTAGCTTGTGTCATTGTGTCTTCTTACCCTATGCTTGAATCTCGGTACGAGATTCTTGTTTAGTGGGGGTGAGTTGTCACATCCCCAGTTCAGGCCTTGCTTGTTTTTTTGTTTAGCATCCATGCATCATGTTTAAATTTCAGTTAAACCTGAAATGGGGATTGTTTAAACCCTAGCACCAAATGAATTCAAATAGGCTCAAATAAAATCATTTTCAATAAACCCAAAATGCCTTTGAAAATGTTCATGATTTCTGATAAAGGTGAAAACCTCTGCCAAAAATGATGAACATATTTATAGGTCATTTCTGGATTTTTGAATTAACTCATATTGTATTTGAATTGGGGCATTTAAATCTTATAAATATTTTAAATGCTCTAATAATTCTGAAATTAGTTGAGGGCTATTGGAAATAATTTCAACAATGCCACAAATATTTTCAGGATTTTTAATAATGCTCTGGCATTTTTAATGAAGCCAAAACAATTGCAGAAAATAGAAAATGGAAATAAGAGAGAGAGAGAGAGAGTTAGTACCTAGCACTTACCGAAAGCCCACAGGCCCAGCACTGTGCAGCCTAGGAGCTAGCCCAGCCCACCAGGCCACCCTTCTGTCGTCTTCCTCCCCCCCTCGCCCCGGAGCAGCTCGGTGGCGAGCGCCGACGCCGCCCTGGCCACCTCCTGCTTGCCACCGAGGCGCCCCCGACGCGTCTGGATACGCCCCGCAGCCCCCTTTGTCTCTTCCCTCGCTCTCTGCTCTCTCTCGACCCCTTTCCCCTCCTCTGCTCTCTCTCGCGCGCAGCCGAGCGGAGCTCATCGCAGCCGCCCGCCGTTGCCGCACCCAGAGCCTCCCCCTCGACCTCTCGGCGTGCCCAGTAGCTCGGCTACCTCGCCCTCATCCTCTCCGCCGAGTCAAGCGACCTCGGACGCCCTGCATCACCGTCATCGAGCCGTCTTCTTCACGCACGGCCGCCGGATGCCGCTCGTCGATCCGCCAACTCTGACGCTTCCCCGACCCCGCTGGGCTTCTCTGCGAGTCCCCTGTGAGATTCTACGCCTCCCCTCTCTCTCCCCGTGCTCGATTTCACCGCGTAGCCATCACCTCTGTCGATCCCGAGAACCCGTCGCCGCCGGCCATGGCACCGCCGCGGCCACAGTCGCTGCCGCTCGCGTCCGAGCCCTTCAGCGCGCTCAGCACACTCCCAGAAGCCGAGCACACCCACCAGATCCTCCTCCCGTACGCAGTAGCGCCGAACCCGACTGCTTCCGTGCTTCGGCCGCCGCCAAACCTCGATGCCGGCATAGTTCCCGGCCACACCGGCTCCAACCAGTGGCACCACTAGAAGCGGCGCACTCCCAGGAGTCGAGCAAGCCTAGCCGCGCGTCGAACCATCGCCGGAGGGCGATTTCCGAAGATCTCCGCCGCGGTTTGTGTCACCGGCGGCTAAACGCCAGTGGGCTGACGTGGCGTTGTCATTAGCCACTAATGACGCCCTAACTAACCCACCTAACTCACTGACATCTGGGCCCCACGCCCTAGATAATCTAGGATTTATTTCTGTTTAGATTAGTTTATAATCATGCGGGACCCACCAGTCAGAGTTGACTGGGCTGACGTGTCTGTTGACCGGACCCACCTGTCAGTGTCACTAACCAGCACCAGTCACTGACCAGTGGACCCCACTGGTCAGGTTTAACCTAGAGGCGCCCAGTTGACCTGCTGACATCAGGGTGATGTCATGCTGACGCACTATTTATTTCTGGATTTATTTTAGTCCAGAAAATTGCAGAATATGTCCAAAACTTCAAAAATTCATAGTAATTCAACCGTAACTCCAAATCAAACAAATTATATATGAAAAATGATCAGAAAAATCCAATATTTCCATCTGTACCATTTTCATGCATGTTAGAACAACTTATACCTGCTGATCAGCTCAAATCAATTAAATGGCATTTAAACTCTCACATATGGAGTTTGAATTTGAACCTAGTGTTCAAACCAACCCCATTTAACTTGTTGCTAGATGCATTAGCCCAAAAAACATTCATATTGCCATGTCATAGCATGCATCATACTGTGCATTGCATTGATCGTGTTTCTTCTGTGTTTGCCGGTGTTGTTCCCCCTCGGTAGACGCTGTACCGATGATGTGATCGTTGACACTGATGAAGACTCAATGTTATCTTCAGAAGTGCCAGGCAAGCAAAACCCCTTGTTCATTCCGATACAATCCTACTCTCTCGCCCTGCTCTCTTTTACTGCATTAGGACAACAACGAGTCATTTGTTACTTGCTGCGGTAGCTGAACCCCTTTATCCTGTGCATGACCTGTCATTGCCACAGTAAATAGATGAAACCCACTAGCATGAGTAGGAGTTGTTTGAGCCCTGATGTGCCTACTCATTCATGCTTGTTTGTCATGCCTGCTATTGCTTAGAGTTGTGTCAGGTCTGATTCATCCGGGATGAATCAGAGGTGTGTGAACATGTCCTACTGTGTGTGAGCTAAGTGTGTGAACACGATTTGGTAAAAGGTATCGGTGAGAGGCCATGTAGGAGTACATGGTGGGTTGTCTCATTGAAGCCGTCCTTAGGAACTGAGTTCTGTGTTTGTGATCCATGATTCAACTACTACCACGCATTGGGCCCGAAACCAATGGACCCTCTCGGCTTCTTAATCACCCTTGTTCTCTGTCCAGGAGTTGCAACTAGTTTCTGGTGTTTGTAGGTTATGTGTTGGAGGCCGTGGGCAGCGCTGACCCGAGGGGTGGGCTGTGATGCGGTAGATACACCGTGGAACGGTGTACTGGGCGCCCGTTTGATGTCTCGGGAACCCTGTTCACATCGTTTGGGGCTGTGAGCGAAACCCCGGCCGGGTCTCCTCATGGATGGAACCCGAATAGGCGATAAACCTAGACTAGAGACTTGAGTGTTTAGGTAGGTCGTGGCCGACACCCACGTTGGGCTTCCGCTTGAAGGTTGCCGAGTACATGTCGTGTAAACGGCGGTAAGTGGTGAGAGCGTGTGTGAAGAAGTACACCCCTGCAGGGTTAACATCATCTATTCGAATAGCCGTCTCCGCGGAAAAGGACTTCTGGGTTGCCTGTACAGTTCATAGACAAGTGAAAGTGGATACTTTAAAATGCGCAAGATAAGCGTGAGTGCTATGGATGGCTTTCTCGTAGGGAGACGGGAGCGGTTCCATAGTTGTGTATTGATATGGTGAATATGTGGACTCGTGTGCGCCACCTCAAAAGAGTTACATTGCAGTCGTAGTTCAGGATAGCCACCGAGTCAAAGCTGGCTTGCTGCAGTTAAACCCCACCATCCCCTTTGTTGATAATGATGCATATGTAGTTAGTTCTGATGTAAGTCTTGCTGGGTACATTTGTACTCACGTTTGCCTATTTTATGTTTTGCAGAGAGACTTCCGTCTCACTAGTAGTTCCGCGTGGACTTCGACGTTTATCTTGTTACCTCAGCTACGATCTTGTGCCCTCGGCATGATTTGGTAGATAGCCAGGCTTCTCAGCCTTTTTCTTTTGCAGATGTCTGTACTCAGACATGTTAAGCTTCCGCTTGTGCTTTGACTTGTATGCTCTGATTGTTGGGTCATGAGACCCATGATTGTAATATCTCGCTCCTCGGAGCCTATTGAATAAATGCTTGAGTTGTAGAGTCATGTTGTGATGCCATGTTGTATTTGCACATATCGAGCATATTGTGTGTATGTTATTGAAATGCTTGGTATGTGTGGGATCTGACTATCTAGTTGTTTATCCTTAGTAGCCTCTCTTACTGGGAAATGTCTCCTAGTGTTTCCATTGAGCCTTGGTAGCTTGCTACTGCTCCGGAACACTTAGGCTGGCCGGCATGTGTCCTTCTTCGTTCCTGTGTCCGTCCCCTCGGGGAAATGTCACGCGATGAATTCCAGAGTCCTGTTAGCCCGCTACAGCCCGGTTCACCGGAGTCCTGCTAGCCCAGTGCTACAGCCTGGATTCACTCGCTGATGACCGACACGTTCGTTGTTGGGTCATGTATGCCTGTCCCTGTAAGTTAGTGCCACTTTGGGTTCACGACTAGCCATGTCAGCCCGGGTTCTTTGTCATATGGATGCTAGCGGCACTATCATATACGTGAGCCAAAAGGCGCAAACGGTCCCGGGCCAGGTAAGGTGGCACCCGTGGGAATACCGTGCGTGAGGCCGCAAAGTGATATGATGTGTTACATGCTAGATCGGTGTGACTTAGGATCGGGGTCCTGACATCTCGGATTACTGCCCCCCAAGACACAAAGGACTCGCCCGGAGTGTAGGCGCCATCTATGTTGATCTTGACTTTGTCCTGAACCGGTTCTTGCCATTTATCCTCCGGTTTGTGCTTTGGCTTTGCACAAAATAGGTGCATATATTCCTGTGTATTGCTAAGGACTCGCCGGATCAACTCAGACGTAGGAATCGGTAGCTCCCCTTCTCTGATCCTGTTTCTGTGGTTCCAACAGTGCCACCAAAAGGTGAGTATCTGCACTCGTAGTTGTTCATCCAACGTCCAAAGAAAATCTTGCATTTCATGTACTAACGTGATCTGTTCGAGTTCCACTCTGATTCTTTCCAAAATCATCTCCCTCCAGGCGACCTTGACTTCCTTGCATTTGACAAATAAGTGAGCACCATCTTCCGCCGCTAGCCCACACAAGAGGCACTTGGTAGTTTCGAGCTTAACATCCCGTCGATCAAGGTTTGTCCTCAATGCAAGCGACTCATGCTTGATCCTCCATGTGAACATTTGGATCTTGCGCGGGGTTGGCAGCTTCCAAATCCGCTTCCAGGTCATATCATCGCATCGATCAAAGTTGCTGACAGCGCCTACGCTGCTACCCGAGCCCCCACCGCGCCCTTGTTTCTCCAGTTGAACTTGCAGCCTATATGCGCTTCGAACTAAAAACTGCCCTTTGCTGTCAAAATGCCAAGCCGTGAAATCGTCTACACCTTCCCGGAGTGGAATCTGCAGAATATGGCGTGCGTCCTCTGGCCCAAAGGTTTCCGCGCGGGGTGATGACCTGTCTCAACCATGGCCTAGGAATCCAGGGATCGGTCCACAGCTTCACAGTCGATCCACCACCTATCCTCCAAATATACCCTTGCTTGATAAGTTCGAGTCCTCCGAGAATGCTCCTCCAGGCATAGGATATCCCATCCCTCGGCACTACTTCCAAGATGCTGCAGTTTGGAAAATAGCGGGCTTTCAAGATTCTACTACAAAGGCTATCTGGATGTTGTAGTAACCGCCATCCTTGTCTGGCCAACATGGCGATGTTAAAATTGTGCATGTCCCGAAAACCCAGCCCGCCCATTGCCTTTGGTTTCGTCAGAGTCTCCCAGCTCAGCCAATGCATAGTGTTCTCTTTGTCTTGGTTGCTCCACCAAAACTTCCCTATGATAGTGTTCAACTCCTGACAGAAAGTCTTTGTGAGATCAAAGCATGACATGGCAAATGTCGGGATCGCCTGCGCCATAGCTTTAACCAAAGTTTCCTTTCCACTTTTCGCCAGCAGTCTCTCTTGCCACCCATGGACCCGGCCACATAAGCGCTTCTTTATATATGCAAACGTACGCCTCCGGGACCGGCCGACATGAACAGGCAAGTAGAGATAGCGATCATTCCACTCTTCACTAACAATCTGCACCTCTGTCTTGACCTGGTTCTTAGTTTGTTTGTCCGTGTTGGGCGAGAACATAATCGCAGATTTCTCCGTGTTGATGCATTGGCCTGAACAGTTTTCATAGAGCTCGAGGATGTCATGGAGAGCAGTGGCCTCCTCCTGCTTCACCTTTAGCAAAATCACCGAATCATCGGCAAACAAAAGGTGGGACACACTCGGCGCATTTTGGCAGATTTTGACTCCACTGATTCTTCCATGTTCCTCGGTGTCCTTCAGAAGTGCCGATAAACCCTCGGCACAGATCACAAATAGATAGGGGGAAAGGGGATCCGCCTGCCTCAACCCTCTAGTTGGCACAAATTGTTCCGTGACAACACCATTCACCTTAATCTGATATCGAACTGTTGTGACACACCTCATAATGAGGCTTACCCACCACCTTCGGAAACCCAGTTTTAGTAGCATTGCCTCAAGAAAACTCCACTCAACCCGATCATATGCCTTGCTCATGTCCGCTTTGATCGCTGCAACACCGTCTCGCCCTCCTCGTTTATTTCTCAGGAAGTGTGTTATCTCATAAGCAATCAACACGTTGTCCATGATCAATCATCCCTTATGCGGACGTCATCTACTCTTTGAAGCACTCGATCTCACCAAGGTGGATTCGTCACCTTATGCGGCCATCATCGAAGACACTAAGTTCCAGCTTAAAGTGTGGTTCTCACAACACTCCATTAGCGTTTGTCATCGTAGTGCTAATACCGTAGCGCATGAACTTGCAAAAGTTGGTCGTTTATGCTTGCCGAATGACAGCATGAGCTGAAACTCCTCTGTACCGCCCGCTGTGGCTGTTTGTGTTTCGGGCGATTTTCCCGTGCACCGTTAAGTTATAAAGCTTTGCTTTGCCCTCAAAAAAAATATTGCTTGATACATCAGATCACTGATTGTTTTCCTAACTCCCTGGTGGATGGTGGCATAATTGGCATGATCATCTCGAGGAAGGCGCCCGAGTTGCCACCAACGTCGTGGAGCGTGGCCGCGCCCTCAAACCCTTCGACTGGGCAGTACCCGTCCAACAGCAACTCCATGAATGACTTTGACACTCCGGTCATGGCCTAGAGTATCACCTCGTTCGCTTCTCGGTCCTGGTCGATGTAGGCGTGTGCGGGGATGCCGGTGTGGGTGCGTGCGAAGTGCTCGGGGCTGGAGGGGTCGAACACGGCCTCGTGGAGCCGCAGCTATGCCAGCACAAGCGCGTCCTAGTGGTGCTGTAGCACGTAGTCGGCGTATGACGCGTCTAATTATCCAGTCGGCACCAGGGTGCGCCCCACGGCGGTCCGCATGTACCGCGTCTAGCTGCCGTTGGCTGTGTGCTCGGAGAAGACGCCACGGAGGCGAGCAGGTGGAGGAGACGCTCGAGGACGGGCGGGTTCAGGTGGCCCAGCGGGAGCAACTCCGCAGCCGAGAGTGGCGAGTTGGCGCCACCTGCCCACACCGTGGTCATCGCCTGTTGCAACAGTACCAGTTTTGGGTGGATCTAGTCGCCGCCTCATCGCTCGATCTTCCGCTCTCCTTTTTTTGATGAACGGAGGGGAGGGGATGAGAGGGGGCGGCGGTTGGAGACGAGTTCGCTGGTTGTGGAAGCTGTGGGGGTAAGGGCACTGGCCGGCGGCGATGCGGGGCATAGGAGGATGAGGGAGACACGACAGGGAGACAAGGTGGAGGGAGAGGAGTGGACAGTGTGTAGTGAGAAGGTATGGTGTCCACCTTTCCAAAAAAACTAGGTGGAAAAAGAAAAACAGATTTTTTACAAATAAAACTGTTGTGTTAGTTTCATTTTTATTTTCATTATGTATTATATATGTTTATATGATGCAGTATAAAATATCATTTATATTTTAAATCTGCCAATTTTGCTTATTAGATATAAAAAGTGATGGGTTCTGACATACGCGCTGATGTAACGATGACAGAACGAACTGAAACACCATGAGAAGATGTTCATATAGCTAAACAAATTATGTATGTTATACATGATAATACAAAAGGTGTTTTTTTTCCTGGATATAGGAGACGTAGGTATGGATTTTGGAGATGTCCAAAAAGAATCCATCGACAAGGGTTCTGAACCGTCATCACTCGAAGGGGCCGAATATTCACGAGTTATTACAACATAATGATCCAAAAAAGGATGCCAAATTAAATGTTATTGCACAAGGTATTTTTTTTCAATCTTTCCTTTGACATATTGTTTTTTATACTCAACTAATTTGGTTTTTTTATACTGATTTGGCTCATTTTTATATCATGATGACAGACTATGTTTGTACCCTAAAGATATTAATTGGGTCATCGCACTAGTAGAAAACAGGGCTTTGGTTGAGGCCAGGATAAGGGCATTAATCCCGGTTCACTCACGAACTTGGACCAAAGGGTGCATCAGTCCCGGTTCGTGAGGCCAGGGCGCCGCCCGGGCCTTGATAACCCATGAGTATAGGGGACCACAACAGTTTTCGAGGGTAGAGTATTCAACCCAAATTTATTGATTCGCCACAAGGGGAGCCAAAGAATATTCTCAAGTATTAGCAGTTGAGTTGTCAATTCAACCACACCTAAAAGACTTAATATCTGCAGCAAAATATTTAGTAGCAAAGTAGTATGGATGTAACGGTAACGGTGGCAAAAGTAACAGTAGAAGTTTTTGTAGCAATTGTAACAGTGGCAAAGGAAAAGTAACTTAGCAAAGATCAATACGAAACGAGCTCGTAGGCAATGAATCAATGATGGATAATTATGTCGGATGGCATTCATCATGCAACAGTTACAACATAGGGTGACACAGAACTAGCTCCAATTCATCAATATATTGTAGGCATGTATTCTGAATATAGTCATACGTGCTTATGGAAAAGAACTTGCATGACATCTTTTGTCCTACCCTCCCGTGGCAGCGGGGTCCTATTGGAAACTAAGGGATATTAAGGCCTCCTTTTAGTAGAGTACCAGACCAAAGCATTAGCACTTAGTGAATACATGAACTCCTCAAACTACGGTCATCACCGGGAAGTGTCCCGACTATTGTCACTCTGGGGTTGCCGGATCATAATATGTAGTAGGTGACTATAACTTGCAAGATAGGATCAAGGACACACATATATTCATGAAAACATAATAGGTTCAGATCTGAAATCATTGCACTCGGGCCCTAGTGACAAGCATTAGGCATAGCAAAGTCATAGCAACATCAATCTTAGAACATAATGGATACTAGGGATCAAACCCTAACAAAACTAACTCGATTACATGGTAAATCTCATCCAAACCATCACCGTCCAGCAAGCCTACGATGCGGTTACTCACGCACGGCGGTGAGCATCATGAAATTAGTGATGGAGGATGGTTGATGATGATGAGGGCGGCGAATTCCCCTCTTCGGAGCCCCGAACGGACTCCAGATCTGCCCTCTCGAAGAAGAAGAGGGCTTGGTGGTGGCTCCGTATCGTAAAACGCGATGAATCCTTCTCTCTAATTTTTTCTCCCCGAACATGAATATATGGAGTTGGAGTTGAGGTCGGTGGAGGTCCAGGGGGCCCACAAAACAGGGGGCGTGCCCAGGGGGGTAGGGCGCGCCCCACCGTTGTGGATAGGATGTGGGTCCCCGATTCTTTCGTCAATATTTTTTATTTATTCGTTATCTTCGTGAAGTTTCAGGTCATTCCGAGAACTTTTATTTCTGCACAAAAATAACACCATGGCAATTCTGCTGAAAACAACATCAGTCCGGGTTAGTTCCATTCAAATCATGCAAATTAGAGTCCAAAATAAGGGCAAAAGAGTTTGGACAAGTAGATACGTCGGAGACGTATCAACTCCCCCTTGTCCTCAAGCAATTTAGTTGACAAACTAAAAGTGATAAAGAAGAACTTTTACAAACTCTGTTTGATCTTGTTGTTGCAAATATGTAAAGCCAACATTGAAGTTTCAGCAAAGATTATGAACTAACCATATTCACAATAACATTTAGGTCTCAGCTTCACTCATATCAATGGCAGAATCAACTAGCGAGTAATAATAATAAATCTTGGATGACAACACTTTCTCAAAACAATCATGATATGATATAACAAGATGGTATCTCGCTAGCCTGTTCTGAGACTGCAAAACATAAATGCAGAGCACCCCTGAAGATCAAGGACTGACTAGACATTGTAATTCATGGCAAAATAGATCGAGTCACAGTCATACTCAATATCAATTAATAACAATGCATATAAATGACAGTGATTCTCTTTAACTGGTGCTTTTTATAAGAGATGATGACCCAGCAAGAAAAATAAATAAATAGGCCCTTCACAGAGGGAAGCAGGGATTTGCAGATGTGCCAGAGCTCGAGTGTTTGAAATAGAGATAAATATTATTTTGAGCGGTATGCTTTCATTATCAACATAACAACCAAGAGATCTCGGTATCTTTCTTGCTACATACATTATAGGCGGTTCCCAAACAAAATGGTAAAGTTTATACTCCCCCACCACCAACAAGCACATTCCATGGCTCGTCCAAAACAACGAGTACTGTCCAACTAACAAAAATCCTGGGGAGTTTTGTTTGCAATATTTTGATTTGATTTGAGCATGGGACTAGGCATCCCGATTACCGGTCATTTTCTCGTGAATGATGAGCGGAGTCCACTCATCGTGAGAATAACCCACCTAGCATGGAAGATATAGACAACCCTAGTTGCTACATGAGCGATTCGAGCATACAAAACAGAATTTAATTTGAGGGTGTAGAGTTTGGCACATGCAAATTTACTTGGAACGGCAGGTAAATACCGCATATAGGTAGGTATGGTGGACTCATATGGAACAACTTTGGGGTTTATGGAAGTGGATGCACAAGCAGTATTCCTGCTTATTACAAGTGAATGCTAGAAAGAGATTGGGAAGCGAACAACTAGAGAGCGACAACAATCATAAACATGCGTTGAGATTAACCAACACTGAGTGCAAGCATGAGTAGGATATAAATCACCATGAACATAAATATTGTGGAGGCTATGTTGATTTTGTTTGAACTACATGCGTGAACATGTGCCAAGTCAAGTCACTCGAATCATTCAAAGGAGGATTCCATCCTATCATACTACATCACAACCATTTTAATAGCATGTTGACACGCAAGGTAAAGCATTATAAACTCCTAGCTAATTAAACATGGCATTAGTAACTATAATCTCTAATTGTCATTGCAAACATGTTTCATTCATAATAGGCTGAATAAGGAACGATGAACTGATCATATTTACAAAAACAAGATAGGTCGAGTTCATACCAGCTTTTCCTCATCTCAATCATTTCATCAAATATCGTCATTATTGCCTATCACTTGCACGACCGAACGGTGTGGATAATAATAATAGTGCACGTGCATTGGACTAAGCTGGAATCTGCAAACATTTATTCAAAGGAGAAGACAAGGTAATATGGGCTCTTTGTTGGATCAACAATAATGCATATGAGAGCCACTCATCATTTTCATCATGGTCTTCTCCTCTCGACCCCCAAAGAAAAGAAAAGAATTTCAAAGAAACACACTGAAATATTTTTGGAGTTTTTGTTTTTCAGAAGGAAGTAAAACAAGAACGAGAAAAACTATTTACACGGGAAAGCTCCCAACAAGCAAAAGAAGAACAAGAAATCTTTTTGGGTTTTCTTTTTAATACTACTACTAAGCATGGAAAGGAAACTAGCTAGAAGATACTACTAATTTTTTTAGTTTTCCTCAAAGTTTTTCAAACACACAAGATGAAAGCGAGAAAATAAAATAAACTAGCATGGATAATACAATGAAAAAGTATGAACACCGACAATTGGAATGAGTGTGTGAACATGAATGTAATGCCGGTGATAAATATGTACTCCTCCAAGCTTAGGCTTTTGGCCTAAGTTGGTCTAAGGCCACCATTGTCCCGGATGATATCCGACATCATAGTTGGGGTCGTACTGTGCTAAGGCAGCTACCGCCTGACGAGCTGTTTCCTGGAGGCGAGTGAACTCCGCTATTCTCTCATACTCGTTTGCCTCCTCTCTGGTTATAAAATATATCCCATTTACCTGAAAGTTAAAGAAGGCAGGAGCAGGAAGGGTAATATGGACAACACGCCGTCTGTCAAAGATTAGTCGGTACTGGTGGGACTGATCGTTCCGCTCAAGAAACTGGTAACGAACCATAGCATTATAATCTAGAAAAGTAGGTGGCAACTCAATGTCATTCTCTCTTATGGATACACCAAGATGATCACCCTTGGGTGGTGGAGGATCCCCTAGAATTTCAACAGGCAAGTTGTGTTTCAAAATAGGTCCATGTTTAAAGAATACTTCATCTATGTCCCTTCTTTCACTCATAAACATATCATTTTCATGGTCTAGCAAATATTGTTCTAAAGGATCATTAAGAGGCAAGGAAATAGAGGCAAGACCGATAATTTCATCTTTACTAGGTAATTCTTTATCATGGGGTTGTCTACAAAATTTAGCAAAATTGAACTCATGAGACATATCCCCCAAACCAATAGTAACAACATCCTTTTGCAGTCTATCCTAGCATTAACAGTATTCAAGAAGGGTCTACCAAATATGATGGGACAAAAGTTATCTTGTGGGAAGCCAAGAACAAGAAAATCAGTAGGATATTTAACTTTCCCACACAAGACTTCAACATCTCTAACAATCCGAACTGGTGAAATAGTATCTCTATTGGCAAGCTTAATTGGAACATCGATTTCTTCTATCTCAGCAGGTGCAATATCATGCATAATTTCTTTGTATAAGGAATGAGGTATTGCACTTGCACTAGCACCCATATCACATAAGACATGATAGAAATGATCTCCTATTTTAACAGAAATAACAGGCATGCCTACAACAAGTCTATGTTTATTTCTAGTATCAGGTCTAGCAATTCTAGCAGCTTCATCACAGAAGTAAATAACATGCCCATCAATATTATCAGCCAAGAGATCTTTAACCGTAGCAATACTAGGTTCAACTTTAATTTTCTCAGGTGGTGTAGGCGTTCTAGTATTACTCTTATGAACCATAGTTGAAGCTTTAGCATGATCCTTTATCCTAACAGGGAAAGGTGGTTTCTCAATATAGGTAGTAGGAACAATAGGATCATTATAAGTGATAGTCTTTTCTTCAACTTTAATAGGTGAAACTACTTTTACTTCAATGGGAGGATTATATTTAAACCACTTCTCCTTAGGGAGGTCAACATGAGTAGCAAATGATTCACAGAAAGACGCTACTATCTCAGAGTCAAGTCCATACTTAGTGCTAAATTCACAAAAAGCTTCAGTATCCATCAAATATTTAACACAATCAAACTTAGGTGTTATACCTGACTCCTTACCTTCGTTGAGATCCCAATCTTCCGAGTTGCATTTAACTCTTTCCAGTAAATCCCATTTAAATTCAATAGTCTTCATCATGAAAGAGCCAGTACAAGAAGCATGGAGCAATTGTTGAGAGAAAGTCGAGCGTAATTTTTTTGAATAATAATTTCTCTTGAGAGCTCATGATTGGGGCATGAATATAACATTGACTTAAGCCTCCCCCAAGCTTGAGCGATGCTTTCTCCTTTGTGAGGCCAAAAATTATATATATAATTACGATCACGATGAACAAGATGCATAGGATAAAACTTCTGATGAAATTCCAATTTCAATCGGTTGTAGTTCCATGATCCCATATCATCACATAGCCTAAACCATGTCAATGCCTTTCCCTTCAAATATAAAGGGAAGACCTTCTTCTTGATAACATCCTCGGGCATACCTGCAAGCTTAAATAATCCAAAAACTTCATCCACATATATAGATTAGGTGCAAATCGGGATGCAATGTTCCATCTCTTGTAAAAGGATTAGCTAGCAGTTTCTCTACCATACCCGAAGGAATTTCAAAGTAAACATTTTCAGTAGGTTGAGGAGCAACTCTTTTCTCTACTGGTTGGGGTGAAGATACCCCGAACAAACCCCTCAAAGGGTTACTTTCCATAGTAACAAGTGACAGTAAATTTCAGCACACTATATAAATTTTTCCTTACCAAGTTCCACTTACCAAAGGCGCTTCACTCCCCGGCAATGGCGCCAGAAAAGAGTCTTGATGACCCACAAGAAGGAAATGACAAGCGGTTTTCAGTAAGGTATTCTCTGCAACAACTGAAATTATCGGTAACAGATAGTTTTGTCATAAGGTAATATGTAACAGGTAACACTTAATGAAAGTAAATAAGGTGCAGCAAGATGGCCCAATCCTTTCTGTAGCAAAGGACAAGCCTGGACAAATTCTTATATGAAGGAAAATGCTCCCGAGGACACATGGGAATTATCGTCAAGCTAGTTTTCATCACACTCATATGATTCGCGTTCGTTACTTTGATAATTTGATATGTGGGTGGACCGATGAGTGGGTGCTACCCTTCTTTGGACAAGAATCTCACTTATGATTAACTACTCTCGCAAGCATCCGCAACTACGAAAGAAGAATTAAGGTAAACCTAACCATAGCATGAAACATATGGATCCAAATCTGCCCCTTATGAAGCAACACATAAACTAGGGTTTAAGCTTCTGCCACTCTAGCAACCCATCATCTACTTATTACTTCCCAACGCCTTCCTCTAGGCCCAAACAATGGTGAAGTGTCATGTAGTCGACGTTCACATAACACCACTAGAGGAAAGACAACATACATCTCATCAAAATATCGAACGAATACCAAATTCACATGACTACTTATAGCAAGACTTCTCCCATGTCCCCAGGAACAAACGTAAATACTCACAAATCATATTCATGTTCACAATCAGAGGGTTATTAATATGCATATAGGATCTGAACATATGATCTTCCACCGAATAAACTAACTAGCATCAACTACAAGGAGTAATCAACACTACTAGCAACCCACAGGTACCATCTCGGGCTTTGAGACAAAGATTGGATACAAGAGATGAACTAGGGTTTGAGAGGAGATGGTGCTGGTGAAGATGTTGATGGAGATTGACCCCCTCCTGGTGAGAGGATCTATGGTGACTACGATGGTGATGATTTCCCCCTCTGGAGGGACGTTTCACCGGCAGAACAGCTCCGCCGGAGCCCTAGATTGGTTCCGCCAAGGTTCTACCTCATGGTGGCGGTATTTCGTCCCGAAAGCTTGCTTATGATTTTTTCCAGGGTAAAAGACTTCATATAGCAGAAGATGGGCACCGGAGGCCTGCCAGGGGGCCTACGAGGTAGGGGGCGCGCCCCCACCCTCGTGGATGGTGGGTGGCCCCCCTCTGGTTGATTCTTTTTCCAGTATTTTTGTATTAATTCCAAAAACTACCTCCGTGAAGTTTCAGGACGTTTGGAGCTGTGCGGAATAGGTCTCTAATATTTTCTCCTTCTCCAGTCTAGAATTTCAGCTGCCGGCATTCTCCCTCTTCATGTAATCCTTGTAAAATAAGACAGAATATGCATAAGTATTGTGACATAATGTGTAATAATCGCCCATAATGAAATAAATATCAATATAAAAGCATGATGCAAAATTGACTTATCAGACCTCCTCGATAACGTAAGGACCTTCCCATTTAGAGAGAATTTTTCCTGCAAAAAACTTAAACGAGTGTTGTATAACAAAACATAATCACCTACATTAAACTCACTCTTTTGTATCCTTTTGTCATGCCATCTTTTGACTTTTTCTTTAAATAGTTTGGCGTTCTCATAGGCCTAGATTCTCCATTCATCAAGTGAGCTAATGTCAAATAGCCTCTTCTCACCGGCAAGTTTGAAATCTTAATTGAGTTCTTTAATAGCCCAATATGCCTTGTGTTCTAGTTCGAGAGGTAAGTGACATGCTTTTTCATAAACCATTTTATATGGAGACATACCCATAGGATTTTTATATGCAGTTCTATAGGCCCATAATGCATCATCAAGTTTCTTGAACCAATTCTTTCTAGATCTATTAACAGTCTTTTGCAAAATTAATTTAATCTCTTTATTACTCAATTCTACCTAACCACTAGACTGTGGATGGTATGGAGATGCAATTCTATGATTAACATCATACTTAGCAAGCATTTTACGAAAAGCACCATGAATAAAATGTGAACCACCATCAGTCATTAAGTATCTAGGGACTCCAAACCTTGGAAAAATAACTTCTTTAAGCATCTTAATAGAAGTGTTATGATCAACGCTACTAGTTGGAATAGCTTCTACCCACTTAGCAACGTAATCAACAGTAACTAAAATATGTGTATACCCATTAGAGGAAGGAAATGGTCCCATATAATCAAAGCCCCAAACATCAAATGGTTCAATAACAAGTGAATAGTTCATAGGCATTTCTTGACGTCTACTAATATTACCAATTCTTTGACATTCATCGCAAGACAAGACAAACTTACGGGCATCTTTGAAGAGAGTAGGCCAATAAAAACCGGATTGCAATACCTTATGTGCAGTTCTATCTCCAACGTGGTGCCCTCCATATGCCTCGGAGTGACACTTGTGTAGGATCTGTTCCTGCTCATGCTCAGGTACACAACATCTAATAACACCATCTACTCCTTGTTTATAAAGGTGTGGGTCATCCCAAAAGTAATGTCTTAAATCATAGAAAAACTTTTTATTTTGTTGGTATGTGAAACTAGGTGGTGTAAATTTAGCAACAATGTAATTAGCATAATCAACATACCATGGAGCAATACGAGAAGCATTTATGACAGCTAATTGTTCATCAGGAAAGCTATCATTAATAGGTAGTGGGTCATCAAGAACATTCTCTAACCTAGACAAGTTGTTTGCAATGGGGGTTCTTAGCTCCCTTTCTATCAATAATATGCAAATCAAATTCTTGTACCAAGAGAACCCATCTAATAAGTCTAGGTTTAGCATCTTTCTTTTCCATAAGGTATTTAATAACATCATGATTAGTGTGAACAGTTACTTTGGAATCAACAATACAAGGTCTGAACTTATCACAAGCAAATACAATTGCTAAAATTTCTTTTTCAGTAGTAGCATAATTTCTCTGGGCACTGTCTAGAGTTCTACTAGCATATTGGATAAATTTAATTTCTTATCAACTCTTTGTCCTAGAACAGCACCTACAACATAATCACTAGCATCACACATAATTTCAAAGGGTAAATTCCAATCAGGTGGCTGAACAATAGGTGCAGAAATCAAGGCTTTCTTAAGTATTTCAAATGCTTCTACACAATCATCACCAAAGACAAAAGGAACATCTTTTTTTAAGAGATTAGTTAGAGGCCTAGAAATTTTATAGAACTCTTTAGTGAACCTCCTATAAAAACTGGCATGACCAAGGAAACTTCTTATACCTTTGATGTCCTTAGGAGACGCTATCTTTTCAATAGCATCAACTTTAGCTTTATCAACTTCAATACCTCTTTCACAAATTTTATGCCCCAAAACAATATCTTCATTAACCATAAAGTGTCACTTCTCCCAATTCAAGACAAGATTAGTTTCTTCACGTCTCTGCAAGACCCGATCAAGGTTGCTTAAGAAATCATCAAAAGAAGTTCCATACACGGAGAAATAATCCAAGAAAACCTCAACAATCTTTTCAAAAAAGTCAGAGAATATAGTAGTCATACATCTTTGAAAGGTAGCAGGTGCATTACACTAGTAGAAAACAGGGCTTTCGTTTGGCCAGAAAAGAGCATTAATCCCGGTTACATTATGAACCGGGAATAATGTGAGCATTAGTCCTGGTTCGAGCGGCGAGGGCACCGTACATGCATTACTCCTAGTTCAAATGCGACCTTTAGTCTCGGTTGGTGCCACGAACCAGTACTAAAGGGTGTGATGCCCATTAGTACCCCATTTCCAAACTCTACCCCCCCCATGTGTCGCCATTTCAGTTTTGAAAAATACAAAAGAAAATGATAAAAAATTCAAAAAATAAAATTCTTCGAGATGTAGTTATATTACTACATCTACTAGTTAGGAAAATTTAAAAACTTAAATTGGACATGTTTTGGAAAAAGTGTAGGGAAAATGTAAAACGGCTATAACTTTGCATACGATGTCAGAAAAAAAACGTATAATATATCAAAAAATTCAGCACGAAAATCCGCATCCTATTTTGGCAACCTATGGCCTGTTTGCAAATTTTTAGAATCCTCAAATTCTAAAAGGAAAAAAAGTTATGCTCAAATTTTAGTTTTTTTTTGAATTTGTGTTAAATCTGGTCAAACTATGGTCAAACTACTTATTCAAGAAGTATTAGTGTTAGTAAATAATTATTCAAGAATATTAGTGTTACTAAATAATTATTTCAGTTTTTTTGAATTTTGGTCAAATCTTGTCAAACTGTGGTCTATGGTCAAACAATGGTCAAACTACTTATTCAAGAAATATTAGTGTTACTAAATAATTATTTTAGTTTTTTTATATTTTGGTCAAATCTGGTCAAACTATGGTCAAATTGTGGTCAAACTACTTACTCAAGAAATATTAGTGTTACTAAATAATTATTGTTTTTTAGAACAATAGTTTCAAACTCAAACAGTGAAATGTGTGACATCATGTTCAAGCTAAATTCCTGAGGGTTAATAGGATTGACATCTTACTATTGCCAGGAAAACAACAAGTGCAGACTTGGAAACGAAGGAGTATAGAACCCGGAAGTTAAGCATGCTCAGGATGGAGTAGTGAGAGGATGGGTGACCGTCCGGGAAGTTAGATGATTTGGAATGATGAGGGGTGATTAGAGATTAGAGGTTAAATTGAGCAGTGATGAGGGTGATTAGAGATTAGAGGTTAAAATAATTCAGAAATTTGAAATTCAAAAAAAAATTCAAAAAAAATCATAAAACACCAACGCCTTTAGTCCCGGTTCATGTAAGAACCGGGACTAAAGGGGAGGCTTTAGTAACGACCCTTTAGTCCCGGTTCCAGAACCGGGACTAAAGGCCCTTATGAACCGGGACAATAGGACCTTTTTCTACTAGTGTTACATAAACCAAAAGGCATATGTCTATAAGCAAAGGTACCGAAAGGGCAAGTAAAAGTGGTCTTATCCTGATCCTCTTTTGACACATGTATTTGAGAGAAACCAGAATAACCATCTAGAAAGCAAAAGTGTGTATGTTTGGATAGTCTTTCTAGTATTTGATCAATAAAAGGTAGAGGGTAATGATCTTTTCTAGTAGCTTTATTTAATTTGCGGAAATCAATGACCATTCTATAACATGTAACTACTCTTTGTGGGATCAATTCATCCTTATCATTAGGAACAACAGTAATACCTCCCTTCTTAGGGACACAGTGGATAGGACTTACCCAATGACTATCAGCAACAGGATAAATTATACCTGCCTCCAGAAGGTTTAGTATTTCATTTCTTACCACTTCTTTCATCTTAGGATTTAACCATCGTTGGTGATCAACAACTGGTTTAGCAACTTTCTCCAGTTTTATTTTGTGCTGGCATAGAGTGGGACTAATGCCCTTAAGATGAACAAGAGTATATCCAATAGCAGCACGGTGCTTCTTCAGAGTTTTCAATAATTTCTCTTCTTCATGCTCTGAAAGGTTAGCACTAATAATAATAGGATATATCTTCTTTTCATCAAGATAAGCATATTTAAGAGTATCAGGTAATTGTTTAAGCTCAAACACGGGATCACCCTTGGGTGGAGGAGGATCCCCTAGGATTTCAACAGGCAAGTTGTGTTTCAATATAGGTCCCTATTTAAAGAATACTTCATCTATTTCCCTTCTTTCATTCATAAACATATCATTTTCATGGTCGAGCAAATATTGTTCTAAAGAATCATTAGGAGGGACGACAATGGAAGCAAGACCAATAATTTCATCTTTACTAGGCAATTCTTTATCATGGGGTTTTCTATGAAATTTAGAGAAATTAAAATCATGAGACATATCCCCTAAGCCAACAGTAGAAATATCTTTTTTGCAGTCTATCCTAGCATTAACAGTATTTAAGAAGGGTCTACCAAATATAATGGGACAAAATTCATCTTGTGGGGAACCAAGAATAAGAAATTCAGTAGGATATTTAATTTTCCCACACAATACTTCAACATCTCTAACAATCCAAATTGGTGAAATAGTATCTCTATTGGCAAGCTTAATAGTAACATCAATACCTTCTATTTCAGCCGGTGTAATATCATGCATAATTTTTTTGTATAAGGAATGAGTTATTGCACTCGCACTAGCACCTATATCACATAAGCCATGATAACAATGATCTCCTATTTTAACAGAAACAACAGGTATGCCAACAATAGGTCTACGTTTACCTTTAGTATCAGGTCTAGCAATTCTAGCAGCTTTATCGCTGAAATAAATAACATGCCCATCAATACTACCTACCAAGAGATCTTTAACCATAGCAATACTAGGTTGAATTTTAGTTTGCTCAGGGGGTGTAGGTGTTCTAGCATTACTCTTACGAACCACAATTAAAGCTTTAGCATGATCCTTTATTCTAACAGGGAAAGGTGGTTTCTCAATATAAGCAGTAGGAACAATAGGATCAACATTATGAGTGATAGTCTTTTCTTCAACTTTAATAGGTTCTACTACTTTTACTTCAATGGGAGGATGATATTTAGACCACTTCTCCTTAGGGAGATCAACATGAGTAGCAAATGATTCACAGAAAGAATCCACTATCTCAGAGTCAAGTCCATATATAGTGCTAAATTCACGAAAAGCATCGGTATCCACAAAAGATTTAACACAATCAATCTTAGGTGTTATACCTGACTCCTTACCTTCCACTACTGCAGGATGCTGCTAACGCGACACTACGATCAGAGACCCTTCGAGAAACTGTGTGCGATGCAATAATCGCAAATGATGGTGTTAGAGAACCATCTAAAATGTGCAAAGCTTTGCGATGATGGATGCATCAAACACGGTTCAGATTTTAGTTGCGTGTGCGATGCAGGGCATACATTTCAGTTCAGTTAACTGTTTGCGATGAGGGAGGAACAAAAGAAATGGGCATCCAGACGAAGGCGTGTGCGATACACAACATACGGTTCACTCGGATGAACTGTTTGTGATTAGGCAACACAAAAGAAAAAGTCAGCCAGATCAAGGTGTGTGTGCGATATACAACATGCGGTTCACTCGGATGAACTGTTTGTGTTGAGACAAGAGAACATAAACGGTTCAATATAACAAGATGTGTGTGGTACGCGGCAAACATGTTTGTAATCAGAAATGTGTGGGAAGACTGATAACAACACAGACGATTCCTGTTAACAAGCCATGTGTGTTGTGAGCAAACGATTGCTGGTATACAATCGTCAGTGATTGATGAAATTATCACTGACGGGTTCCCTTGTTTAGTCTGTGTGCGATGTGATTTGCTCTGTCTATAGAGCATCAACAAATATACTTAAAAAGACAACATTGCATAACCAAATTAAGCATACAATTAGACAAGTGACTACACAAATAACATTTTCACACACCAAAGTAAGCAATTACATGCATACCAAACTAGGAGAAACGAGGATCTAATCATCTACTTCTTGTTACAATGACGCTTGCCATTGCTCTGGTTCCGGCTGGATCCCTCGCCGTTTTGGGGAAGGAGGCACTTCCTCATGTCAAAGATCCACCTGTACATCTCATAGCATGTGTACGCCTCCTTGGCCACGTACACGACGTGATCTTTGTCGAGTTTCTCCATCCAGGCTGAGTGCTAGTCACGCTTGTCGTTGTTGTAGGAATCCTTCATGTCTCTATAGTAGGGATCGATGATGGCCTCGGCGAGGTGAACCAGTGAGTCCTTCTCATGCTCCTTGCTGCTCCAGATCTTGTATTAGCCCTGGATGTCGACAAGATTCTGGTAGGCGATGCCCGAATTCTTGAGCACCTTGACATCGTTGGTGATGTCGACCGTAGCGAACATGTAGCGGGTGCTGTTGACAAACCTGGCGAAACTCTCACAAGGCCTTGTGGCCAGGCAATAGTGCTAGAAGAGGACGTGGTGGCCCACGCACATCTGGGAAATAGCGACCTTGGGACGTGACCCAGCACGAGCATGCTCGATGTTGAACCCGACCACCTTGTACTTCTCATCGACAAGCAATAGCTCCATGATGCACATGGAGTGCTCCACCCAGACCGGGTGATTGGTGTACACCATCAAGAGCTCCTCGAACCTTTGGTGGGTGTCCATCACAGCATGGATGGTGAACTGCTGCTCGTCGTCGGCAGCCGCTCGGAGCGCCATTGGAGCCGCGCATGATACTCTCTAAGAATTTCTCGTGGTGGGTGTGCTTCTTGCAATGGTGGGGCGCGATCGAAAGGTTGAAGAGACACAAGGTTTAAATAGTCACTATAACAAATGGGGGCCAGCCGGCCTGTAATCGTCACGTCTTGTCACGGCGTTCATATTGGCCGCTGTCGGTGTCAAAACCGGCGGATCTCGGGTAGCGGGTCCCGAACTGTGCGTCTAGGCGGATGGTAACAGGAGACAAGGGACACGATGTTTTTACCCAGGTTCGGGCCCTCTCGGTGGAGGTAAAACCCTACTCCTGCTTGATTAATATTGATGATATGGGTAGTACAAGAGTTGATCTACCACGAGATCGGAGAGGCTAAACCCTAGAAGCTAGCCTATTGTCTGATTGTTATTCGTCCTACGGACTAAAACTCTCCGGTTTATATAGACACGGGAGAGGGCTAGGGTTACACAGAGTTGGTTACAATGGGAGGAGATCTTCATATCGCATCGCCAAGCTTGCCTTCCACGCCAAGGAAAGTCCCTATCCGGACACGGGACGAAGTCTTCAATCTTGTATCTTCATAGTCCGGGAGTCCGGCCAAAGGTCATAGTCCGGCCATCTGGACACCCCCTAATCCAGGACTCCCTTAGTAGCCCCTGAACCTGGCTTCAATGGCGACGAGTCCGACGCGCAAATTGTCTTCGGCATTGCAAGGCGGGTTCCTCCTCCGAATACTTCATAGAAGACGTTGAACATAAGGATAGTGTCCGGCTCTGCAAAAATAAGTTCCACATACCACCGTAGAGAGAATAATTTCCGCACAAATCTAATCTACTGACGTATTCCGCAGCGTGACATCATGCCATGGTCAAGCCTTTATTTGAATTGTTTTACTGTTCCACCTCAGCGCGTTTAGCGAGGCGGTTTCCTTGGCACGTCTTGTCGAAGCAGAGATCGTGTCCCCTTATTCCGGGATTCTCATCAATACGGGCGTGGGTAACCCAACCGCGCCATTAACCGCGGTGCTTGGGAGATAAGCGAGTTTTATTAGGCCGGTGGGGGCTCGTTGTTTCGGCCGCCCATATAAGGGGATGAGATTCTACCCTTTCCATTTACGCCTTCTTCCTCCTTTGCCTATCCGTCCCTGCGCACTCGAGCTCCAACGCCCAAGCCCACACTTCCCACCTCAATCTTCTCCAATCATGTCCGGAGCGGGAGGTAGATGGATGGCCTCCTCCATCACGGAGGGGCAAATCAAAAAGCTGAGGGAGGCCGGATACATGTCTGATGACATCGCGCACCGGCTTCCAGATGTGGGGCAACTCATCCCCACCCCCAGGCCCCATGAGAGGGTTGTTTTTCTCCCCCATTTCCTCCGCGGACTGGGATTTCCTCTTCACCCGTTCATCCGGGGGCTCATGTTCTACTACGGCCTGGACTTCCACGATCTGGCCCCGAACTTCGTCCTCAACATCTCAGCGTTTATCGTCGTGTGCGAGGCCTTCCTCTACATCCAGCCCCACTTCGGCTTATGGCTAAAGACTTTTAATGTCAAGCCGAAAGTAGTGGGCGGCTGCCAAGTGGAGTGCGGAGGTGCCATGGTGGGCTGGATGGCCAACGTCCTATGGCTCGAGGGCTCCTTTGTGGAGACAATTAAAGGGTGGCAATCGGGGTGGTTCTACATCACCAAGCCGCGCGACCCCAAATGGGCGGCAGCCCCCGAATTCCGATCCGGCTTTCCCACATGGATCACCTCCTGGAAAGAGACGGGCCTAATGTGGGGAGATTCGGAAGAGCTGACCGGACTCCAAACCGGCGTCCAAAAGCTGGTGAACAAGAATCTCAAGCTTGTCAACATAGTCCAGGTCATGCTTATTCGCCGTATCCTCCCATGCCAACAACGGGCCTTCAAATTGTGGGAGTTCGATCCAGCACAGCACCAAGCCCTGAGCGGGATCTTCGACACGACGTACGAGGATGCCTGGAAGGTGCTATTCAAGGGCGCCGAGGCCCCCGCATCCGCTATCGAAGATCGTGGATTCAGCTCGCGGCGTCGGGCCAACGAGGTAAGCTATTATACCCTTTACAGGACTCCTGTCTTTCATAGTCTGACTCTATGCGGGATCTAAACTCCCCTACCTTCGACAGGACTGGCTGAAGAAGTCCGAGCAGGTTATCTGTCCGGCTCCCTTACCAGAAGACCCAGCGGACGTCCGATTGACGGGGCTGCTGGTTCCGACACCTCACGTGGTGCCGGAGAAGAAGGCCAAGAAGAAGGCCACGGGGACTCGAAAGAGATCCCGACGCTTGGTGGTGTCGGATTCATCACCCGACAACCCCGAAGCGCCCTCCGCCTCTGAAGACGAGGAGGAGGAAGAAGAAGCCTCTCCCCCTCCAACGGGGGGAGGAAAGAAAAGGAAGGCCGCCCCAACTGGGGAGGCCGGAGGGTCCAAGAAGGGGAAGACCCTTCTGCCGGACTATGCCTCCGATGCCGAAGACGGCGGGGAGGAATGGCCATCCAGGGTCAAGCCCCTGGCAAAATTGTAAGTGTCCGGTTACCCGAATGACTTATGGCACTCCTCTATTATTCGGTAGTTTCTAACACCGAATTTAATTATGCAGTCCGCCCAGAGCGCAGCTCGGCGATTCGTCGAGCGGCTCCCTAAATTCGTCGGACGTGAACAACGCTTCACTTCCGACGGCCTCCTCCCCTCTCCCTGCGGACAGCACTGAGGTGGAGTCCCGAATGGGACCGAACCAGGAGGAGGTGGTCCTGGAGGCGCCCCAAGGCGACCTCCCGGGCTCCAGGCCCAAAGGGGGTAAAGCCCGAGAGGGATCTAAGTCCGGCCCTGGGCCGGACACTGCTGCAGAACCATCAACGGTTCCAGAGTCCGACAGGCGGCGCCTTCATAAGAAGGGCAAGCCTATGACGCCGGCGACCTCCGTCCACCCGAAGGCGCCGGATAATTTGCTGGAGGTGCTTAACGGCACCTCCATCGACGAGGAACACCGCACTGTTATGAGTGCGGTGATTCAGAAGGTTCAGTCCGCCAAGAGCGGGCTGGCAGAAGCCTGTACAAGTCTGTTAACAGGCTTTGAGGTATGTGTTCAAAACATATAAAAATGTTATCGCATAGACAGTAGCCCCTGATGCTCGGTTCGGCGTTCGGAAAGAAAAGCCGAGCTGAGGATCTAAAAAGATATACGCAGGAGTTTAACATAAATGTGTCAATATGGGAATGCAGGCTACGCTGCTGACCTCTGCCGCACTGACTGCGGAGGTCAATGTATTGAAGGAGAGCCTCGATCGGTCCGAGAACGAGCTCGGCCGTGCCAAGAAGCAGCTCGAGGACAAGGAGGGTATGAAGTACCACATGTAAATGTATATAGAAATACTTGGTTGCAAATAATGACAGGACCAACGTAACTATTGCAGGGGCCACGGCCGAGGTGGTGACCCTGAAGGAGGCGGTCTCCAAGGCCGAAAATAGTGCGGCCTTGGAGCACACCGAGCGAGAGAAGCCGGAGGCGCGGGTGGCGGAGGTGCAGCAAGAGCTCCAGGCTCTCGTGGAAAAACACGAGAGTTTGGAGCGTGACTCGAAGACTCGAGAGTCCGAGCTCGCCTTGGCTCTTGAGAGTGCCAAAACCGCTAAGGCCGAAGCCCAGAAGGCCCTCTAGGAGATCGAGGTGATGAAAAAGATAGCGGCGGGTAAGGCATTCTTTATGCAAAGCAAGAATATAAAAGTAAATTATCTGTTACTTACCCGGATCCGGAGCTCTCCAGGAGCGTTCGCCGATCTACCCCGGAGTGTGTCTGATGCTGCCGCGTTCTACCGAGCCGAGAAGGGGAGCTCGACGGAAAAGGTGTTCTGGTCTCAGTATGCTGAGGCCGAACATCCGGTGCCCCTGAGCGACCAGCTGAAGCAGCTGGTCGAGCTCCACAAGGTGGCCGAACATGCCATGAAGGGCCTCATAGTTCGGCTGTGGCCTGGAGAGGCCATGCCTGGGAGCTACTTCGGTCTGGTGCGGCGGCTGGTGGACGCGTGTCCGTGGATTGAAGTCATCAAGTGCTCCATCTGTATTGAAGGTGCCCGTCGGGCCCTTGCCCGTGCTAAAGTGCACTGGGGCAAGCTGGACACGGAGAAGCTTTTGACGAACGCGCCACCGCTGGGCAAGGAGTATCGCACGTCGGAGATGTATTATAAGGGTGTCCTAAAGGGTGCCCGCCTTATAGCGGATGAGTGCTCCAAAGATGTAATTTTTGAGTAGACTCGCATTTGTTATCCTGTACGCTGAAAACTTTGTTCATGTGCGTTAAGCAATGCTTGTTAATTTAAAATATTACCTTCTGTGCGGCCGTTTATCAAATCTGAGAGATGCAAGTCGTCGGCTTCTACCCCCATGCCATGAGTGCTGGGGTGTTCGGGATAAACCTAAGCGCTCTTGTTCCCATTATTGGGTCCATCTAGGGAGGCACTCAGCATAATGAACCAGGCCATCGGACTTATAATGCTTTATCACTCTCACTTAGCCATAGAATTCTATAATTTTAAATTTCGGCGAAGCCCCTAGTATTCGGAAGACCGAGTTCGGGGCGATATCCACGCCTTGGCCAGATAAATCTGGCTCCTCGCTCTAAGCGGCATAAGTCTTTAAGGACTCGAAAAACCTCGCGAACAACGACCGGTCTCTCGCACTATCATGACGGTCAATTATAGCTTTCTCTACTGAGGTGTTAACCCAGCTCAACTGGGGCACAATCGCAGTAGTTCTCCCAGCGCTACCTTAGCCAACATTGCGGAACGTAAGGTACCAAAACATGGGAGCCGGGCAAACCCAACTATTGACCCAAGACATGATTCAGAGCCGATGCATATAATGCTATAAGTTCGGGGTGCCGCACTCAGGAGAGTGTTCGGTCTTCACACACCATGTTATGGGGTACCTAAGCCCCTGGTGTATTGGCCGTACCAAAGTGTACGGTTGCATAATGTCATGACTGAACATATATGTATAAAAATAGATGAATACAATAAAGGATAAGAGCTATGTCTTGTTTATTAAAAAGGGCTGCTATGAAAGCAGAACGATACAAGTAGTGTGATAAGCAAGAGATGGAATTATTTGACATGTCCCCCTCCAGGGGTAAGCTGCGGGTCTTTAAGTAAAAACAGGTATTTAACTCGTTATAGAGGCCACCTGGACATTCGACGTAGCTTGTTCTCGCCCTGGCTGTTGCATCGTGTGTTCGGCGAGTGTATTGCCGGACAGGCCTTCCGGATAATTGGGTCCTGAAAGTATAAAAATAAAAAGGAAAACGGCAGAATAGGGAGCCCCTAAGTGCGGTTGATCCGCATTCTGGGCATGCCGTAGTTGTGCCCCTCCCCTTATGCCCATGGTATTTTCAAAGCGTAATTATGTACGCGTGGTACCGATATCACCATCTGGTGAGGGCTGGGGTTGGGGCCGCACTGCTATGCTTGCTCGGATCGTGCCAGCCGGCTCTGTTGTAGGTTGCTTCGGGCGCGCTTGACGTTGTCCGGACATTTAACACCCGGATTGGAGAGTTGCCTTGAGAGGCTGCTCTGTACTTCTGTCGCGAGGGCTGCTGTGTGCTCCTCCATTCGGAGAGAGCGTTCGGTGTTTCCATTTACCGTGATGACTCCGCGAGGGCCTGGCATCTTGAGCTTGAGATATGCGTAGTGCGGCACCGCATTGAAGTTTGCAAATGCGGTTCGTCCGAGCAGGGCGTGATAGCCACTGCGGAATGGGACTATGTTGAAGATTAACTCCTCGCTTCGGAAATTATCCAGGGATCCGAAGACCACTTCGAGTGTAACCGAGCCTGTACAGCTGGCTTCTACACCTGGTATGACGCCTTTAAAGGTTGTCTTTGTGGGTTTAATCCTTGAGGGATCTATACCCATTTTTTGCACTATATCATAACAAAGCAGGTTCAGGCTGCTGCCGCCATCCATGAGGACTCTAGTGAGGTGAAATCCGTCAATGATTGGGTCTAGGACCAATGCGGCGAATCCGCCATGATGGATGCTAGTGGGGTGGTCCCTTCGATCAAAGGTGATCAGGTAAGAGGACCATGGGTTGAACTTTGGGGCGACTGGCTCCAACGCATAGACGTCCTTGAGAGCACGCTTCCTCTCCCTTTTGGGGATGTTGGTTGCGTGTATCATGTTCACCGTCCGCACTTGCGGGGGGGATCCCTTCTGTCCTCTGTTGTTCGGCGGCCGGGGCTCCTCCTCGTCATCGCTACGTAGCCCCTTGTCTCTGGTTTCGGCACTTAACTTGCCCGCCTGCTTGAACACCCAACAATCCCTGTTGGTGTGGTTGGCTGGTTGTTCGGGGGTGCCGTGTATCTGGCATGAGCGATCGAGTATCCGGTCTAAGTTGGATGGGCACGGAGGGTTTCTTTTGAATGGCTTCTTCCGCTGACCGGGTTTAGAGCCTCTGAATCCGGCATTGACTGCCGTGTCCTCAGTATTGTCGCCATTAATGTGGCGCTTGTGTTTGTTGGGACGTGACCTGCCATTGTTGTCCTTGGTATCCGAATTGCCAGGGCTCTTTGTTATGTTATAGCTACGAGCTAGCCAGCTGTCTTCGCCCGCGCAAAAGCGGGTCATGAGTGTCGTGAGGGCTGCCATAGATTTCGGCTTTTCCTGTCCTAGGTGCCGGGAAAGCCATTCGTCTCGGATGTTGTGCCTGAAGGCTGCAAGGGCCTCAGCGTTCAGACAGTCGACTATTTGATTTTTCTTGGTTAGGAACCGTGTCCAGAATTGCCTGGCCGATTCCTCTGGCTGCTGGATTATGTGGCTTAGGTCATCGGCGTCTGGTGGCCGCACGTAAGTGCCCTGGAAGTTGTCAAGGAATGCGGATTCCAGGTCCTCCCAGCAACTAATTGACTCTGCTGACAGGCTGTTAAGCCAATGTCGGGCTGGTCCTTTAAGCTTGAGCGGGAGGTATTTGATGGCGTGTAGATCATCACCACGGGCCATGTGGATATGAAGGAGATAATCCTCGATCCATACCGCGGGATCAGTTGTGCCATCGTATGATTCGATGTTTACGGGCTTAAAACCCTCGGGGATTTGATGATCCATTACTTCGTCTGTGAAGCATAGTGGGTGTGCGGCGCCCCTGTACTGGGCTATATCGCGACGCAGCTCGGATGAGCTTGGCCTGTTGTATTCGGCCTGGCCGTATTTATCATATCCGGTGTGATGGTTATCGTCACATGATGTGGGGCGCCCACGCGATCCGTAGATTGATCTTGTTTGCCTTGCCTTGTCCTCCAATATGTCTTGCAGGTCTGTTGCATTTCCCCGTGCTCTGGTACTCTTAGAGCGGCGCCGGGGTGCGGCTTGGATTGAGGGCTAAAAGGCCTCTCTGTCACGGCCACGGGGTGGCCGATCAGGCGCATCATACGCTGGTGATGTAGGTTTAGTTGCTTCCTCCTCTAGTTGGGGTAGCAGCCTGCGCTTTGGGTAACTCTTGGAGGGGCGTTCGAGTTTATACTCTTCGGCCGCCAGGACTTCAGTTCATCTTTGCTAGCAGATCTTGGTCGGCTCTAAGCTGCTGCTGTTTTTTCTTGAGGCTGCTCGCCGTGGCCATAAGCCTGCGTTTGAAACGCTCTTGTTTGACGGGATCCTCTGGCACGACGAATTCGTCGTCGTCGAGGCTTGCCTCGTCTTCGGAGGGAGGCATATAATTGTTGTCCTCGACCTCTCCGTCTGCTGCTCTCTCATGAGGGTTGGCTCCTTTGTCCTCCCGCGCTGAATCCTGCTGGAGGGGGTTGTCTTTGGCACTGTCCGGGGTGTTGACGTCTCTGGTGCCGGATTCACCGTTCTTGCTTTGGCGGGATTTAGAGCGGCGACGCTGACGTCGGCGCTTGGGTTGCTTCTTGGAGGGGTCATCCTCCGCTTTTTCATCGCCATCCCCTGCTTTGGGGATGTCCACCATGTATATGTCATACGACGAGGTGGCCTTCCAGTGCCCTATCGGTGCTAGTTCTTGGTCGTCTCCTTCGTCGGCGTCCATACCGTCGATGTCTTCGGAGTCGAAGTCGAGCATGTCGGTTAGATCGTCGACAGTGGCTACAAAGTGGGTGGTGGGTGGGTTTCGAATTTCTTCGTCGTCCGCATCCCAACCCTGCTGACCATAGTCCGACATGGGCTCTCCTGACAAAGAGAGAGACTTCAGGGAGTTCAGGATATTGCTGAAGGGAGAGTGCTGAAAGACGTCCGCGGTGGTGAACTCCGTGATTGGAGCCCAATCGGGTTCGATCGAAAGGGGTGCAGAATATTCGGAGTCCGGAACGGAGTCCGGCACCTTGGAGTCACAGGCCTTGAAAAGGACTAGGCTAGTATTCGTCTCTATCACCATAAAGATTGCGGCTCCTGGGGCGGCGTCCAACCGTCCGTCCCTGGATAGCGTCGTCGGCTCCGAGCTAATGGTCGAAGCAGACACCTGAGCGGCACTCTGGGCACTGTCTGGCGGCAGAGCTAGATCATGCCCATCGAGACAGTGCGGCACGCTCGGCCGTGGCTCGAATCCGTCGAAGATCAAGTCGCCGTGGATGTCGGCCGTGTAGTTTAAGCTTCCAAACCCGACCTGATGGCCAGGGGCGTAGCTTTCGATCTGCTCCAGATGGCCAAGCGAGTTGGCACGCAGTGCGAAGCCGCCGAATACGAAGATCTGTCCGGGGAGAAAAGTCTCACCCTGGACCGCGTCCTAGTTGATGATCGAAGAAGCCATCGGGCCTAAAGGCAATGACACAGAGGAACTTTCAAAGAAAGCACCAATGTCGGTGTCAAAACCAGCGGATCTCGGGTAGGGGGTCCCGAACTGTGCGTCTAGGCGGATGGTAACAGGAGACAAGAGACACGATGTTTTTACCCAGGTTCGGGCCCTCTCGGTGGAGGTAAAACCCTACTCCTGCTTGATTAATATTGATCATATGGGTAGTACAAGAGCTGATCTACCACGAGATCGGAGAGGCTAAACCCTAGAAGCTAGCCTATGGTCTGATTGTTGTTCGTCCTATGGACTAAAACTCTCCGGTTTATATAGACACCGGAGAGGGCTAGGGTTACATAGAGTCGGTTACAATGGGAGGAGATCTTCATATCGCATCGCCAAGCTTGCCTTCCACGCCAAGGAAAGTCCCTATCCGGACACGGGACGAAGTCTTCAATCTTGTATCTTCATAGTCCGGGAGTCCGGCCAAAGGTCATAGTCCGGCCATCCGGACACCCTCTAATCCAGGACTCCCTCAGCCGCAGTGAGGATTCTAGTGCATGCTTGACAACACCGCACAACAGTTTGACCATGCGTGGGCTCGAAGAGGCTCCAAATATATCATCGGTGAGCCTGTTCCGTGCTACCGTGCAAGCTTCCTGCCCGGCTTGGTTTGCCATGCGTCGGCTAGAAGAGGGACAAATCATGGGCGTTTATTGGCAAAAATCTTTGTAAAAACGAAGTGTGTGGAATGACTTCGGTCGTAAGTTTACCCGTGAGTGATGAGGTCAAAGTTACACAGAAGGGTGATGATGGATACTCGAGTGCGATAATTAATTCTTCGCTCTATAGGGAACATGGTGGAAGAAACCAACTGTGTGCAATAATGTCCAAGATCGCAGTCGAGTTAGCTATACAGATCATGTGCTGTGAGATCGACAAGGTAAGCAGATTCGAGAATGGTTAATAAAATCAAATCTAAGACCATTGCATATCAAGTTCAAAATAGTGCTACCAATATACGAGTCTCATACGATGCCATTTCAACGATTGTACCACAAAGGCTTGAAATATTACAAGGTTCAAATTCCAGAGTTATATGGCTCAAATTAGAAGATTACAAGGTTCAAACTGATAATAGAAATGAAATTCGGCTCATCAGCTGCAAACGCTCGCGATGATCCACTGAACATGGATATCAAAGAGGTTCAAACTAATATTACCACTTCTAAGTCTGGTTTTGAAACCTCACAACTTGTGCAAAGGGGTCAGCTACTGAGAAGGCATGTATGGGGTTGACACGATGACTTCTGATTACTCTGTCATTTGAAGTTCCAAAATGAAATTCAACATTTTTGGAGCCTATTGCATTTTGCCATAGGCACCGGCGCTGATCAACAAACCATTCATTTTTTTGAAATAAATGTAGGGCAAACCTCATTACCTTCAGCACCTTTGCTCTGACAACAAAGAACTTGGCGAATATAATCTCCAGAAAGGTCCCTCAATAGGAGTTCAAAGTAATTTCTAAGAGATGCAGATCTAGGCATTCGACGTGATTGTTATATTGTATCACATTATCCACCACTGGGCCTAATCTCATCTGCAAAAGAAGAAAACGTGTTCGTGCCTAGATGCAGTTTGAACACTACTACAGGCCTATTTGGGTTGCAAGATTTGTAAAATGCACTAACATGTCATGTTCGATCTGACATGATTAACATGGGGATTAACATGACAACTTCCATCTTCACAAGATGTTGGAGTGGATGAAAAGTTCCCTAAGAAAACTAGTACAGATGAATCCAAAGGAGAAATGCGTATGGATTGTAACCATATGGATCAAGCATTGTCATTGTAAACTTGGAAAAGGAGACATGTATGTACTGAAATCCTCCAAAAGAAAATCCTTCAGAAATCGTAGTACATTGTCATGGTAAACTTGGAAAAAGGTGTCACAAATTGAACTCCCTTATGGTTAACATTTAACAGGAAAGGAACATCACCTCGATATATAGCTTCTCCAGGAACAAAAAGCATCTCAGGAAAGTGACAACTTGCTCCAGGTTGGGGCCGATAGATTCTAGTGCCAAGGCCTTCATTGTGTGCAGTTTCGCGGTCAGGCTTGTCAGAATCATTTTCTGAATGACAGATGAGCAAACATCTTCAAAATTAGAAATAATGTTAATTTGTAGAAGGAGAGGTAGAAGGCGGCTATTGTACCTGAATGGGTGTGGATCCAATAACAAGTTCGGAGTATTGGTCAGACGAGTAGCCCATCACTGTCATTTTCGGCATAGTAATGACATTGATTCTTGTTGGACCTACTTGATCAAGTACAAGTAATCTCTAAAGTGCAGGTGTGTCGTCAATGACCATACCATGGTACACATCTTGTGATGTCTTCCTGCCGAACCAGCAACACACATAAATAGTCCGGAGAATCATGGAGGTGATGTTGAATGTACTCAAACCATTGATCGCCTGAAGACGAAGGTACTCGAGTGCAGTATAGCCATGGAGCAGGTGCTCCATGTCACCGTTTGAGAGGTAGACGGCGACGAGCTCGAGGTGCTTCAGTCGTGGTAGAATAAGAGCGGGCGTGTCATTAAGGGGGGGGGGGACGGCAGTTCCTGAACTTGGCAATATGCAGCATGGGCGCGAGGCGGAGCGCGGACGTTGGCAGCGAGCGCATTTGCTCTTCGTCAAAAGTGAGCTCCTCGAGCTGATCGAGGGCGGGGATCTAAACCAGTCATCAAGCTTGGCTTAGTCCCTGCCATTGGAACCGAACTTTCCCATTCTAAGGCGTCTGGTTGGGCCAGGGTGACTGCCAAGGATCTTGGAGAACGCATCCAAGCTTTTGCGATGGCCATGGCAGAGCTCGTGGGTGTCGATGAGGTCAAGAGGGGTGAAGTTCCATAGTGGGTGCCACCGCCGGGAAAGGATGGTTGTCCATGCCCCACATTTGATTGGGAGGAGGGAGATGATGACTGCCAACATATCATCAAGGAGGCTGGTGATGAAGTCTATGACTGTCGGAGTCGCTTGCGGTTCTAGCTTTCCCCGCCTCCGCTTGTTGGCAGGCCCGTTATCCACCTTTAAAGTCTCCTTGTCAGCGGCACTTTCTGATAGAAATGAGAGTACAGGGAATATTTAGTTAAAACAGGGCAATAGAAAAGTGTATTGGTAAATAGAAGTTATTAGGTAGGAATATAGTAAGAAAAGGGAATAACAATTGGTTGCTTAAATACTACACCATTCATTTAACATTGTTGGGTAAGTCAACATGCAAATAGTTGAAAAGAAAACTTACTTCGAACAAACTCAGGACGAATGATTTTGTCGGGGAAGTTAGCATATATCTCATGACCAGGCCCTTTTATGTGCAGTCCAATTTTAGTGCCAGCTTTCGGTACATAAAACTTAGAAATTTCTTTCCGAAAGCCAGCACCAAAATAGGAGTCATCACGTTCATCAAGTAATACAGTAGCAACGATTGTAAATCCATGGTTTGTGTGTAGTATGACATCCATGCAGCCTTGATCTATGTAAATGGAAAAATTGTCCACTACATAATCTGTTGCATAGCAAGGGATGCGCTGCAGAAAATGGTAGGATTGTTAAATAAAATATGGTAACATGCAAATATGGGCCCAAATTGAAAGAACCGTAGAGCCGTTGAAATTGAAGGACAAAAATCTATAATTAAACAGATAGGGTAAACATGATGTCATGGAAATATGGGAGTAATCGAAATAACAATACATCATCAATTTTCCTAATATAGAAAGAAGAGGGGGAAAATCCCCTTTGACGTATATGGTGCATGTGGCACCTTTTATCCAAATGTAGCAATATTTAGAATATCTTCAGGAAAGTAGGCCATGCCAGCTGATTTAGGGTGAGATTGAACATACCGCGCACATGCTCAAGTCATCTGGTACAGTGAGATGGAATCTCTGGCAGAGGTCGCAAGGTCATGATGTGTCGGTGCACTGTACACTCTATGAATGAAAGAAAACCCTCAAATCAGCACGAATAAAAATGAATTCATGGCAATTTCTGCCGGGTGATTAAAGGAGGCAGATGAACTGGGATGAGAGATGAGATAATATCTCATTAAATTAGTTACCTTGTCGTCCATGAGAAAAAACCCTCAGTACGGCAGATTCCCCAACCGAGCGGAGCTGGGTCGACCGCGAGCAGCAGCGAGAAAGTCGATGGGGATAGGCGGCGGCAAGCGGAAGTGGCAAAATGCGGTGGGGTTTGACGCCAGCCTAGCGGCGACGGCATGCGTCGAGCTAAGTGGTTACCGCCGCGATTGGCGGTGCCATGCATAGACGCGAAGGAGCTTGTGCAGGTGTGAATGGGGACCGGAGGCATGGTGTGGCGGGCGGGGGTGAGGGTTTTTGTGACGTGGGGATGGCGAGGGTTTTCTTTTTCTTTTTTGAATTGGGTGGTGAGGGTTTTTTGTCCCACAAAGAATTTCGGAGGCAACGGTTTGCTAGAGCCAACCATGTGTGATTGACGCAAGAAGCAAAACGAAAGCCATTGCACATGGTTCAATTTTGGGAACCATATGTAATTGAAGCAACATGCAAAATGAAAGTCATTGCACATGGTTCCAATTTTGGGAATTGTGTGTGATTGACGTACTACCTCCGTCCTGGTTTATTAGTCCCCTCTGTAATTTGTACCAAATTTTGACCAAATATTTGACTAAGAAATGTTTATGCACGTCACAAAAAATTATATCATTGAACACTATGTTCAAACACGCATCTAACGGTATAATTTTTGCTGACCCGCACTAACATTTTGTTAGTTAAATCTTTGGTCAACATTTAACACAGATTACAAAGGGGCCAATAAATAAGGACGAAGGTAGATTCCATCAACCGAACTGATTGTATCCATATCCCACAGTTAGACATAAGTAAACATAGATTAAACATACTCAGACATAGATAATAAGCGTACACGTACACAAGCATAGTTCAACCGTCATTAAGCATGCTCAAGCGTACATAGTTTGATCCCACATCTCATCTCACAAGCTGGCACATGTTGGGGATCGTTGCAGAAATTAAAAAAATTCTACACATCACCAAGATCAATCTATGGAGTAACTAGCAACGAGAGAGGGGAGTGCATCTTCATACCCTTGAAGATCGCGAGTCGGAAGCGTTGCAAGAACGCGATTGGATGAGTCGTACACGTAGCGATTTAGATCGCGACTGAATCCGATCTAAGCACCGAACAACGGTGCCTCCGCGCTCAACACACGTGCAGCCCGGTGACGTCTCCCGCGCCTTGATCCAGCAAGGAGGAGGGAGAGGTTGAGGAAGAAGCCTCCAACAGCAGCACGATGGCGTGGTGGAGATAGAGTGGCAGTTCTTCGGCAGGGCTTCGCCAACCTCTTGCGGAGGAGGAGAGGTGTTAGGGAGGGGACTGGCTGCACCTTGGATGTGGTGTTGCAGCCCTCCCCTCACCCCTCTATTTATAGGGAGAAGGGGGA